>NC_141696.1:1525857439-1526202983 GCF_964263255.1 Lissotriton vulgaris | reverse complement strand
CAGTTCATATAGGAAAAGAGTCACTTGGCAAGTTGCTTAAAGTCATAAACACATGAATGTGGCTTATACTAAAGTGCATGGTGGGTAGACTACAGTCGGCCAAAGTGTAATAGTACTGGTGGTACCGTTAGGGTGATTATCGTCATCTAGCTAAGGCGTGGTGAGGCTAGAACACGGGCATCACGCACATACAGTGTGATATAAATGGCGTAAGAAATCTGTTCTTATGCGGGGGTTAGCAGCCGATGCTTCCTGGAGTGAAGCAGCAATGGGTTGACCCTGTGAGGAGAAATGTGTGGCCACTCGGGGTTAGGAGACCTGTAGGGAAGAAAGAGCGCTTACCCATAGTTTCTGTCCAGGGATTGTCATACTCACAGCCGTTCTGGTCAAAGCCTGCTGTGTACCTGTGGGCTGTCTCCACACTCCGGTAATCTGGGTGTGTTGGCTGCCTGGCTGTTTATATTGCAGCATTAATTGTTGTCACCTGGATTGGTGAGCAATAGCAGAAAGACTGCCCAGGGCGCGGAGAGAGTGATGGGTGCTTGCGCTTGGTTGAGACAGCGCGAGTTCAGTGAGGCGCATGCACAGAAGAGGGTTTATCGCGCATGCGTGTAGGAGGTATTGGAGGTATTGGAGGTGAGAGTGCAGTGACCATCGTGTATGCATACTGCGGGGTTGTCCCTGTTGGAAAGACACAACTTTTTCAAATGCAAACAGAGTAGTGATGAATCGGTGGACACATTTATTGCTGCTTTGTGTGTTCTAGAGTCTACTTGTGAGTTTGAAAATTGTGGAGAACTTTTCTATCGGAGATCATTTTGTTTTAACTGTTTTTCCAAGAAACATTATAGACATTGAGGAATCCTTCTTTATTAGAGGTTATTGATATAGCAAAAAGCATTGAAAAATCAATTATTTCATCCCAAGCTTTAGCTAGTTAGGAAGGGGTTTCACCCATTGATTACGTTTCTGAGGAGAATGCTGCATGTGCTCTAAGCACTAAGGGCCCAATTCACAAAGGGTAAACTGAGACGAAATTCTAACTTTACAACTTTCGGTATTCACAAAGAGGATTTATGATTAGTAGGACATTGTCTCAGTTAAACTTAAGACCAAAAGTTACATTTAATTGAGATAAAAGTCTAACTTTACTACTCATAAATGTGTTTTGTAAATATTAAAAGTCGTGCAGCTGAACTTTTGTCTCAGTTTACCTTGATGAATCGGGTCTTACGTTTAGTAAGGTCAGGGAAGGACAATCCAGTTGTTACATATGTGGCACAAAGATTAATTTGAATAATAGTGTGCTAAGTTCTGCTGTGGGCAAAAAAATGCAATTATTGCAAAAAAGTTGGGGCATTTTCAACCTGTCTGCATAGCCAAAGGGGGGTAATGCTAAAATCAGTACTGTGGCTGTTCAGGAGTGCTCAAACATATTTAGTAATGTACTTCTTACAATTGAGACAAATAATGAAACCATAAATTGTGGCTAAGTTAAAGGTCTATTATGTCAGACCACTATAGGGGGGAAATTGATAGAAGAAATGGCAGATGGAACCTGGTCAACCTATAACAGTGGTGGCTGCTGTAACCTTTTTCAAACATTGGCCAAAAATCTTTGCATTGGAAAACACTGATATCAGTCTAAAGGCTTTTGGTGATCAAGATATTGATTTGTTAGAGGATTTAAGTACTTCTGTGGAGTGTTTGGGTAGCAAAACTTGGGATAAATACTATGTTGCTATAAATGGTCTAGCTATTGTGGAATGGAATGATTTGGGTAAGCTCTTAAAACATAGTCCTAAACCTATACAGTACTTCGTGAGATGCCAAACTCTGTACTTCTAAGTACACAGATTGCCAGCCACACACTTACTTAAATCCTCTATTTTTGAGGGAACAAACCATAAGAGACTTACTGGTTCGTACGGGTATATCACTCAAACCCTTTTATTATTTATTTGTTTTTTGTCTTTTTTTAAGTATTGATGTATGAAAGGGACACCTTATCGTTTTGTACACCTTATATACAATTATTTACAATTCGCGATTATTTACAACACAAACACATACACATAACTAGTTGTATTATACAAAGTGAATTGCTCTGATATATATACACTCAAATATTCATACTACGAAGAAAAAATCATCAGTTATTCCATAAAGACCAGAGTCAAAAGTATAAACTTGATGACAATCATAAATCAATGAACTACAGTTGAATGTAGGCAGTTCAAAAAAGGAAAAATAGACTTCAAATTAATTCATTCAGTCCATTCAACCAATAAATGGCTAATCTTTTTACGCCAACGCGCTTCGAATCCGGTATGTCAACTCTACGGATTCTCATCAGGGCTCTGTCTTAATACGGGATATCTGCAAGTGTATAAAATAAAACTTGTTTTAGCTACATTTCTGACAGTTGTTTAGCTTCCAACTACATTTAACTCGGATTCCTCATATTACCTGTTGAACCAGCAGCCGCCGGTCAAGGGTAGGGTATTAGTTCTGACTGAGTTTCTTTTCTTTTCGGGATCTAAAAACAAATGCAGGTGTCATGACCTGTTCTTGCTCACTTTCTAAGACCAGAATGGGGCACATGTGTTATCAACATACCTTACTGGATCATGCTCGTGATCCTACGTTTCCACCAAATGAGAATAACGTTTTACGCGCTTTTTATGCACAGACGGAGAGAGTATGGCACTCGTATGCTCTACTCGGCATACCTGCTCTGAGGGATTCCACGCTTGGGCTGTTCGTGTTCTAATCGGTTGCAGCGGTAAACGCTTTCTAACCATGTGGGCACCGCTTTCCTCAGTCCTTATTATTTGCGCTCGCTTTCCCTAGAGGAAATAACAGCGTTTTATTAGATTTCTGGGGCTACTGCAATATTGGTGGCAAATCAAACCCATGTTAGCTCTAGACTTACTTGAACTTACTTGAACAAGCTGTGACTCGGCATCTATCTCATTCACTTAGTTTGGCAGCCATGTTGGAGCAACGAGTGCCATACTCTCTCCGTCTGTGCATAAAAAGCGCGTAAAACGTTATTCTCATTATTTTCAGGCTGTAATACAAGACTGAAAATTAACTCCCATTTGGTGGAAACGTAGGATCACGAGCATGATCCAGTAAGGTATGTTGATAACACATGTGCCCCATTCTGGTCTTAGAAAGTGAGCAAGAACAGGTCATGACACCTGCGTTTGTTTTTAGATCCCGAAAAGAAAAGAAACTCAGTCAGAACTAATACCCTTCCCTTGACCGGCGGCTGCTGGTTCAACAGGTAATATGAGGAATCCGAGTTAAATGTAGTTGGAAGCTAAACAACTGTCAGAAATGTAGCTAAAACAAGTTTTATTTTATACACTTGCAGATATCCCGTATTAAGACAGAGCCCTGATGAGAATCCGTAGAGTTGACATACCGGATTCGAAACGCGTTGGCGTAAAAAGATTAGCCATTTATTGGTTGAATGGACTGAATGAATTAATTTGAAGTCTATTTTTTCTTTTTTGAACTGCCTACATTCAACTATAGTTCATTGATTTATGATTGTCATCAAGTTTATACTTTTGACTCTGGTCTTTATGGAATTACGGATGATTTTTTCTTCGTAGTATGAATATTTGAGTGTATATATATCAGAGCAATTCACTTTGTATAATACAACTAGTTATGTGTATGTGTTTGTGTTGTAAATAATCGCGAATTGTAAATAATTGTATATAAGGTGTACAAAACGATAAGGTGTCCCTTTCATACATCAATACTTAAAAAAAGACAAAAAACAAATAAATAATAAAAGGGTTTGAGTGACATACCCGTACGAACCAGGAAGTCTCTTATGGTTTGTTCCCTCAAAAATAGAGGATTTAAGTAAGTGTGTGGCTGGCAATCTGTGTACTTAGTTATATTAATGGTCCAGCTAGCCCCACGTCCCAGGACCTGACTCCCCCATTCTTCAAACTCTGTACTTCAACACTAGTAAAGATGTTCTTTAGTCTATGGTGCTAAAATATCCGGGGTTGTGTAGGAGTAGGGGTCTGCAGTAAACTCTGCTCCAGAGGCCGAATTTTAAAATTTCTGTCACTCCACACTCCACTTGGAGCACGGAGTGAGGCAAAAACTCCACCCACAAAGCAGAATTTGCAGCGCATTGTTGAGATGATGAAAGGAGCTCTGACTTTGCTGAGAAGTGACTCCAGCCTATGCGATTATGGTCAACACAAGCCGGTAA
This sequence comes from Lissotriton vulgaris, assembly GCF_964263255.1. Lineage (NCBI taxonomy): Eukaryota > Metazoa > Chordata > Amphibia > Caudata > Salamandridae > Lissotriton > Lissotriton vulgaris. Next base: position 1,526,198,737 of record NC_141696.1, on the reverse strand, counting down.
AGCAGTTATGAAACTGACAACAGGAGCTCCATAAACAAAATTACAACTTGAGTGCAGACAAGTGGCGGTGAGAGAAAGGACTACTATGATCACTGCCCTTGAAAAGCTCCTTGAAGCTGGTGCTGCAATATACAAGCACTCTCCATCCATTGCCGACTTTTGACTTATGCAGACCATTTTTTTTTAAAGTAGGGAACTGCCCTTATGTTGCCTGTCCCATCAAATGCAGAGACAAGAACACCCAGTCTGGAGGGTACAAAGTGAATGACAGACAGTAGCGCCTAGACTCTAATGACCCATAGAAGCACTGAGACTCTAAGGTCAGCCAGTAGCGCCCATCCTAAATCACTCCCAACAGTGTCCAGTCAGACTCCCTGTACCCCTTGGAATCAGTAAAGATTACACCAGGTGTCAGCGCGTGAACACACGAAGGCGAGCATGTATGGTTCGGTTTGAGGAAACAAATTACTGGCATTATAGATATAGGGGCCATGGCGTATTTACATGGCATTGGAACAGCCATTGCAGGGTGGAATAAAACTAAGGGGCGGGTCTCTCTTGGGCCTTTGTGTAACCTGTAATTACCTCCCCCTGAAGTTTTAGTGGGAGCAACTCCTTCTGGGCATGAGGGAAAGAGCCGAGAGGAAGGGAGGAGGTCTCGCGACTCTGGGCTTCCAGGCAGCTGCATAAGGAGTTTGTCGGAGCAGCAGCAGGTAAATAGCAGCTGGCGGCAGTCTCCCGGGATGAGCAGCCATGGCATTGGAGAAGGTGGCAGTGCGGGTCCGGCCCACGAACCGCAGGTAAGAATCACAGCTGGCCATCGTTAGAAGCACCTCAACCCAATGACAACCTGCACAGTAAGCAAGCGTCTACCATATGTGCCTGCTCACATACCCCTCTCTGTCGTGCATGCTCAACAGCCTTGTGACATGCCTGGTCACGTGCCCCTGCATGTTGTTCTTGCATACCCCTGTAGTGTGCCTGTTGCCTGGCTGTGCAGTGTGCACTGAAGCCACATAGAGTCGAGCCCAGCCTGGGCCGGGCCGCTGTCCCCTTTAAGAGTCTGTCTGCCATCAGCACATGTGCCCCACAGACTAGAACAGGTAGGAAGCAGAAGGGAGCCATTCATACCGATTGTTGCAGCTGCCAGGAAGTCATAGCAGGGTTTGGAAGAGAGAGGGGAGAGCAAAACTCCCTCTGGCATCTGCCATGCCCTCTAGAGGGCTGAGGCTCCAATGAGGCAAATACTGCAGAGTGTGACTGCATGCATTGGCATGAGATGTCCTTTGCATGGTCAGATAAGCGACCAGTTTATCTCACGCACGCGAAAAGTGATTAATTATTATACACAAAGCACATCCAAAAAGTAGAGTACTCCGCCCGCAGTGGAACTCCGTGAAATCATGCAGAGTTTTTCTGTAACTCCACAATATTCCGCTGAGTGACACTCCGTGAACTCCGCCCACCTCTATGAGTGAGATCTGATCTGTCAAGGGATTTGAACTTTGTATTAAGTTGTAACAAGATGCTACTCCTATTTGCACCCATTATAGGTATGGGGTGACCCGAAATATTCTGTGGACCTGGGTGACGTACGGTATAGATAATAATGGTCTCAAACCAATGAATTAAACAAATGATATTAGTTCAGTGTTTTTCTAAGTAGGGAGCTAAAATAAATTAAGGGCTACTTTTAGACCAAAAATGTCCAACCATATACCATTTCTAGTTTTGTACATACATCTGTATATAAATGAAAGTCAGCGGCATAAATTTATTTTCATTCCAAAATTATTTACATTTATAAACGATAATAACAGTGGTTGCTCCAAGGGGAAAGTGCAAAGAAAGAGTGCTCGAAGGTGGGGAAGTATTCCCAGAGTGGAATAGGAAGAAAATTGATAAAAGAATTCAAGGTGGGATTGATCAAGTGTATCAATCAGGGTGTCCTGGCCCAGTTGTCTATTTTACATGGTCTATTTAAAATTGTTTGTACAATCACAGATTGTAATCATCTGTGGCACGTATTCAATAGAGGCTCGGTGGGTCCAGGTACAGGGGGATGTATTCGTCGACGTTTCGATTCGACTTGTGGCATATGGGAGATTAGAACCTTAGCCTGTGAGTCTACCTCATGAAAGCATATGGGTGGGAAAGGGGGCAACCAACTGGTGGTTAAGAGCTCTCATCCTCACTGGCCATAGTGGGAAGGGTAGCCGTATCAAAGGGCTAAATCAATCTCACCTCAAAAAAGAGAGAGTTCCCCAAGGAAACCAGAAAGGACTGGGTAATATAAACAATAGACAAAATCGATTTCCTTTCTGTGTTATTCAGTTATTTACTATAGTGATAACAAGACCATTTAGTTTCTATCATAACACAACTCCAGAAAAAATGCAAAATAAGGTTTGTTTGTTTATTTTATTAAAATACTCGTCTTTTTTTCTATATTAAAAGATACAATCAGGTAAAATCAATAATACAGTTGTCACTATAGTTGATTCAAACAATTTTGATTCAATCTATACGTGCTATTTTTGGGCAGACCGTGTCCATCATCTAATCTACAATATTCACATACATAATTAATATACAATAAATTTATACAAAGAAAATAAAACAATAGTCCTCTTGTCGACGTGTTTCGGTGTCTTTTTTACTTTTTATACACCTTCTTCAGGACAGACAGTTAAAAATATAGCATCTTGCATCTAAAAGTAAATATATGCAATTAGAATCATGAATACCCGTGTCAATTTATACATACAAACGCCTATTTTTCTATATTTACTGTATTTACTGTAGGTTGTGTTAACTAGATTGGCCATCACTTATAGAATATTTAACAATTCGAATTCTTACATGAGTTGCCAAAGATAAGGCTCTCAATTATGCAGTCAAGTGTCTTCTCCTTCCCTTCTCACATACATACAAACGCCTATTTTTCTATATTTGCTGTATTTACTGTAAGTTGTGTTAACTAGATTAGTCTTTACTTATAGAATATTTAACGATTCGATTTCTTACATGGGTTGCCAATGATAAAGCTCTTAATTATGCGGTCAAGGGTCTTCTCCTTCCCTTCTCACAACCTCTGTGTGGGGGGCAATATCTTTTACATCAATGCCCAGTGTTACCTATGGTAAAGGAGAGAGACTATTTATCCAAGTCCAATATATCAATCTCCTCATTCGAAATATCTCTCTAGTACATATATTAGTACACTTACTTATTGATCAGCGGATATTGTTTCTTTTATATCCTTTCATTTATCTTGTACCCATCCTTTTCGTGATGGTCATACCGATTATAAAAACGTGGATCAAATCGCTTACATGTAGTTAATGAACCTTAATCAACTTCCTGCCCCTCCTGTTTTAACTGTAGGAATATTGGGCACCTGGTGGAAAATAGGACAAAGTACGTCAGGCTCCTTAGATACCTAACATAGTAGAGATAACTGCTCAGTAAATCCTATCCTCTAGGCACTCTTCACTTATCATGCATAGCGCTATATTATTGGCCCTTATTATTTTACATCTCAATTTTTATGTTAAGTCATTATTTTGATGTGTGTATACTGGAACTTAAATTATTATTATTATTATTATTATTAATAAAACAGTTTTGTATAGCGCGTGGTTACCCTAGAGCATCCCAGCGCTTGACCAACAGAGTAACAATTTAAGAGAGTGAGAGGTACAGCGGCTTAGCAAAAGAGAAAAGTTTTGAGTTGTTTACGAAAACGCAAAAGGCATGGCTCAGAGCGCAAACTTAGGGGGAGTGAGTTCCAGAGGGTTGCAACCTTTACGGAGAATCTCCTCCCTCCTGAACGGGCCTTTTTGACCCTGGGAATCTTAAGTAGGTGTTGTTGGTCTGAGCGTAGTGTTCTACTTGCCTTATACCGGGTCACCAGCTTTTGAAGGGCGGGAGGGCCTTTACCTTGCACAATTTTATGTGCAAGGCAGAGAGATTTAAATTTCACCCTTTCTCGCACTGGCAGCCAATGCAGCGCCCTCAATGCGGGTTTGGCCGATCGTGACATAGGGATGTTATAAAGCATTCGTGCCGCCGCATTCTGAACTTGCTGTAATTTGTTCAGAGTGATCTCAGGGGCACCCAGATAGATTGCATTACTGAAATCTAATCTTGATATAATCAGGCCCTGGATCAGAAGCTTCCGAGATAGAAATGGAAGCAGAGGCAGCACTTTGCGCACCGATCGGAGAAGGCCGAAACAGACACCAGCCAGTTTAGTAGCCTGGGTCCTAAAGGAGAGATCTTGCTCCAACCAAATACCAAGGCTCTTGATCTCAGCCTTGGGTTTGGGAGGGGATCCCAGACAGCTAGGCCAGGCCGACCGAGGGAGTGAAGGACTTTTCATCCCCATCAGCATTATCTCGGTCTTTGAACCGTTCAGCTTTAGAGCTGATTCCCCCATCCAGGTATGGACTTTGGATAGACAGGAATGTAGCACCTGGGGGGTTTCCGTGGCCTGGGAAAGGGCAAACACCAGCTGGGTGTCATCGGCATAGCTCACGATTTTGATGTTAAATGGAGCCACCACATCCTCCAAGGGGGCCATGTACACATTGAATAATGTGGGGCTCAAAGAGGAGCCCTGAGGCACTCCACAATGGAGGTGGGTGGATGCCGATCGTGCGCCCCCTTCCCAGACCTGAAAGGTCCGGTCGCTAAGAAATGACCTAAGCCAATTCAGCTCCACCCCCCCCACTCCGGCATCTGACAGCCGTTGAAGTAACACTTGATGGTTAACAGTGTCAAACGCTGCACTAAGGTCCAGGAGGATCACTGCCACTGATCCTCCTGAATCCAAAATGCAACGTGCCTCTTCCGCGACTGCCAGCAAGGCGGTGTCAGTGCCTTGACCCGGGCGAAAGCCTGTTTGGGAACTTCTCAGTACACCGTTGGACTCAAGGAAATTGGATAGCTGGAAGTTAACCAATTTTTCCGTGATTTTACTGAGTCCAGGAAGTAACTAGATGGGCCTGTAGTTTGCCATGGCTAGGTTTTTTTTAGGAGGGCTTTTACTATTGCACCCTTCCAATTGGGTGGCACCACCCCGGCACCCAACGAGGCATTGATTACCTCAGTAATAGGTTCCACAATGGAAGGGGCAACCGGTTTGAGAATCCTCATGGGGACTACGTCACGGGGAGAGCCACTCTTAACGGACACCAGGACCTTAAGAACTTCGTCCTCAGAGACTGGTCCAAGAGAGTCCAGGGTCTTCAGGGGTCTTCCCCCGTCCTCGAAGGGCTCAGTTCCTATGTTAATTTGGGGCAGGGTAGTCAAAATTCTTTCAATTTTAGTGTGGAAGTACTCTGATAGATCGTTGCATTTTTCTTCCTGGTTATCCATGGAGGCAGGTGGTGTGGGGACCCTCACAAGCTCCTTGATCACTAGAAATGTTTCTCTGGAGGAGTTGGAGGCGTTGCTGATTCTCTCCTCCAAGAATTGAGTTTTGGCGCACCGGATGGTGAGTTTGTAATTCCTTATCGCCATTCGGTATTCGTTCTTACACGCTACTTCCCAGTTCCTCCTCCAGGCACGTTCTAGTTTTTTACAAGCCCTCCGCATAGCCCTCAGCTCTGTCGTGTACCAAGGAGCGGAGCACAATCTTTTCTCCCTCCTTCCTGCCGATCTTAAGGGGAGGACGGAGTTGAGTGTATTAGGCATCCATCTGCAGAAATCTGCTTCCGCCAGTACTGGGTCCTTAGCTAGTGAGGGGCGCGACTCCTCCAGTCTGCGTGACAGGTTTTCCACAGACAGCCTAGACTAGGGTCTTTCAGGCGCACAGACACTAATGGAGGGGTTACTCTCCGGCTCGGTTTGCCAGGCAAAGGGGACCATAAAATGGTCCGTCCACGGAAGAGGGATCGGGGAGGCTGCTTTCATATCAGTAATGTTTGTAAAAATAGGATCAAGTATATGACCCGTATTATGGGTAGCCTCCAGGTTTATAAGGTTAACCTCACAGGTTTTTAGGTCACATTGAAGGGCTGACGCCGACCGGTCTTCCTGGTCGTCGAAATGAAGATTAAAGTCTCCCAAAGTAATGAAGTTTGTCGCAGAAGCGGCAAGAACCATTACCGTTTCCGTGAAAGAGCCTATGAAGTTTCCATTACTTCCTGGAGGACGATAGACTAATACCCCAGACATCCCACAGTAGGTGAAATTTGGAAGGAAAACTTACAGCTCTCACAATCCTCCACCTCACCATTTTGGGCTCTGCATACCAACGAGTTCTTATACAGGATAGCAACACCTTCCCCTCGACCCACTGGTCGGTCCTGAGTGTAGATTAGGAAACCAGGAGGAAGGGAGTTCACTATATCCGCTTCTGAGCCTTGCATAAGCCATGTTTCTGTTAGAATCAGAATGTCTAACTCATGTTCCTGAATAAGGAGGCTAACTTCCAATGAGTGCCTCGGAAGATATCTACAATTCAGAAGGGCTGATCGTAAAGTGTTCTTTGTCACTATTTGATTAGGGGGACTATATAGTGCACAGAATGTGAATGGTTCAGTGCCCTTATGCACTAATGTACAGTGCGAGGATGTTAAGGGGCGAAGCCGAAATAGTTCAGCACGCGAATAAGTGGTTGCAGAACTTACTAAATTAAGCAGGGTGGCTGGCCCTAAGCCCGTCCGGGCCCGGGCGGGCGCAGACGGGCATGACTCTGGCACGACTCTGGCGCAGGTCCGGCGCGTCCGCTGTACGCGTCCGCTGCGCGGAGTCATAGCCGTCCTATATGAGCGCTGATAGTGCGCGTCACTCACCATCCCACACCCAATATGGCCGCCAAAGTCGGAAGAACCAGCCCTCGGCGTCTATACTCGGCCGAGAGCTGTCCGGGGGCAGAGGGAGGGGGGAGAAGGTACACAGAGCGAAGGGAAACACAAAGGGAGTCTCTGCACGCTTTTTAGATCAAGCGTCAGAAATACGAACTTTTTTAAAACGCTGAAAAGAGCAAAGTACAGAGGAGAGACCTCCCGGCTTCCGCCTCAGGAGGGAAAGTTAGCTGCTGTTTGAAACGCAAGCACTGGCTCTCAGGACCCTTTATGAGCGCGTCACTCACCAGCCCACACCAGCCCACACCCAATATTGTACTCTTATCACCATTGTCCTATGCATTCCAAATTCATACATCAGGGTTATCTATGGTTCCTTCACTTTATGGCCCTTATACATTTTAGCAATCAGTATCACTGTTTTCATGACAGAGAACTAATGCCACTATGTGGCGAAAGAGATCTTTATTATTTACACTCTTTCTTCTCATCGGTTTGTGCTTTTATGATACAATATCACATTCCCTTTCTTGCTTGGTGGGGCACATAACTAAATATCATCCCTCCTCTCACTTGAATTCACGAAAATTACCCGGCGTAGCCCTCCTTACCTTCGTGTTCCAAAGCTTGCGGCCTCACTGCAGTCGTCTTTCTGCTGGGAATGACTGCTTGCTGCCACCCTTTAAATACGTTTCGAGTTTCGGGTAATTACAATTGGTTAATTTCAATCACGTTAATTAGCTGCTTAGTATATACGTGGTGACGTCGTGGCGCCATTTTAGTAGTTTGTTTATACTGTTGCCATAGGGATCTTATGCAGTGTACCTGTAGTCTCTAAGCAGATTGGAGAGTTGTCACAGAAACGGCTAGTACCACGTTAGCTTTACGTTAAAGTACTTTAGAGTACTTATTTTTTGTATATTCACCCAACATTTTATTTACATTTGATCATTTTATTTAAAACAGCCTAATGTTGTACTACTAAGAGATCTAGTTTATCGATCTAACTTCATTTACGCACCATTTTTGTAGTTCATTACCCCCTCACGTGGTGAGGAAACGTCAGTAAGTCTCGTCCGATTTATACGATACAGTTTGTACCCTCTCCTGATCATAGTGGGATCATACATTTCTATTACACCCGATAAAGATATTACAAAATGTTTTTGGTTATTTTTTTGGTTTACAGTTTTAAGTCGTGTTCTAAAAAACTCAGCAAATTACTAATATAAACCATCACTGGACCCGCGGTCCTACAAGCGCAATATTTGTAGTTTTTTACAATTTTACTGTTATGGTTCAAAGGTAGCTACTTACACACAGTCTATTCATTATTATTAATGCTTGTATAGTACCAAGTGTCTCGCTTTCACGGTGATCGCTTCATTCAACCAGAACTGACATTTAGTTATTTTTTTTATCAAGCACATCTCGGTAATTCTATATACCCTAACCTGCTTCTCTTACATATTGTAGAGTGACAATTTCAGATGCAACTATGGCAAAAATGGGTAGTCATTATACTGCTGATTTCATCTGAGCCATCCATATCTGCCAAAGGCGGACCTTTATTCAATAGCATTTCAGTTATGTCACAATTTTTATTATAATGTTTATTACAATTATTAAGCAGGATAATATACATAGTACACAGCACTGCATAGTCCCTCCATACCAATAATAATAAGTGACTATATATCTCATAATACTACCAATTATTGGGCTCAAAAACAAAATCCTATATAAGAATACTGGTATAAGCCAAACTATGTGGAGAGCATAGTAATAGAAATGACACCCTCTTGGTACAAATTACACAGTATTTACATCAACAATTATACCTTACTTGATGGTATATATATCACTTCTTCACATCTATGGGTATACATCTTAACAGCATCATTTATTTACAATTCTAATGTCTTAGTTTATAACTCATTCCGACATCCCTTCACTGTTATCATTTATACCTTAACAGACTGGCTTATATTACAGCAGCAAACTAAGAACTTAAATGTATGGAATGAGTTGGTCGGCATCTCAACTCTTCTGTCTTAGTATTTATCTGACTAATCTTTTCCACTGTTCCCTGTTATTCAGTCCCTGATAATAAGATGTAAATTTAGACATATATAGAATTGATCTCTTTTTTTACGTTTTTTTCTCTATATTGCCTCCCTTCACAGAAATTTTAATTTTTTCTAATTTGAACCATTTAAGATCGTCCTCTTTATGGTTCTCAGAAATCCAGTGCTCAACTAAAGGGGCATTCTTTCTATGATTTTTGATTGCAGACCTATGTTCAGTGAGGCGCAGGCGTATTTCACGTCCAGTTTCACCCACTTAACATTTCTGACATGGGCATATTATTAAGTAGATCACATTGGAGGTTCTGTAATTTACATGCATGTTCATCCAGTGTGTAATACCACTAACCTCTATTTTGTCAGATTTAACAATATTCTTACAATGAGAGCATGTTCCGCATGGAAGATTGCCCCTAATCGCTGTAGCATCTCTAACGTTTGTCTGATAACCCTGCTTTGGCTCTCTATATGTTTGCACTAGATGGTTGCGAATGGTCTTATTGCGCCTGTATGCATAGGTTGGTTTATGAAGTGGTGCCATTCCAGTTTTATTAAAATAAGGACCAATTTTTATTAATCAGATTCTTCAATTTATGGCTAATTCAATTAAAGTCTGATAACATCACAATCCCCTGTGCTTCATTACGTGTCTTATTACAGGGTTCAAATAGGGTATCTCTATTAAAATATTTGGCCCGTTTGTAGGCTTCTTTTATTAATCTTTTAGGATAGCCTTGTTGAGTCAATTTAAGTTTGAGTGTCTCTGCAGTAAATACAGTAAATATAGAAAAAAAGGTGTTTGTATGTATAAATTGACACGGGTATTCATGATTCTAAATCAATCTCATTCGGATGCCTGAAAGGGTCGGTTTTGAAGTCAATTTAATTGACGAAATCTGTGATAAGTTTGCAGCGGACAGCGAACTTATCACAGATTTCGTCAATTGAATTGACTTCAGGACCGACTGAACTAATATCATTTGTTTAATTAATTGGTTTAAGGACCATTATTACTCCTATTTGCACAGCATGAGACCTATATCTCTAATTGTACCCAAAGATTTGAAAGTTTTACTGGATAAACTCTGTGATGAAGGGGTAATTCAGTCCAGCAATACTTTTGAGTGGGTTCTGCCTGTTGTTTTGACCAGAAAAAGGTCTGGCATTTTGCGATTGTGTATGGATTTATGTTCATCGAATAATAGCATTCTTGTGGATTGCCATCCCTTGTCCTGTATACCAGAAATTATTGCCAACATTGGTGAGAGTATGTTTCGACCATTCTGCCTATCATCAGATCACACTAAGTGCAGAATCACAAGATCTTACTACATTTGTTATCCCATTTGGTGCATATAAATATTTGACACTGCCTTTTTGGTTTGGCATCAGTGGCTAGTGTCTTCCGAAAGACAAATGATATTTTATTTGGGAACATGGCTAATGTTCAGGCGTTCCAGGATGATAGACTGATTTTCACAGAAATAGAGAAGAATATTTTATAGTCTTGGCCAAAGGTTTGCAGATTCTGAATTAAAGGGGTCTGGTGGTCAGACCTGAGAAGTGTAAGTTACTACTATTTAGGGTGTTCTATCAGTAATGAGGAGGTTAAACCAAGATTTTGTAGTCTTGAGGCCATCCAAAAAGGACCCCCTCCCACAGCGAAAGACTCTTTATGCTCATTTTTAGTACTTTGCAATTATTATGCTTATCTTGTTTCAGGATATGCTACTGCAGTACAGACACTAAGATGGTTGCTTTTGCATCAAGGACTTTAAAGGATGCTGAAATATAGCACCATTGAGCGTAGGGCATTGCATGTGTTTGGGCTGCCCAAACATGTAAAACTTATATATGAAGAACCTCTTTTGATCTTTGCAAACCTTCTGTCTATCTTTTAAGTGGTAATGGTTTGGGCAAGAATTTGGCATGATTAGTCAGACTCCTGTCTAAACTACAGGAGTAAGTCATGCCCGTAAAATATATATAAAGTGGCAGAAACTTTCGAGAAGATTGTCGCGTTTACCTTTGTCAGATTCAATGTCACAAGATCTGAATCAGGATGATCGTGAATGTGTTGTAGCTGTTATTGATACTATTTCTAAGTCAACGGGTTCCATGTTGGAAGAAGACATGATGTCTGCGACATCACGTGATGCTATTGTACAGGATGTTTTCAGATACTTACGGGTAGCATGCCTCTCTTTAAAAAACTTCCAAATGACAACAAATCTTTTGATCAAATTTTTTCAGAATTGTCATGCGAAAATGGGATTTGCATTTGAAATGGGTGATTTCATGAACTTATTATCAGCATGGCTCATAATCCAGGTACTTCAGCTACATGCAAGAAGTTGAGACAATGTTATTGGAAGCCTGCCACGGACAGCCAATTTGGAGCTGTTAATGTTGTGTATCCACAATGTATTGTATCTGACAAACATTGGAAAATGGCTGAAAAAACCTTTACATTCTCTACCGTTTCCATGTGGCCCATGGGACAAGGCGTCATTTGATTTCTCTGGATCATTTCATCATCTACCCTCAGATAACACATTTTTAATAGTGCTGGTAGAATATGTTTCAAAAAAAGATATATTTTCTTTTGTTACTCACCTTCTATGGAAAGTGTTGTTGTTTTCTTGAGCATGTTTTTCTTCTAGAAGGCTCTGCAACATTGTGGCAGATAATCTCACGCATTAGTGTCGAATGAAATGCGTAATTTCTTTGAATTGCGTAAATATCTTCAAATTGGTCTTTTCAGTCCTTCCTTCAAAGGTCTGATAGAGAGAGCGATTTTTCTTTTGAAGGAAGGTGTTCAAACAGCTTTATAAGCTGGTTATAATGTTAAGAGTTTTCTTAAGAGGGACGTTTAGGCACATCAGACTTTGCCACATTCACCTGCAGGTGTTTCACCTTTTAAATTGTTAAGAGTAATAGATCATAAGTCAAATCTTGTTCTGAATTGGTTAAATAAATAATAAATCTAATGATGGAGTGACAAAAATGAAGGCTAGAGTTGATTACCAACTGAGTACACAAAAAGAAAATGTTGATAGAAAGAGTGGACGTGAGTCTAGATTCACCTTGCTAACAACAATTTCTGGAGTGAGTAAATTGTCTGTGTTGTCATGTGGTAAATGATGATGGAACAGAACTAATTTTGTTCCAATTTCTGAACGTCTGGCAGAACTTTTGTTCCCATTTCTGATCTCCAGCCAGAAATATGTACCTGCACTTGTAACACTGAGTGTGTGGGCAATGTGGAACTGACAGATGCTAAGCTAACTTCTCATGTGGTAAGTTCCAATTCCAATGAAATGCCTCCTTTATTAGTACACGGTCAGGTGACTGAATCAGAGGATTCGTCTTTGACTCAAAAAATGATGGTGTGATGATTGGCATTCAGACTACAAAGAGTGTGACTGCTTCGGCAATGTCATCTGAGGATAACAATGTTGTTCAACATGGCTTGACATGTGGTGTTTGTCAAGTTAAATCACCTGTTCAGTTGTAATATTGTGATCAATCTTGTTTGGCTGTTTTGTTTTGCTTTGTTTTGCTAAGGGAGGAAAGTAAATTAGTATTGTGCTCGGTCAGGCAAAATAACTGTAATCGATCCTTAAGAATCATAAAAGATTGCATATATACATACAATAGTTCTTAGAAGCCCTACACAAAAAAGACTGTAAAAACAGTCGTAAAAATACATGATTAAACTTTATTTAGGACTCAACACATATATCATCCTCCAGCATTGTTCTAACTCCCCCTGCATGAAAGCCATATTTAATCAAATTAATTCATCATATCAGTGTTCAACACATAAATATTACATAAACAATACTATAAAATCATTTAAAAACTTAATTTCATATTACACTTCATAACGTTTCCTAATTGATAAGGCAGTTTGACTGAAGTTAAGCAGAGCAATACAACTAGCAGCAGTGGATAAAGAGCGTAACAAATTAAATCCCTCCTGATGGGAACAGGGTCTGATATCGCGCAAGACAGGTTTAATATAATGTGGCCTTGGATCTTTGTAAGGATTGCAGAACAACACAAAGTGCATCGTGCTTTGTTGGGCTAAATGATTGCACAGACAGGGAGTTAGTCTCTCACACTAACTTACCTGTTTAGGGAACACCACAAGAAAGTGCAACGTGAAGAGTCGAAATCTGGTCATGAGGAAACGTGATTGAACTTGAATGGTAAAGACAATGCTTGGTATCTTAGGCAATGTATGGGTCTCTGTAGTTGTTGTCATCATTTGAATGTCATTACTGTTCTAGAGTTGTAGGTTTCTGTGCTCGTTGACTGCTCCTGTAACCGTCTAGATCTGCATGCCTGTTCGTCACAGTATTTTATCTATATAATAAACTTAAATAATAACCAGTTCTGGAATTGCGGACATCTAGGGCCAGATGTAGGTAGCCCTTTACCGGTCGGTAACGGCCATAAATCGGTATTTTCGGCCGTTACTGACCGGTATTGAGCAATTGGGATGTAGGTGACCGAAAATCAGCTAAATCGGTAAAATTACCGAATCGGTAAAATTCGGTATTTAAGAAGCGGTAAATGACATTTACCTACACCTGGGCCCTATTCTTTTGTCACCTTATCTTCACATCCTACATAGTGACGGGTGAGAACACAAGTATGGGTCAGCCTTTGAGCATGGTGGGAGTGTGGATTTGCCTATGGCTATGATTGTGCGTGAGTGTTTGTGCATGACATTTGTCCCTGTGCATTAATGATTCTCTAAGTTTCTGTGGCTGAGTGTATATTTGAGTATATGTAACTGTGTGTCTTTGACTCTGTGTTTGTTTGTCTATGTAGTTTTGAGTGCACGTGTGGCTCTATATCCATGTTTCTGTAGACATGTATGTCCGAATGTATGTATGTCTGTGAGTGTGTGTGGGGTGAGGTTGGCTGTGAACAGAATCCTTCTCCAAGCATTGTGATGTGTTGTATTCTATTAGTGTACTTGAGTTGCTGGCCTGCTGGTATACAGAGCAGACATTGTTCCTTTTTAGGCTGCAGTGCATGTATCAGGTACATGGGTCATGGACCAGTCACGATGAGGCTGAGGAATAACCGCGTCATTCTCCATTAGTCACAGGGCATTGGGCCCTGAGATTGAAAGGCAAGGCAGTCCTGCACCCACGGTGCACAGGGTCCACCAGTGAGGCTGAGGTGGACTAGGTGGCCGAGGTGTTGTAGCCACAGCCTTCAAGCCAGCTTCGTTATGTGTCCAGCATGCAGTGCGAACAGTGGCTGCGCGGCTACTGCGCATGTGTGGTAGGACAGCCCATGGGGTGCTGCTCTTCCATAACTCAAATAAGTGATACCTCCATTATCAGCTGTAAATTACAAGAAAAAGAAAACAACATTTCAAAACCAACTGGATGAGGTTGTCCAGCATAAAGCACACAGTTTTGGCATGCACGCTCATCCAATTTCACTATCAGTAAAATATTGCATTTCAGGGGACATCCTTCAACAAGCTTTGGTAATACCAATAGGTCCGGCTTTTGAATGACAGTGTCTCTTGTGGCACTGATCATCTGAGGCCCTCAATAGGTTATCATACACGTATTCTTGCACTCATCTTTGCACTCATGTATCAATTCATCCAATCACCGACTCATTCTTGCATTCACCCTCTGACACAATTCCAATAAAATACACACATTCAACAACGTATGCACAATAAATTGAAATAACACAAACAGAAAAATGAAAAGCTGCTGCTGTTTCAGCATCTCTGATATATGCTTGCAATAATGAAACTAAACATAGAAGTGGGTAGCCATCTTGCAGAGGTACTATAAATAGTTGAATATTGTTTTGAAATTCCAGCATGGCTACCACAATTAGAACCAACATGTCGGCCATCTTGGAATGGTAACACATTCCACCATAGTCTTCTAGTTTAGAGGAAGTGGCCAGGTGGGGTACGACATACTTTCTATGAAATGAGCAGCAAGCTGTGTGACCTATTAGCGCTGCTTGGAGCACTGTAGTATAGCCTTAAAAAATATTAAAAGAAAAAGAAGAGAAGCAAAGAAATGAAAGGGGAAATATAAAAGGGTAAAGTTAAAAACTGAAGGACTGCTAGCCAGCCCTGACACTGAAAACACTCATTTTCAATGTGTTGTACACGTGTGATTAGAAAAGAGAGCCAAGAATGATGTGGACTGAACCATTTCCCCATGCAGTGCCCTATCATGGAAGGAAGCAGAGTGTAAATGACAGTCAGACTGACCAATGGCAGGACGAGCAGACACAAAGGCCCTTTATGTATGTATGTATGTATGTGTGTGTGTTTGTGTTAATTACGTTCTATATTACAAATTCTGGCAGACAGCTAAGTAGAAATTCTAGCAAGAATTATTACACTGCAAATCTTCTCCCCCAGGGTTTGTCAGTGGTGGTAACCAACACCAACATGCTTCCCTACAAATGGAATCTGTGACATTTAATTCCACAGAAATCCCTATCTGTGGACTTTAATGCAGAGAAATAACAATCCACCTATAAATACTCAGACTTTAACATATGCATTTCATAATCAATATTTCAAGCCTGCTGCGTTTTTCGTAATGTTTCATAATAATCCGATCGTGTACATGGCATTTGAAATATGTTTTCCTACTGAACCTGTCAGGCATCTAGCTGTAATCATTCGCTTGTCACCATAGGCAACTCAGACCTACTTTGTTAGTTATAGCCTTCCCACAAGGAAAGATGTGATATCTGTCACACTACAGTCATAAATATGTGTATGTGTTATCTCCTCACCTCTGTGAGCAGAGCTGCGTTCTCCTGAGAATGCGGAATCTTATGACTTGAGCTCCAATGTTAGACTCTGGGCAGAGGCTGAGCTTGGTGGATGGAGTTTCTCTTGTTCTACATTAAAGCAACTTGTTTCTACTCTTCGCCTCCTGGGTTTCATTGATGATCCCCTACTTCACATCGGCGACGAGGATGCGATGCCTCGAACCCTGTTAATGAGTTTGCAAAATCAATTAAGCGTTTAGATGATCATAACCTACCCAAACTTTCAATCATTCTACAGAGATATTATTTTTGGAAAAAGAAGCAAGGTCCTGACGAGTCCTTCAAAGGTCTGATAGAGAGAGCGAATTGACTTTTGAAGCAAGGTGTTCAAACAGCTTTATGAGCTGGTTATGATGGGTTTTTTTTGTGTCCTCATTATGCAACAGTTTAAAGTAAGAAAGTTTTCAGGGACCCTTCTCAACTTCGCGGCATCTCTGAGAGAGGGAAGCCCTTACATCCGTATACTTGTAAGTAGGAGGATTCTTGTTTCGGATTGGGGTGAGCTAGCCATTAAGGCTACTCTTGCAAGCCTTCCTCAATATTGTTGCGGTAGCATAATCATTGGACATAGCAGTGGAGTATAATGAGAAATCCAGGTGTGTTACTACCACGATATATATACATTATATGTGCACACCGCCATTTAAATCACTCTTATGGAATTCTTCCCAAATATCCCAGAATTTGTATTATTTAGAGCCAAACTTCTCATTTTTATCTAGGTTATACACTTTCAAAACTGACGCCAGCCATTCATTATGGGTCTGAGGGACAGGGTATATCCATTTTACACAAATCTCCCTCCTTGCCAAAAGAATCAGTATGAAAATTAAGTTCTCTTGAGCTTTAGAAAAGGGTCTTCCTACATTCATACTTGTGACCCCAAAAATAACTAAGTCCATACTTACAGAAAGTTGTCTTCCAAATACCCCTTCTAAGGTAATACCCACATCTTTCCAGAAGCCATCAAGACTGGGACATCGTCAAAACATATGTAAGTCGTCAGCCATCTGTAAACCACATTTTGGGCAGCTCTTCACTGTGGCCCCGTTCAGTTTGGATAGTCTTTTCGGAGTCCAGTAGGCTCAATGTATAGTGAGCAAATGATTTCTTTTGAGAGCAGCAGACGTTACAATCGACCAACATATTCTCATAGATACTTGCCATGAATTGCTTGTATCCAGCGTCGGCAGGTCTTTTCCCCAGATACTCTCTGGAATTCGGAAGTCGTCCTCCCCAGCCGAAATTAGGGCCCAGTACCAGAAGGATATTTCTTTCAAAAATGGTTTTGTCGTCTGCATCTTTATTTCCAGGGAGTTATTACCTTTTCTAGTTTCTTTGGGGGACTTACTCCAACTCAATAGTTGGTAATATTTGAATTTCGAAAGAGTGGAGTTTGTACATTCCGATAATATTTCCCATTCAAGAAGTTTAGTTTGAAACAGGAGCTGTCCCCATTCTGTTATTCCAGCAGATTTTAGAGGGATCGCTAAACTGTCCCTAAGGCAGTCTGGTGTGGTCTGAGAATCCCAAATCAGGGCCTTGTCGCTATAGAAGGGGATATCTACTGTAGATCTAACACAATACCACAGTCTAGCGGCTGATTTCAGGACCTTCAATTTAATTTTTTTAAAGAACTTCGGGTGACCGAATTTATACAAGAAGTGGCTGGTGTTATTTGTTAAATTTTGTAGGAATAATGGGTAGTTTTTGTAAGGGCCCAATAACACTCTACTACTTTTAAATTGGAAGGCCCTGCAGTATTCTAGGAGGTCTGGACTAGCTATCCCTCCCTGCTCTTTAGTTCTCCTTAGTTTATGCCATGCAATTCTTGGTTTTTTAGAAGACCATATAAAACTGGATAAATCTCCCTGCATCTTTTTTATCTTTTCTCAATTAAACTCAAGCGGGATAGCGTTAAAAATAAAGGTGAATTTTGGCAAAATTGCCATTTTTATGATGTTAGATTTACCCAGGAATGTTAAAGGCAGACCCCTCCATATTTTCAATAGCTTTTTTACCTCAATATCTACCCTGTGGAAGTTTATTTGGGTTATTCTATCAATATCCTTTACCAGATCGATACCCAGGTATCTTATTTTTTCTTTACAGAAGGGGGATACAAAATTTTCATTCCAGCTTATAATTTCGGTTTTAGTTTGATTTATCTGGTAACCAGATATCCTCCCAAAAGTTATTAAGGTCTCTTCTGTTGTTTTAAGAGCCTCTTCTAGGTCTGAAGAAAAGATCATGAGATCGTCTGCATAAAGAGCTACTTTCTTATGCCACCCTTGATAACAAAATGGGGAGATTGAAGGGAGATTCCTAAGGCATTCTGCGATCGGCTCAATATAGAAGTTAAAAAGCAAGGGGGAGAGGGGACACCCTTGGCGTGTTCCTCTACCTATCAGGATATTATTTGTTGGGTTGCCATTAATTAGTATTTTAGCTCTAGGAGAGTTGTAGATGTTTTCTACAACTTTTACGATGTTATCCCCCAACTTAAACTTCTTTAATACCTCACTTAAGTAGCACCAGTTAACTCTATCAAATGCTTTGGCAGCGTCGATCGTAATTATTGATAGTGGAATTTTCTCTACGATGGCGATGTCAATTGCCCCGATCAACTCGTGTGTGAGGTCTTGAAGGTGCCTTCCTGCCACAAAGCACTTCTGATTAGAGTTTATTAATGACCCCGCAATTTTCCCTAGTCTTTTTGCCAAAATTTGAGTGAAGATCTTGTAATCACAATTTAGGATGGATATTGGGCGATAAGATTCACACCTTTTCGGGTTTTTACTTGGTTTCAAAATGATAGAGATGGTTGCATCATTCCATGACTCCGGGATTTTATCGTTATTTATAAAAATCTTATTAAATAGCGCTGTTAGTTGGGGAGCCAGAATGTCTTTTAGCCTTATGTAGAATTCATTAGGGAGGGCATCAGGACCTGCTGCTTTGCCTCTCTTTAGTTTTTTTATCGCTTGGTCTACCTCCTCTGTTTTTATTTCGCTATTTAAAATTTCTTTTTCCTCAGGGGTTAGGACTGGGATGTTCTGTGCTTCTAGAAATTTGCCTATTGCCTCAATTTTTGGATTACAGTCCTCCGTGTAGAGGTTGGCAAAGAAGGCTAAAAATTCTTCCTTTATTACTTGTTCTTCGGACCCATTTTGAGAGCTGTCTGTTGGATCTATACTGCTTATTTTGTTTCTAGCTTGGTCTGTTTTAAGCTTCCACGCAAGCATTTTCCCGCAACCCTCTCCATATTCATAATGGGCAAGTTTACTACTTTCCCATCTTTCCTTGATTTTGCCTTCTAGTAATATTGATAAGTTTTCCTTCAGTTTAAGCCTTTCCTTAATTATGTCTTGACATCTCGGAGATGATGAATCTATCAAGATCTGTCGATCCAATGTTTTTATATTCTCTTCTATTCTCTGGATCTCTTTTTTTGCCTCCCTTGATTTATGTATAGTTAGGCCACAGATCTTGCCCCTTATTACTGCCTTATATGCCTCCCAGACCGTTTAGGGTGAGGCACTCCCCTTATTGTCCTAGAAATATAGGGCCAGATGTAGGTAGAACTTATTTACCGATCCTTAATTACCGAATTTTACCGATTCGGTAATTAAGAATCGGTAAATAAGAAGGGGGGGTATGTAGGAACATCCAGATGTTCCATTTACCGAATCGGTAATTATCTGTATTTACCGATTCAGTAAATACCGACCGGTAATGCTCCATTCATTCCTATGGGCTTTGAAGCCCATAGGAATGAATGGGGCATTACCGGTCGGTATTTACCGAATCGGTAAATACCGATTTTGACAAGGGTGCAGGGGGTGTCACTTTGACACCCTCTAGCGCCCCCAAAAAAGGTTCGGGGGCCATGTGGCAGGCATACCTGCCCTAAGGGCAGGTCTGCCTGTCATATGGCACAGGTGTGCATGCACACATGTGCATGCACACCGGAATCGGTATTTTACCATCAAATATATTTGATGGTAAAATACCGATTCGGTAAGGGTTGTGGGACTCAGAAGAGTCCCACCTACATATCAATTTTACCGAATCGGTAAAAATACCGATTCGGTATTTTACAGAATCGGTAAATTTACCGATCGGTAAATTTACTGATTCTGTAAAATACAGGGCCCTACATCTCAAATTGCATTTACCGGTCGGTAACGGCCGAATTCGGCCGTTACCGACCGGTAAATGCCTACCTACATCTGGCCCATAGTTCCGTCTCCTGTATAAGTTGGCCAATTATTACAGGGTCTAGGAGAACTGAACGATCCAGTGTCCATCTCGGTATCGTTATGTCGCAATTTATTTTTAACGTCATTTGCACAGCTGCATGGTCTGAGAGGTGAGCGGGAAGGTGAATCACATTAAGAATGTTTTCTACTAACCCCTGATCTATTAAAAAATAATCAATTCTCGATTGTATACCAAGCTTTTTGTTATTAAAGGTAAACCTATCCTGTTTGATGCCCTTCTCTTTCCATACATCAGTAAGGCTTAAATCTCTTTTGTATATTCCCAACCATTCCCTCCTTTTTTGCAGGCTATCCTGCTTTCCTCTAGGATTTGGATCTGCTTTTGGATCTAGGATGATATTAAAGTCTCCGCCCAAAATCACAGGAAAATTTACCGAAATCAATTGGGAGTATAGTGATTGTAGTGGGGTAGGATCATCTGTGTTAGGTCCATAGTACCCAGCCAAAATAAAAGTGTTATTAAGTATACTAATCTTAGCTAACGCCCATCTCCCCTTAGGGTCTGTCTCAGATGATAAGATTCTTGCATTCGAAGATTTTTTTATGAGGATAACAACCCCTTTTATAACACACTGTTGGTCAGTGCATACATCATCATCGACCCACTGCAGAGTTTTAGTTATCTCCTCCCAATCTTTTTTAAGTAAGTGTGTCTCTTGTAAGATTAAAATTTCGCTATCAATAGATTTTAGATAACCAAAGATTTTCCATCTCCTGCTCTTAGTTCTTAACCCGTTAACATTCCAGGAAGTTATTTTTATATTCTTTAGGTTCCTTCCCATCTCTATCTGTTAAGTAGCGGAATTCCATTATTAACCATCTGGGTCCTGATTGTCTCCTTTCCTTTAAGATGAGGACTTTTTTTTATTTTTCCCTACTTTGCTCCCATCCCCCGTGTGCTCCCCCCTCCTCCCTTCTTAAGTGTGCAAAGAACCAATTGTGGTTGTGTTTATATAAAATAAACGATGAAAAAAAAAAGAAGAAGGCACGGGGAGACACAATCCCTCCCTGGGAAAGCCTCCCTTTCCTTTGGGACTTAATTATAGCCCACTTTGAACCCTGTGCCTGTATTCATAAAAAATACTATTTGAGGGTGCAACTGCTATAGGTATAACTTATTACAAAATTCTACAAAATTCTACTGCTTCATTTTTGAGTATATATAGTGTTATCAAGTGTATTCAGACTAGGAATGGGATTGTATTTGAATTTGGTCACGCATCTGCACTAAGAGAGAATCAACTTCTAGAGGACCTTTGATGTTATACATCTTATTCCTCCACATTATCCTGAGTGAGGCTGGGAACTTCATTTGGACTGTTGCCCCAAGTGATTTTAGTTCGGGCATTTTTTGACCCAACTCCCATTGCCTGTCTTGAGTCACTTTTGCAATGTCGGATCGGATCCTAAAGGACCAGTCATCTCTATTATATGCCCCACTTTTTAGAGCTTCGCTCAGGATCCTCTCTTTGAGATTGTATGATCTAAAGTTCACCAGGATCTTTCTTGGATTCTTTCTCTCTTTGGGTTTCCCAAAAGGATCACGATGTACCCGCTGAATATCGTTTTCCAGATCTAGGGTTTTGCTCCATGGGAAATGCTCTTCTATTAGCGATATTATACATTTCTTTATATCCGGCCCTTCTCGTCCTTCCGGAACATTAAGGAATCTCAGATTGGACCTTCTGGACTGGTTTTCTAAGTCTTCCAGCTTTTCCTCTATGCTTTTATCCTTTGCTTTCAAATCTCTAATATTCCGTTCTGTTACTTCAACTCTCTTAGTCAGGCCCACAGCTTCTGCCTCCACTGTGGAGACTCTCTCATTTAACGCTAATAGTTTTGAGTCCAAAGATTCAAATCTGTTGTGTAGTTTAATTTGATTTTCCTCTGATATTTTAAATCTGGATGTCATCTCCTCAAACATCTTTTCCATTAAGACCTCCATTCTGTTTCTAGATTCACTCTGAGGTTTGTCAGATTTAGAGTTAATATTAGTTTCAGCCGTAGTATTAGAGTCAGAGATAGTTATGGCGTTCTCCGAAGTTGAAGAAGAAGGCGTAGCTGGACAACTAAGGGCAGATACAGTTCCAGAAGAGTCCTGAGGTGTGTTTAGTGCTTGACTCAAGCTCTGGCAGGGAGAAGGCCTCGGGGTTAAGCCCTGAGCTAAAGCCGACGTCGGTGGCCTCTCATGCTCCTGATTTTCTAGCTCCCTCATGGAGACCTCTGCCAGGGAGTTACTTGGGTCACTTAGGTCACCCAATAGAGCCTCAGTTAATACTGATGAGGCAGAGCTTTCCATAGCAGGTTTAAATTGAGCCTTATCCTGCACTTTAAAATAGGACCTCAAAGAGGGTGTGATTTGTGTTTTGGAATTTCTTTCCCTTTCGCCTACTTCCAGCTTCCCTTCTATCGGCCCCTTTTTATTTAGTGGTTTCCCTTTTTGTATTTTCAGGACCTTCCGTGAAACTCTCTTTGTGATTCGCGGGATTACAGGCTGTTTAAGAACCGGAGGAGCTGTTTTTTAAGAAATTGCCTGTTCCTAAGACAATAAGTGGACTTTTCCTGCTGTTCAGGTTCAGGTTCCGGTAGAAGTACTTTATCTATTTTAGTATCAATTTTACCTGTTTCACGGAAGCTAGCTGAAACCTGGGTCTGCTCTAACAATTCGGGGAATTCGGGAGATGAGGAAACACTGTCTGAGCTTTCTTTCTCCCCCTCCACTTTTGCTCCACCAAGCCTACCTATGATAGTATATTGATACTGCAACTGTGAGTAGTGAGGTAGTGTTTTATCTTCCCAGGCTCCCACAGGGTAATTCACCAGAATACGTTTATTGGGGTCACTTAGTTTGCTCAGGACTCTCAAACTAGGAACGTCAGCTAAATGTACTGTGTTATTAAACTGGGGCCAATATATCTTAATCAAGGACTCCAGGAAGGGCAATTGCGTCTTAAACCAATTGTTTTGCCGAACTTCAAAGCTATGGTAGCTCCCAAGAAGCCGAGCCCGACTTCTTTAGCACCTCAACCCCCCTCGCCTTACCTCTAACGAAGAACGAAAACCGGCTTACTGCTCTCCTGCAGTTTTGCCGAGCCTGCACTGCTGCCTCCCACTTCCCGGCGTCTGCGCCTGTGTAGAGCGGTGATTCACCGATGAGGTGGCTCCGCTTCAGAGCACGAGAGCTCAATGCCTCTGCTTCAACAGCGGGGGCGGGAGCTTGGATGCCGAAAGGAATCAGCATGGGGAGACCGAAGACCGAAGAAGCACCCGAACTCTTCCAGTAACACAACAGGTGGGAGATAGGTGAGTTTCTATCACACCACGGTGCTCCGCTCAGGAAGTCGGCGATAGGTGTCTAATCGGAGAGCAGACACATCCCACTACCCTAAGAGAGACTCGGGCACATCAGGGACTAAGTCGTGTCATGACTAGCAATTCGTTTTTAATTTGTTTTTAATTTGTTGTCAATCGCGAATCCTCAGTAGCATCCTCTTCTTGCAGCGCCATACATAGAGCTCAGTAAATAGAACAAAGATGCTAGCCCTCCTACTTCTTTAATCTCGCCTTATTTTTATGAGACAACAAACAAAAATCAACGTTTCTTTGTTTGTATGGGTAATTTTATTTAACCCTTTTGTTCATTATTTTTAGTAAGATTTATCTTTTTCATAGGCAAGAAGAACACTTTATATACACCTATATACAAATACAAAACATTTATACATATTTACAACAACTATACAAATAGCACATTGAATCAAACAGTTATCAACAAACTTCACGTATGAAAAAATATATATAGCAATTCTGTGTTCACAAATGGTTAATCTTTGTGAAATAACAAAAAACCGCTACTGGACCCAAGAGGTGGAAAAGAAATGATGCGACAGAAATCAGAAATTAATTCACAGTTAGTCAACCAATAAAGACTGAACCCATCAAGGGCAAATTTTTCGAACTGTCTGTCTGTCGTTTATCTTGCCAACGCGTTTCGAATCTGTAAATGCTTACAGATTCTCCTCAGGGCTCTCTCAATGTTATGGATCTAAAAAAAAGAATAAAGCGAAGCTTGTGTCAGTGTTTGTGCCTTATTTGTGAAAGGCCCCCCTACAAATGTTAGGACTGTGCTGGATTGGTTACCTTTATACAGAGTGCGGACGGCTCTCATGATTCAGTTGTACACGAAGGGCTGTATACCGCAAGAAGTCAGTGCTTTAGAAGAACAATTCTGGAAAGAAAATAATCAAAGGCTTACAATGCCATCTAGAGCAGAGCAAAGCGACTACTACAGACCTACGGCTGCATGCTCATACCTTATTCGGGTGTGGCAATGAATGCTGTATTAGGTCCTCTGTTTGCTTATTCTATCCTGTCCGAGCGACCTGTAAAGCATAAGGGTCAAGCTCAGTATCGAAATTGTATATGGTGCAAAGGCACTTAAGAGATGCTGCGGGGTGATATGAAGTCACCTACCTAGATTTTGGTAATGATCACGGGGCGTCGATCGCCATGCCGTGTACTCGTTGTCCCACTATCACTCGTTCAATCGGTGGCGGGGGTGCGTGTCCCTCGCTGTTGTGTGCGTCTTGCTCGCGCTAAAAAACAGAAAGGGGGGGGGGGGAAGTCCCTTAGTCCCTAGCTGAAACAGACTTGATTCAGTTTGAATGTCATGAAGTGTCACGCATTAGGAGCCTCTCTCACGCTCACCTTTCTTCCTCGCGAGTAAACCAGGAAATGCAAACACAGGAACAACCTAGTGGCTATACAGGGCTCCTACATCATAGTGAGCCTGGAGCTGAGCATTCTGGGTGTTGTAGTTTCGAGATTTGAATGCATGGGCTTGTTACAATCTAGAAATTTCTGAAAGCGTGTTTAACCCCGTTTGGGTGCTGTTAAACTTGAGTATCAAGTAGGCCTCTTTTTTCAAAAGGATCTGGTCTATGTTGATACACGTTTTTGACTGGTTGATGTTAAATAGCACTGTCCAAGTGAAGTCATTCTCCCCGTGTTGTTTTTCGGAAAAATGTTGGACAAGGGGCGCAGTTAATACTTTCTTTTTTATGCGCGACCTGTGTTGGGTCATACGTGTGTTAACCTGCTGATTGGTCTTCCCAATATAGATTTTTTGGCAGCTGCAAATTATGGCGTAAACGACATTTTTTGTTTTGCAGTTGGTGAAACTGGTGTGAGTCCAAGACGTGTTGGAGTGTTGAAAGGTGGTACCCTCAATGGTTGTATCGCACGCGATACAATTCCCACACCTATGGTGTCCCTCGATGGGTTTAAGACCCCACTTTGACAACAAGTCACTTTTGGGCTTAGCCAATCTGATGTCCGCACGGACTAGTTGCTGGCCAATATTCTGATTTCTTCTGAAAGCGAATATTGGGCGTGGGATAGGTGTCTCTAATTGTTCCAGCAAGTGCCAATGTTTCAATACCATTTGGCGTATGTTGTGAGTTTCAGCACAAAATGTCGTCACGCACACTAGATTCTCCAGATCACGTTTTGCTTTTATTTCAAGGAGGCACTCCCTCGGGGTACAACGTGCTCTTTTAAAAGAGTGCTTAAGAAGCTTTTTTGGGTAACCTCTTTGTGTTAGTTCTTCACAAAATTTTGATCCATATTGCTCAAATTGTGTCAGCTCCGAACAATTTCTCCTAATTCGGAGAAGTTGCCCATATGGCAAGTTTGCCCTCAGGTTTCTGGGATGTGAGCTCCCATAATGAAGTATGGTGTTCCTGTCCGTTGCTTTCTTGAAGAGTGAGGACTTCAAAACACCGTCAACATCTCTCACTTCCACATCAAGGAATGTCATTTTGACATTACTTGAGTCTTTGGAAATTTGATGTCTTTATGTCTATTGTTGAGCCACTGGTGAAAGTCACCCAACAGACTCTTCCTCCCTTGTCAAAATCCTAGTTGATAGATTCACTATGGTGGAGGCCAACAACAAAAGGTGCGATTCAAACCGGCATGGGAAATGCGAACCAGGAGAAATTACTACAAAACGTAGGGGGCACCTCCACCATAGTGAATCTATCAACTAGGATTTTGACAAGGGAGGAAGAGTCTGTCCTTAACTTAGGACTCAAGTTTGTTCCATCCAAACAAACAGACTTCACCAAGATTAAACTAGAGGCAATAGAATTTTGTGAAGAACTAACACAAAGAGGTTACCCAAAAAAGCTTCTTAAGCACTCTTTTAAAAGAGCACGTTGTACCCCGAGGGAGTGCCTCCTTGAAATAAAAGCAAAACGTGATCTGGAGAATCTAGTGTGCGTGACGACATTTTGTGCTGAAACTCACAACATACGCCAAATGGTATTGAAACATTGGCACTTGCTGGAACAATTAGAGACACCTATCCCACGCCCAATATTCGCTTTCAGAAGAAATCAGAATATTGGCCAGCAACTAGTCCGTGCGGACATCAGATTGGCTAAGCCCAAAAGTGACTTGTTGTCAAAGTGGGGTCTTAAACCCATCGAGGGACACCATAGGTGTGGGAATTGTATCGCGTGCGATACAACCATTGAGGGTACCACCTTTCAACACTCCAACACGTCTTGGACTCACACCAGTTTCACCAACTGCAAAACAAAAAATGTCGTTTACGCCATAATTTGCAGCTGCCAAAAAATCTATATTGGGAAGACCAATCAGCAGGTCAACACACGTATGACCCAACACAGGTCGCGCATAAAAAAGAAAGTATTAACTGCGCCCCTTGTCCAACATTCTTCCGAAAAACAACACGGGGAGAATGACTTCACTTGGACAGTGCTATTTAACATCAACCAGTCAAAAACGTGTATCAACATAGACCAGATCCTTTTGAAAAAAGAGGCCTACTTGATACTCAAGTTTAACAGCACCCAAACGGGGTTAAACACGCTTTCAGAAATTTCTAGATTGTAACAAGCCCATGCACTCAAATCTCGAAACTACAACACCCAGAATGCTCAGCTCCAGGCTCACTATGATGTAGGAGCCCTGTATAGCCACTAGGTTGTTCCTGTGTTTGCATTTCCTGGTTTGCTCGCGAGGAAGAAAGGTGAGCGTGAGAGAGGCTCCTAATGCGTGAGACTTCATGACATTCAAACTGAATCAAGTCTGTTTCAGCTAGGGACTAAGGGACTTCCCCCCCCCCTTTCTGTTTTTTAGCGCGAGCAAGACGCACACAACAGCGAGGGACACGCACCCCTGCCACCGATTGAACGAGTGATAGTGGGACAACGAGTACACGGCATGGCGATCGACGCCCCGTGATCATTACCAAAATCTAGGTAGGTGACTTCATATCACCCCGCAGCATCTCTTAAGTGCCTTTGCACCATATACAATTTCGATACTGAGCTTGACCCTTATGCTTTACAGGTCGCTCGGACAGGATAGAATAAGCAAACAGAGGACCTAATACAGCATTCATTGCCACACCCGATTAAGGTATGAGCATGCAGCCGTAGGTCTGTAGTAGTCGCTTTGCTCTGCTCTAGATGGCATTGTAAGCCTTTGATTATTTTCTTTCCAGAATTGTTCTTCTAAAGCACTGACTTCTTGCGGTATACAGCCCTTCGTGTACAACTGAATCACGAGAGCCGTCCGCACTCTGTATAAAGGTAACCAATCCAGCACAGTCCTAACATTTGTAGGGGGGCCTTTCACAAATAAGGCACAAACACTGACACAAGCTTCGCTTTATTCTTTTGTTTAGATCCATAACATTGAGAGAGCCCTGAGGAGAATCTGTAAGCATTTACAGATTCGAAACGTGTTGGCAAGATAAACGACAGACAGACAGTTCGAAAAATTTGCCCTTGATGGGTTCAGTCTTTATTGGTTGACTAACTGTGAATTAATTTCTGATTTCTGTCGCATCATTTCTTTTCCACCTCTTGGGTCCAGTAGCGGTTTTTTGTTATTTCACAAAGATTAACCATTTGTGAACACAGAATTGCTATATATATTTTTTCATACGTGAAGTTTGTTGATAACTGTTTGATTCAATGTGCTATTTGTATAGTTGTTGTAAATATGTATAAATGTTTTGTATTTGTATATAGGTGTATATAAAGTGTTCTTCTTGCCTATGAAAAAGATAAATCTTACTAAAAATAATGAACAAAAGGGTTAAATAAAATTACCCATACAAACAAAGAAACGTTGATTTTTGTTTGTTGTCTCATAAAAATAAGGCGAGATTAAAGAAGTAGGAGGGCTAGCATCTTTGTTCTATTTACTGTATATTTGGGTCCAGCTGCCCCCTGTCCCAGGACCAAACTCCGTGGTTTTACTAACTATACATAGAGCTCAGGCACGGAGCTCCCGACCGGTCTCAGCAGCCGGCCGCCATCTTTCCCTGCCGAGCTGGTTATGATGTTAAGAGTTTTCTTAAGAGGAACGTTTAGGCACATCAGACTTTGCCACATTCACCTGCAGGTGTTTCACCTTTTAAATTGTTAAGAGTAATAGATTATAAGTCAAATCTTGTTCTGAATTGGTTAAATAAGTAGTAATCCTAATGTGTTGTCTAATGATGGAGTCACAACAATGAAGGCTAGAATGGATTACCAACAGAGTACACCCAAAAAATGTTGATAGAAAGAGAAGCGTCAAAATAGTGTACGTGAGTCTAGATTTACCTTGCTAACAACAATTTCTGGAGTGAGTAAATTGTCTGTGTTGTCACGTGGTAAATGATGATGGAACAGAAGTTATCTTGTTCCCATTTCTGATCTTCAGGCAGAAATATGTACCTGCACTTGTAACATTGAGTGTGTGGGCAATGTGGGACTGACAGATGCTAAGCTGACTTCTCATGTGGTAAGTTCCAGTTCCAATGAAATGCCTCCATTATTAGTACACGGTCAGGTGACTGAATCAGAGGATTCGTCTTTGACTCAAAAAATGATGGTGTGATGATTGGCATTCAGACTTCAAAGGGTGTGACTGCTTCGGCAATGTCATCTGAGGATAACAATGTTGTTCAACATGGCTTGACATGTGGTGTTTGTCAAGTTAAATCACCTGTTCAGTTGTAATATTGTGATCAATCTTGTTTGGCTGTTTTGTTTTGCTTTGTTTTGCTAAGGGAGGAAAGTAAATTAGTATTGTGCTCGGTCAGGCAAAATAACTTTAATCGATTCTTAAGAATCATAAAAGATTGCATATATACATACAATAGTTCTTAGAAGCCCTACACAAAAAAGACTGTAAAAACAGTCGCAAAATACATGATTAAACTTTATTTAGGACTCAACACATATATCATCCCCCAGCATTGTTCTAACTCCCCCTGCATGAAAGCCATATTTAATAAAATGAATTCATCATATCAGTGTTCATCACATACATATTACATAAACAATACTATAAAATCATTTAAAAACTTAATTTCATATTACACTTCATAACGTTTTCTAATTGATAAGGCAGTTTGAATGAAGTTAAGCATCGCAATACGACTAGCAGCAGTGGATAAAGAGCGTAACAAATGAAATCCCTCCTGATGGGAACAGGGTCTGATATCGCGCAAGACCGGTTTAATAAAATGTGACCTTGGATCTTTGTAAAGATTGCAGAACAACACAAAGTGCATTGCGCTTTGTTGGGCTAAATGATTGCACAGACAGGGAGTTAGTCTCTCACACCAACTTACTTAAATTCAACAACGCATGCACAATAAATTGAATTAATACAAACAGAAACATGAAAAGCTGCTGCTGTCTCAACACCTCTAATACAGGCTTGCAATAATGAAACTAAACATAGCAGTGGGTAGCCATCTTGCAGAGGTACTGTAAATAGTTGAATATTGTTTTAAAATTCCAGCATGGCTACCACAATTAGAACCAACATGTCGGCCATCTTGGAATGGTAACACATTCCATCATAGTCTTCTGGTTTAGAGGAAGTGGCCACGTGGGGTACGACATACTGTCTATGAAATGAGCAGCAAGCTGTGTGACCTATTAGCGCTGCCTGGAGCACTGTAGTATAGCCTTAAAAAAGATTAAAAGAAAAAGAAGAGATGCAAAGAAATGAAAGGGGAAATATAAAATGGGGGAGTTAAAAACTGAAGGACTGCTAGCCAGCCCTGACACTGAAACACACTCATTTTCAATGTGTTGTACGCGTGTGATTAGAAAACGCAGTCGTTCACAATGCAAGAGAGCCAAGAATGATATGCACTGAACCATTTCCCCATGCAGTGCCCTATCATGGAAGGAAGCAGAGTGTAAATGACAGTCAGACTGACCAATGGCAGGACGAGCAGACACAAAGGCCCTTTATGTATGTATGTATGTATGTGTGTGTGTGTTTGTGTTAATTACGTTCTATGTTACAAATTCTAGCAGACAGCTAAGTAGAAATTCTAGCAAGAATTATTACACTGCAAATTTTCTCCCCCAGGGTTTGTCAGCAGCGGTAGCCAACACCCACATGCTTCCCTACAAATGTAATCTGTGACATTTAATTAAACAGAAATACCTATCTGTGGGCTTTAATGCAGAGAAATAACATTCCACCTGTAAATACTCAGACTTTAACATAAGCATTTCACAATCAATATTTCAAGCCTGCTGCGTTTTTCCTAATGTTTCATAATAATCAGATCGTGTACATGGCATTTGAAATATGTTTTCCTACTGAACCTGTCAGGCATCTAGCTGTAATAATTCGCTTGTCACCATAGGCAACTCAGACCTACTTTGTTAGTTATAAGCCTTCCCACAAGGAAAGATGTGATATCTGTCACACTACAGCAATAAATATGTTTATGTGTTATCTTCTCACCTCTGTGAGCAGAGCTGCATTCTCCTGAGAATACAGAATGTTATGACTTGAGCTCCAATCTTAGACTCTGGGCAGAGGCTGAGCTTGGTGGATGGGCTTTAGCGCCTTGAGACCCTCTGGGTGAGTAGTGCGCTATACAAATGCCCGAACTTGAAACTTGAACTTGATGGAGTTTCTCTTGCTCTACATTAAAGCAACTTGTTTCTACTCTACGCCTCTTGGATTTCATTGATGATCCCCTACTTCACATCGGCGACAGGATGCGATGCCTCAAACCCTGTTAATGAGTTTGCAAAACCAATTAAGCGTTTAGATGATAATAACCCACCCAAACTTTCAATCACTCTACAGAGATATTATTTTTGGAAAAAGAAGCAAGATCCTGACAAGTCAGTGGAGTATTTTGTCACTGCCTTGCATACGTTTGTCTCTTCTCACAATTTCAGTGTCAATGCATGAGAGAATTAGAGACCAATTTAGTTAGAGTGCAAAAGTGATAAAATGCGTGAAGTATTAGGGTGTAAAAATGACCCTTCTTTTAGTGAAATACTCCTAGTGGCAGTGAGAGTAGAACACTCCTTGTTATGCATACAAGAACTACAAAAACACAAGGATGCTTCTTCTGCAATAAATGTTGTAAATTCTAATCAGAAAAAAGCCTTTACCATTACGACAAAGGGCCTAACTTGATCGACACCTATTGGATGTCGAGTGTGAAAGATGATGTGCTAATATTCAGTAAAGGTTTATCTTTCATGCAGACATGATCAGAGGGGTACATGCTAAAGGCATCACTCTCAAGATAGACAAATGCAAATGTTGCCTGCCTTAAATAACTTGTCTTTGTCACGTCATTTCAGCTGAAAGCGTGAGGCCAAAAGATGACTTGGTTAAAACTATTGCTGATGTACTGCGTCCTGGCAAGAAGACGTGCAGGGATTTCTATGGATGGCACAATTTTACAGTATGTTTATTCACAATTTTGCCAGCCGTGCCAATGCCATTAGGGAGCTATTGCGGACTGGAGTCCAGTTTCATTGTAGTGATGGTTGTCAAAAGGAATTTGTTGATGAGGAGGATGGTTTAACCAAAGTTCATCATTGGAAGAGCTTTGTACCAGGAATGGTTTGTTATGTAGTTACAGATGCTAGTGGGAAAGGCCTGGCATGGTGCACATACATAAAGAAGAGGAAGATATGTAATTTTATAGTTTTAAAATCTTACATATGTAAGTTTATTTCAAAACCCCTATTTTTCAAGAACATTAATCATGAATTGGGTCTTAAGGCCCTTGAGTTCTTTCTACATAGGAGACCGGTTGAACTGTTGGAGCATACCAATATGATTTTAATGATGTCAAGACTGATTTTGGAAGAAAATGTATTTCTCTTTGAAAATCAATGGTATAAGCAAACCTGTGGGACCGCTATGGGTTCTAAATTTGCGCCGTCGTTTGCCTGTCTATTTATGGGGTGGGTAGAGGCGGTGCATATTTGGGGCCCAGGCGGTGCAAAATGGCACTCCTATATCAATTATTACGGAAGATATATAGACGACCTCATACTTATATGGACTGGAAGTGAGGTTGAACTCTTGGACTTCTTTGCCTACATGAATGATAATGTATATAACATGACCTTTACCATTGAACATTCCAAAGAGCGAATCAACTTTTTGGATCTAACCCTATATGTAAAAGACAACAAACTTTGTAGTAAGCTTTTTAGAAAATCTACATCTTGCAATGCAGTTCTACACAATGACAGTGCACACCCAAGATCTACAGTCACCTCAATCCCTTATGGAGAACTATATAGGGCTCGACGCAATTGTAGCGAGGATGGCGAATTTCTAGAGTGTGTAACAGATATTGAAGGGAGATTCCTTAGGAGAGGTTACGGACCAGATGTCCTACGGAGAGTAAAGAATAGAGTTTTTAGACTAAATAGACAAGAAACCCTGAGTGCCAAATCCCATGACAGCAACAGAAATAAAGATAAGGTGAGATTGATTACTAACTATAATCCCTGGTCATCTAAGGTTTACCAAATACTGAATAAGTACTGGTTCCTACTGAGTTCTGATCAAACCTTACAGAATTACATTGACTCACGACCCTCTATATCATATCGACGTGGTATGACGATCAAAAATATGATTAGTCCCAGTTACCCCAAATTAACAGAGAAGACTCCGAATTGGTTACACCTACTTGCAAAAGGCTTGTTCCGATGCGGTGACTGCAGTATGTGTAGGATGTCACGGCATGGAATATTACAATTTACATACAATGGATCTAAAATCTATCACATAAAATCACACATTGATTGTAACACCACCTATGTGGTATATGCGATAACCTGTAAATGTGACCGAGTATATATTGGCAGCACCATACGCAGACTTAAGGACCGCATGGCAGAACACTTTAGAGCGTAAAAGAATAAAGATATGAGACATCCCCTGACAGCACATGCTGTGGAGTGCGGATCACAGAGTGAACATCTAGCTATGTCATTTCATGGAATTGAAACAATGCCCCAAGATGTGAGGGGAGGGGACAGGGAGCTCAGACTTAGACAACTCGAGGCCAGATGGATAATGCAGGTTCATGCGGTAGAGAGGGGTCTTAACTTTGATGACGAGCTTCAATTCTTTTTGGGGAATTAACTGATGACACACTCCGGATGGAGGACTCTAAATGCCAATGTATGTACATTACTGGAATATGATTTATTTGTAATTAATGATCCAAATAACAGCTATTGTGTCTATATGTTGAATCTTAGAATGTACACGATCCTTTGACAAGCATGTTTTTAATCATGTCTTTAATCATGTTTTGCAATTTTCATCATGTTATGATCGGGTAAAACTGTTTTTAAGTACACCTATGAAAATGACACTGTCCCTATATTATATTGCTAATTTTGGCAAATAATTTAGTGAAATCAATATATAAGGCTGATAACCATGGTTTTGAAATATGAATGCGAAGTATATTTATGACAGTAACTTGACTTGGTAAAATATGAGCTCCGAGACAATATTGATTACTATATGCTGGGATCGTATGGCACGTTCTGTTTTAAATTGCTCATGTTGATAACCACTGTTTAAACTGGGAACGCTATATGTATTCATAACCAATTCTGTGAAAACATGTATTGTCAGGATGTCGGTAATGAGAATTAAGGAAGTGACACCTGGTGATGGGAATTTTTGGTGGGTGCCTGTCTTTCTACTTCCTTACACGGTGTGCGCTCATATATTTACAAAACTTCCAGAATTATAGTCGATAAACACTATAATCAGGAGTAGATATTACTCGTGGTAGGGATAAGACTATCGGCTTACATACTCTAAGATGGCGCACATTTTAGTTGGGAAACCACATGCGGCTAGCCCCTTTTCTATGTCTGATACCGGACGCGGGTATTTGAAGAAACTCCGACATGGCGCGGGTGCTGAACGCCAGGAACTTTTTTACAGAGGACGAGATATCGTCACAGGTGAGACTTCTCACACATACAGATCCTTCTCGTGGCGGTGTTAATTTGCAGAGCACGATTTGCTGCGCTTTATGAATGGGTATGGGTCGTGTAGCGCGCAACTACAGTGATTAGGAATTGCTGTTAGCCTAGTGGGTTAACTCTATCAGTTTGTAGTGCTTTAAGTGTGGGTCATCTAAAGATTGATCCCAGTTAGTAAATATATACGTCTCTAATGATGACGGAAATGAATATCTCCTAACCAGTAGGATTCCATCTGTTTTAATTTGACTATAGGAGGAAAATACCCGAATAATACAGTATGGAGAGAGACTGATTTTAACCGCTATCTACGGGCCAAAACAACGTGAAAAATAGAGTGAGTATCAAATATAATTAGATTAAGGTTGGCTTTTAAACGTGTATACAGATAGACGGTATTTAAGTTCTAAATTGCGTTTTTCATATCGATAGCTAAGAGGATAACTGAACCCCAATGACGCTGTGGCAGGGGTGTTGAACAAGAGACTAGAGGTTGAACTTGATCATTCAAGGTACCCATGACTGGTTCACAACTTTGGTTGAGCACGATATTTTGATGTGGGGCTATCTCTCTCTAGCCATAGCAAACTTATTTTTACATATTTCTCACCAGATTTATAAATACGGGACTCTCAACAGTGTGTTGATGCGAACTGCACACAGGATAAAGCTCATGGTGGTGGGATTCCTCTTTATTACCACTATTATATACTTTGTTGTGTTGGCGGTTACTATTCACAAAAATTCTTTTCAGAGCACCTTGTTTTGTCTTTTGGTGATATTGCACCAGCTCCTTGATGCTGATAACCTGCAACACTCTATAAATGGGACTCTTTGGAATCAGAGTTCTTGAAAAATAGGGGTTTTGAAATAAACTAACATATGTAAGATTTTAAAACTATAAAATTACATTGTTCTAGCCTTGAAGAAGTCTGTGGATTAACACCAAATCAGACGAAACACGTGTCGGCTAGGAGGTTTTATGAACAATCAACGCATGAAATAAAAGAAAGAAAAGTAGAAAACAAACAGCGACTTGTGATTTGTTCGTTGGTTGCAAAGTGGATTTTTGTGTTAGCTCAGGATAAATGTTGTGTTGTATATTAGGGCATTGACTGGTTCATGCCTGTTGTGTTTAGTTTGGTGGTCTAAACCTTATCCTTGGAGCTTCTTTACTTGTTCTTATCTTTACTATTATCATTGTTACCCAGCGCAACTGTAACCCAGCCACCAATTTCTTCATTTGCAAGAGGAAGATATGGTCACCATGGTATTTAGCTCAAGATCTCTCAAGGTGGGAGAATTTAACTAGTCCATGATTGAAAAGAAGGCCTTGGCTGTATTCGGGGGAGTGAAACAATTCAAAATATTTCCGTGGGCATCTAAATTTGTGGTAAGGATCGATCACAAGCCCTTAGAGGAAGAGTTTGAGAAAAAAGGTTTAGATTGTGTTTCACCTCTCATTACGAACTGGCTTCTGGCATTGCAAGACTTTGACTCTAGGGTAGAATACATACCTGGTGATGAGAACAAGACTGCTGATTGTCTATCTCATTTATTCAGGAATACCCAAGACACGGATCAGGAGAATGATAGCTGGTGGAGGAATGATGACTGTAAAGTACATAGCATTACCAATGGTTGCATTTCTGAGAGTGAGTAGTTGGTGGAAATTCAGAAAGATGAAATGTTGAAGGAAATGATGAAGACCATTTAGGAAAATAAAAGCTGGTCAAGATGTGATTTAGGTGGATTTGAGAAAGTTGGAGATGAATTTTCAGTATGAAATGATCGATTGTTGTGAGGTGACAGATTGGTGGTCCAAGTAGGGATAAGAAGCTGTTTGTTGAATTTGGCTCATTAGGGTCACCAACGCATTTGTAAAACCAAAGAAAATTTAAGGAGCACATACTGGTGGACAGGAATGGAGGGCCTGATTCACAGAACTTACTTAAGACAAAATCCTAAACTTACTACCATTTTGGTATTCACAGAAGGCACTTACTCATTTTGGTATTCACAGAAGGCACTTACTCATTTCGGTATTCACAGAAGTTAGGAGTCCTAACTTTAGGACTCCTAAATGCCGTCTGTGAATACCGAAAATCTTAAATTTAGGATTTTTCTCAGTTTGGGAGTAGTAAAGTTAGGACTCCTAAATGCCGTCTGTGAATACCGAAAATCTTAAAGTTAGGATTTTTCTCAGTTTAGCAGTCCTAAAATTAGGACTTCTAACTTCTGTGAATACCGAAATGAGTAAGTGCCTTCTGTGAATACCAAAATGGTAGTAAGTTTAGGATTTTGTCTTAGGTTAGTTCTGTGAATCGGGCCCGGAGTTGCAAATCGTGAGGTTAGCCATGGATTGTTGCAAATGTAGACTGAGTGATGAGAGCCAAAAGGTACGGACAGCTCCCATGGTTTCCTGTGAGATCCCCAGTAATGTATACGAAGAGATTTCCTTTGATATAATAGGCCCAGAAGACAACAAGGATAGTGGGAGCAGGTATATGTTAGCTTTGATGTATATGCTGTTGAGATGGACAGTGGTGAAAATTGTTCATGACTAGTCCACTCGCTCTGTTTGCAAGTTCATAAATGAGGTGTTTGCTGAGGAAGGCAATCCACATTGCATGCCTACCGATTTACTTAAGCAGACATGAAAAACGTTCTATCTTAGAGGGGCATAACAAAATGTGTTTTGTACCACCCCGAAACTAGTGGCATCATTGAGAGATTCAACTGCACGCTGAAAGAGTCCATTCAGATTTCTCGACCTCAAGGCCGAGATTGTTTCAAGGGGTTGGAAGAAAGAGTGGAAGATTATTGTTTTACTCCTAATCCAACCACAGGTCTGTGTTCCTTTGACGACTTCTGCAAATGCAAACATAACACCAAGATTTGTCCCCTGTGGGTCAGACCATATGGTAGTCAATTTGCTACAGTGGAGGAGAGAGTGTAAGCGAGTGGATCAAAGGAAGAGTGCGTATGTCAAGATAGAAAATGGCATTTTGACACTCGCAAAGAAGGCAAAGATGTAAGAGTGGAAGTCGGTGATGTGATAAGGGTGGCATTACTGAGGAAAACACAGGGTGATTAGCATTTTGGCATTCCTCAACCTGTGGTCAAAGTGTTTAAAGAAGAAGCTAAGTTGGAGGATAGTAGAATATGGAATTTCAATAGGTTATCTGTAGATAAGTAAATTTATCTTCGTGAATCCTATGGGAAAATATAACTCATTTATTTTTTCACTTGTTGTGAGAAGTTGGCCTGGTATATAATGCTCACTAGTTCTAGTGATCACTTTGTACCATGCCAAGCAACCCTTATGATGATGGTTGTAATTCAACCTTGTAGACCAGTTATCCTAGTGGTAACGTGGACAAAGCAGTCTTAGGCTAAACTCTGAAAGGCATGTGAAGCCAGCTGTTATACCATACACAACCCCCTTGAATACCAAATGAAAGGGACACCACACAGATATATATTGAAAATATATATTGATTTATTAACTATAAAATCCCCTGGACTCTTTATGAGCACAGAAGCACAAGCGTTAAATCACAAGACAGTTTAAAATACACAAAAGTTGCACAATATGGATGAGCCCTAGGGGCCACCTAAACCATATACTAAATAAGTGGTATAAGGGATACCAGGAGGAAAGTGAAGAGGCCTAGGGCCTTGGGAATCGCTGGAGCTATTCGAGACTGGAGTTAACTAAGTCGGGAAAGGCCCACGGGACTCGGGTGCAGTGTTCAAAGTGCACGCACTTCTCAATACAAAGTCTATGGTGCGTAAAAAGCACAAAGTTAGAAAGTTAGGAACCTTCCGAGTGACCTACGGAGCTGAAACTTAAAACACAGGCCCTTGGGATGTGTACCAGTGCAGGAGCACCGGCGGAGCTGAGTTACCTCACCCACAGGAAGCGGGTGCACAGGGTCGAAGATGTGTCGGGTTTCGTCACGCTGGTCGATGGTGCTTGGAGCAGGAGATGCTGCAGGCGGCTCGATGAGAAGAGTTCCGGTGGATCCAAGGGTGGATCTGTAGATGTGAAGACCTGAAAGCAGAGGGGACAGTGTTCAAAGTCACTAGCCAGTGACTGCCGTGGAACCAGAGTGGAACCGGGTGATGTCGGGTGCAAACAGGCGTTGTCGGGTAGCTTCTTTCTGCAGCCACGTGGATACCCGGGGTCGAGGACGTCCAGGAGTCGGTCACGAGCTGTCCCACGTAGGCTTCTCGCTGTTGGCGGTGTCGGCGACCTGATCGGAGCAAACAGGCCTTGGCAAATGCAAGCCACGCAGAAGTTGAAAGATGCTGTTCACTCGGACCAGCAAGGTCAGAGCGGGTGCTCCTTTTCACAGGAGCTTGGGTAGGTCTGGAGCAACCAGACCTGCTGTTTAAATCTTCGGGTTCGTCGCCAAGATGGCCGCTGGCCGCGTGGCTAGTGGCCGGGATGGCGCGTCGAGTGGCACAATGCAAAAGGGCCCCACGCAGATCGTGGAGATGCTGGAGGGCTGATCTTCGGTGCAAGGGCTGCTCGGTGGTGGGGGTTCTCAATCCCCAAAGCACAACGTCGAGGATGCCTCAGAAGCTGCGCAGTCAGCTTTTCGGGTGTCTTTCAAGAGGTCCGGTCCCACGTCACTCGGTGCCTCCACGGGTCCCTTCTTTGCAGGGACTGTGGATCGGGCTCTGAGAGGTCTGGGAATCTGGTTCTTGTCGGGCTCTGGGCTCGGGCTCCGGCGGGAGGCGGCGGCAAAGCAGACGTCGAGTTGCTGGTTGGTACCTGTGTTCACAGGGTGGTCACTCCTTGGCCACAAGGGAGATTCTCTTCAGTCTTCTGTGCAGCAGAATGTCGAAGTCCAGTCTTCTTCTTAG
The DNA here is from genome assembly GCF_964263255.1 of Lissotriton vulgaris. Classification (NCBI taxonomy): domain Eukaryota; kingdom Metazoa; phylum Chordata; class Amphibia; order Caudata; family Salamandridae; genus Lissotriton; species Lissotriton vulgaris. Next base: position 1,526,159,498 of record NC_141696.1, on the reverse strand, counting down.
TTTTAAGTTGATTTCGGGATGATCTGCCGTGCAATGGCACTGCTCCCCCTCTTATTCCAATCTAGGGGGTGGATCACCTACTAGGTCCCTCCTCTGGGAGGAACCAGGAAGGGGGGCGGTTACACCCCCTTTCCTTTGTCCAGCTCCGCGCCAGGACTGGGGCTGGAAGGCCCCAGGACCGGTTTGGGCTGGCCTATGCACGGGGACACCTTGTGTGCCCCGGGCATGTCTGATTCTATTCAGCCCTGTCCTACCCAATACACAAAATCCTGTCTGGGGTGGTGCTCGCACCTCCCAAGGCAGGAAACCCTTTGTCCAGGCCACCATCTGCCGAGTTTCGGTCAGCAGCAGGAGGCCAGACTTGTGTCTGTGGTGGCAGCGTCCATTTTGTGAAGCTGAGGCTCTGTTTAACTTTAACCGGGGTTAAGGCTACACACATGTCGTGTCCCTCTAGAAGGGTGGAATGCTATCCCCGTCGCCAGAATTGGCGAGGGGATAGTATTCCAATTCGTATGACACCTTACTCGACATGTTTTGATAAAGCCAAACCAAAGATAGCATTTAACCGCGAGGATTATAATGCACTTAAGAGTATATGGTATGGCAATATCCCGGAACAGCTTAGGGAGTTGTTCCCGACAGCTGCAGACAGGCTCAGCTCATGCTAGAGCACCATCTCACATATTTCCAAGCACTCTGCCTCCAGGATTGATGAGGCCTTCCATAGGAGTGGCTGATAGGAACATATGTGTCCAGTTTAGGGTTAGGCACAGACATACTGTACCTAAGTAAGAGGTGGTTACACCGACTTACCCCAGCTGAGTGATCAGCCAGTTGTGTCAAATATGGAGGCCAGGCCAGGGGTGGCATAATACATGCTGCAGCCCCTGGTAGGCCTTGGATACACCTATGCCCTGGGCACCTAGGGTGCACTTATACAGGGGCTCATAAGGTGAACCAGTTCCAATTCGTAATGCACCTAGAGTGCATTGGCAGTAATTTAGAGAGAGAACAGCAGGCTGTGGGTCTGATTAGCAGGCCCACAGCCACATTAAGTCAGAAACCAGTGAAGCAAAAAGCAAAAATTTGGGGTGACCATAGGATAGCAGACCCTACTCTCCTACATAACCCCCCCCCAAACGCAGGGACATTAGACTAACCTTGACCAGTTGTGTCTTCATGTTCTAAGTGGAAGTACCTGGAGAGACCATCTGCGTTGCCATGGTCAGTCCCTGGGCGGTGCTCCACTGTAAAGTCCATCCCCTGTAGGGAAATGGACCACCTGAGTAGTTTGGGGTTTTCACCCTTCATCTGATTAAGCCATAGGAGGGGCTTATGGTCGGTCTGAATCTTGAAGTGAGTACCAAATAAGTATGGCCTCAACTTCTTCAGGGCCCACACCACAGCAAAGGCCTCCCTCTCTATGGCTGACCAACGTTTCTCTCTGGGGGTCAGCCTTCTGCTAATGAAAGCAATGGGCTGGTCCTGGCCATCTACATTAAGCTGTGAAAGCACTGCTCCCACTCCCAACTCAGAAGCATCTGTTTGGACAATGAACTCTCTTGAGTAGTCAGGACTCTTCAGGATAGGTGCAGAGCACATGGCCTTCTTCAGGTCATCAAATGCCTTTTGACAGATTTCTGTCCACTGAACCTTTTTGGGCATCTTCTTGGATGTCAGATCATTAAGAGGAGTCACAATGGACCCATAGTTCTTAACAAACTTCCTGTAGTACCCAGTCAGGCCCAAGAAAGCTCTGACCTGAGTCTGGGTAGTTGGAGGGGACCAGTCCTTGATGGTCTGGATCTTACTCTCCAGTGGTTGAACTTGGCCTCCACCTACAAGGTGGCCCAGGTATACAACCTTGCTCTGCCCTATCTGGCACTTTGTTGCCTTGATAGTGAGGCCTGCCTTCTGCAGAGCCTCAAGCACTTCCTTCAGGTGGATCAGGTGATCCTCCCAGGTGGAGCTAAAGACAGCAATATCGTCCAGATAAGCTGCACAAAAGTCATCCAACCCAGTGAGGACTTGGTTCACCAACCTTTGGAAGGTGGCAGGTGCATTTTTCAAACCAAAGGGCATCACCACAAACTGATAATGCCCACTAGGGGTAGAAAATGCTGTTTTGGCTTTAGACTCCTCAGCTAACCTGATTTGCCAGTAGCCAGCTGTCAAGTCAAATGTGCTCAAATATTTGGCAGAAGCCAACTTGTCAATGAGCTCATCTGCCCTTGGAATAGGGTGTGCATCTGTCCTGGTGACAGCATTGAGTCCTCTGTAATCCACACAGAACCTCATCTCTCTCTTGCCATCTTTGGTGTGAGGTTTGGGGACCAGAACCACTGGGCTAGCCCAGGGGCTCTCTGAAGGCTCAATGACACCTAATTCCAGCATCTTTTGCACCTCAGTCTTTATACAGTCCCTGACGTGGTCAGGTTGCCTGTAAATCTTGCTCTTTACAGGAAGACTGTCACCAGTGTCCACCACATGTGTACACCAGTTAGTCTGACTGGGTGTCAAGGAGAACATATGCCTGTATGCCTGTAGAACTTGTCTGCAGTCATGTTGCTGATGTTCAGTGAGGCTGCCACCTAAGGCCACACCATCAACTGAGCCATCCTCAGGGTTCTGAGTGAGCAGGTCTGGGAGAGGGTCACTCTCTTCCTCCTGCCCCTCATCTGTAGCCATGAGCAAGCCCATGTCTGCCCTGCTGACATATGCCTTCAATCTGTTCACGTGGAGCACCCTGTGGGGGCTCCTGGGAGTTCCTAGGTCCACCAAGTAGGTAACCTCTCCCTTCTTTTCCAGAATTGTATGGGGTCCAGACCATTTGTCTTGGAGTGCTGCTGGGGCCACTGGCTCCAACACCCATACCTTCTGTCCAGGCTGAAATTCAACAAGGACAGCCTTTTGGTCATGCCAAGCTTTTTGTAATTCTTGGCTAGCCTCAAGGTTTTTAGATGCCTTTTCCATGTACTCTGCCATCCTGGAGCGGAGACCAAGTACATAGTCCACTATGTCCTGTTTAGGCTTTTTGAGAGGTAACTCCCATCCTTCCTTTACAAGACACAGGGGTCCTCTTACAGGGTGCCCAAACAACAATTCAAAGGGGCTGAAGCCAACCCCCTTTTGAGGGACCTCTCTGTAAGCGAACAAAAGGCAGGGCAGAAGGATGTCCCATCTTCGCCTGAGCTTTTCAGGTAATCCTTTAATCATGCCCTTTAGGGTCTTGTTAAATCTCTCAACAAGCCCATTGCATTGTGGGTGATAAGGAGTGGTGAACTTGTAGTTTACACCACATTCCTTCCACATAGCTGTCAAATATCCAGACATGAAGTTGGTACCTCTATCTGATATTACCTCCTTAGGAAACCCCACTCTGGAGAAAACTCCAAGTAAGGCCCTGGCCACAACAGGAGCTGTTGTGGTCCTAAGGGGAATTGCCTCTGGGTACCTGGTGGCATGATCCACTACCACCAGTATGAATCTGTGCCCAGATGCTGTAGGGGGATCCATTGGACCAACAATATCAATCCCCACTCTCTCAAAGGGAACCCCCACCACAGGTAGTGGTATCAGGGGGGCCTTTGTTGTTCCACCTGCTTTACCACTGGCTTGGCAGGTTTCACAGGAGCGACAAAACTCCTTGGTGTCTTCAGACATGTGAGGCCAGTGAAAGTGAGGGACAAGCCTGTCCCAAGTCTTGTTCTGGCCTAGGTGTCCTGCTAAAGGAATATCATGGGCCAAGGTGAGTAGGAAGCCCCTAAATTGCAGAGGTATAACCAACCTCCTGGTAGCACCAGGCTTGGGGTCTCTAGCCTCTGAATAAAGGAGTCCATCGTCCCAATATACTTTATGGGCACCTTGAGCATTCCCAGCAGCCTCAGCAGCAGCCTGCTGTCTGAGGGGTTCAAGAGAAGGACAGGTTAACTGAGCCTGCCCCAAGTCTGCCCTAGAAGGTCCCCCTGTCCCCAGAAACTCAACCTGATCAGGTTCAAGTTCTTCAGGGACAGTTCCTTCGGGGGTCTCAAGATCAGGTTCCTGTGAAGCCTGATCCTCACTTGTAGGCAGTTGGGAAGGCACAGCCTTAACCCTCCTGTTCTTCTTCTTGGGAGGTACTTGGTCCATTGTTCCAGGATCCAAGACCTGAGGTTCAGAGAGGCACTTTTTGGCCTGTGACCTGGTCACAGCAAGGACATGTGATGATATCCCTAACATCTCTGCATGAGTCCTGTACTCAACTTCTGACCATAGAGAGTTCTCCAGGTCATTGCCCAACAAACATTCTACTGGGAGATCAGCACTAACCACAACTTTCTTTAGGCCAGTTACCCCTCCCCAGGAAAAGTTAACAAGTGCCACACTATGTGTAGTAGTGACATTGCTGGCATTGGTCACCAGGTAATCATCGCCTGGCATGTATTGTCCAGGGTCCACAAAGTTAGGTGTCACCATAGTGACACTGGCACATGTGTCCCTGTAAGCTTGAGCCACTTTGTTGTTAATCAAAGGCGTCTGTCTGTATTTGCCCAGATTACTGGGACTTATGTCAGGGACCAAATCCAGGTCCCCTTCACAAACCAAAACAGCCTGTGTAAGAGTTCTGACTAGGTCAGAATCTCCTCCAGTTCCCAAAGTGATTCCCACTAAACCCTTGGCTTGAGGACCAGCACTGCTAACTGTACTAGTGGGTGCAGGTGCCTTAGGGGCTGCAGTGCTGGGGGCTCCACCCTTTTTACACTCACTTGTCCAGTGAGAGGTGTTCTTACAAGTTTTACACCAGGGTTTCTTCTGACCTTCTTTCTTCTTCTTCTTGGAAGTTTGGGACCCACCCTCTGTCTCAGTTTGGGGCCCTGTTGAAGACTTCTGGTCTTTAGCTTTCTGCTCCCCACCCTTCTGGTCTGTTTTCTTCTGGTCACCACCCTGGTTCTGGTTCTGGTTCTTTTGCTTAACTCTGGTTCTTACCCATTTATCTGCCCTCTTTCCCAATTCTTGGGGAGAGGTCAAATCTGAGTCAACCAAATGTTGATGCAACTGCTGGTTCTGACAATTATTTAAAATTTGTTCTCTCATCAGCAAATTATACAATCCCTCATAGTCTGTAACCTTGCTTCCCAGCAACCATCCCTCCAGAGCCTTAGTGGCACACTCAACAAATTCAGACCAGTCCTGAGTCTGTGTCTTCTGGGTATCTCTGAACATTAACCTGTACTGTTCAGTGGTTAAGCCTAACCCATCAATCAGAGCACTCTTCAGGACCAGGTAGTTTCTAGAATCCCCATCACTAACTGTGAGGAGTCTGTCTCGGCCTCTACCTTCAAAGGAGAGCCACAAGATTGCTGCCCACTGCTCCTGAGGGATCTGCTGTACTCTGCAGGCTCTCTCCATTGCAGTAATCCATTTATGGATGTCATCCCCAGCTTTGTAGGGGGGCACAATCTTACTCAGGTTTCTATTATCAAAAGACCTGTCTTTATCCTTGTGGATATTGCTGCCACCAGTGGGTTCTATTACCCCACTCTCTCTAGGCTGTCTTGCTCTAGCAAGTTTCTCTTGGGCCAGGGCAATCTCCAACTCTTGTCTCTGGACTCTCAATTCAGCCTCTCTAATTTGAGATTCTCTCAATTTGGTCTCATGTTCCCTTCTCTGAGGGCTAGTCATCCTCCTTCTGGAGTGACCATGAGAACCTCTAGAAGCATAGGAGTTGTCAGAGTCACCTGAGTGAATCCTTCTCCTCCTAGGCTCCTGGTTAAGTCCACCTGAGGGTCTGAATGGGTTGTTACCTGATTCATTCCCAAGTTGACTTAAGTTAGCCTGGTTCAGTCTACTGACCAGCACCTGACTATCTCTGTCATCATCTGACTCACTGCTTTCCACCTCCTCCCCCTCTTCTTCTTCTTCCTCTACATCTATCTGAGGGGCTCCAGTGGTGGAGGCATCCTCATCTACCAGGATGATAGGGGCAGGGGTGTCTACAGTATCATCCTCTGAAGGATGGCCTCCTTCAGCATTCCCTGTGGGGTTTGCTTTAGAGGTCTTTAGAGCCTCAGACTGATCCAAGAGCTCTCTTAGGTGGTCTGTAGTAGGGGAAGGCCCTGTCTTCAGGCCCCTTAAGACACAAAGCTGTCTTAATTCCTTAAAGGGAAAAATAGCAAACTGGGATGGTGCCCTTGGAGGGTCACTCTCAACAGGAGTAAGTCCACTGGACCCCTCTGTTCCAGACATTGCTCTAGTGTGGGTGGATGTGTTGCAATCTACCTACACTGGTGTTTACCTACTAAACCTATCTAGTAGTTGTAGCTAGGGTGTGCTACTCCCTTTGCTCTACAACAACTAGGTTCAGTAGAACTTAAGTATACTAGTCTTGTTTTATATGTACCTAGCAGGTACCTGTGTGATCTTTCAGATGATAATCTCAAAGATTGTAATGGTAAAACAACAGCAAGCTCAGATCCCAATCCGCTGCTCACCAATGTGAGAAGTTGGCCTGGTATATAATGCTCACTAGTTCTAGTGATCACTTTGTACCATGCCAAGCAACCCTTATGATGATGGTTGTAATTCAACCTTGTAGACCAGTTATCCTAGTGGTAACGTGGACAAAGCAGTCTTAGGCTAAACTCTGAAAGGCATGTGAAGCCAGCTGTTATACCATACACAACCCCCTTGAATACCAAATGAAAGGGACACCACACAGATATATATTGAAAATATATATTGATTTATTAACTATAAAATCCCCTGGACTCTTTATGAGCACAGAAGCACAAGCGTTAAATCACAAGACAGTTTAAAATACACAAAAGTTGCACAATATGGATGAGCCCTAGGGGCCACCTAAACCATATACTAAATAAGTGGTATAAGGGATACCAGGAGGAAAGTGAAGAGGCCTAGGGCCTTGGGAATCGCTGGAGCTATTCGAGACTGGAGTTAACTAAGTCGGGAAAGGCCCACGGGACTCGGGTGCAGTGTTCAAAGTGCACGCACTTCTCAATACAAAGTCTATGGTGCGTAAAAAGCACAAAGTTAGAAAGTTAGGAACCTTCCGAGTGACCTACGGAGCTGAAACTTAAAACACAGGCCCTTGGGATGTGTACCAGTGCAGGAGCACCGGCGGAGCTGAGTTACCTCACCCACAGGAAGCGGGTGCACAGGGTCGAAGATGTGTCGGGTTTCGTCACGCTGGTCGATGGTGCTTGGAGCAGGAGATGCTGCAGGCGGCTCGATGAGAAGAGTTCCGGTGGATCCAAGGGTGGATCTGTAGATGTGAAGACCTGAAAGCAGAGGGGACAGTGTTCAAAGTCACTAGCCAGTGACTGCCGTGGAACCAGAGTGGAACCGGGTGATGTCGGGTGCAAACAGGCGTTGTCGGGTAGCTTCTTTCTGCAGCCACGTGGATACCCGGGGTCGAGGACGTCCAGGAGTCGGTCACGAGCTGTCCCACGTAGGCTTCTCGCTGTTGGCGGTGTCGGCGACCTGATCGGAGCAAACAGGCCTTGGCAAATGCAAGCCACGCAGAAGTTGAAAGATGCTGTTCACTCGGACCAGCAAGGTCAGAGCGGGTGCTCCTTTTCACAGGAGCTTGGGTAGGTCTGGAGCAACCAGACCTGCTGTTTAAATCTTCGGGTTCGTCGCCAAGATGGCCGCTGGCCGCGTGGCTAGTGGCCGGGATGGCGCGTCGAGTGGCACAATGCAAAAGGGCCCCACGCAGATCGTGGAGATGCTGGAGGGCTGATCTTCGGTGCAAGGGCTGCTCGGTGGTGGGGGTTCTCAATCCCCAAAGCACAACGTCGAGGATGCCTCAGAAGCTGCGCAGTCAGCTTTTCGGGTGTCTTTCAAGAGGTCCGGTCCCACGTCACTCGGTGCCTCCACGGGTCCCTTCTTTGCAGGGACTGTGGATCGGGCTCTGAGAGGTCTGGGAATCTGGTTCTTGTCGGGCTCTGGGCTCGGGCTCCGGCGGGAGGCGGCGGCAAAGCAGACGTCGAGTTGCTGGTTGGTACCTGTGTTCACAGGGTGGTCACTCCTTGGCCACAAGGGAGATTCTCTTCAGTCTTCTGTGCAGCAGAATGTCGAAGTCCAGTCTTCTTCTTAGTTTTAAGTTGATTTCGGGATGATCTGCCGTGCAATGGCACTGCTCCCCCTCTTATTCCAATCTAGGGGGTGGATCACCTACTAGGTCCCTCCTCTGGGAGGAACCAGGAAGGGGGGCGGTTACACCCCCTTTCCTTTGTCCAGCTCCGCGCCAGGACTGGGGCTGGAAGGCCCCAGGACCAGTTTGGGCTGGCCTATGCACGGGGACACCTTGTGTGCCCCGGGCATGTCTGATTCTATTCAGCCCTGTCCTACCCAATACACAAAATCCTGTCTGGGGTGGTGCTCGCACCTCCCAAGGCAGGAAACCCTTTGTCCAGGCCACCATCTGCCGAGTTTCGGTCAGCAGCAGGAGGCCAGACTTGTGTCTGTGGTGGCAGCGTCCATTTTGTGAAGCTGAGGCTCTGTTTAACTTTAACCGGGGTTAAGGCTACACACATGTCGTGTCCCTCTAGAAGGGTGGAATGCTATCCCCGTCGCCAGAATTGGCGAGGGGATAGTATTCCAATTCGTATGACACCTTACTCGACATGTTTTGATAAAGCCAAACCAAAGATAGCATTTAACCGCGAGGATTATAATGCACTTAAGAGTATATGGTATGGCAATATCCCGGAACAGCTTAGGGAGTTGTTCCCGACAGCTGCAGACAGGCTCAGCTCATGCTAGAGCACCATCTCACATATTTCCAAGCACTCTGCCTCCAGGATTGATGAGGCCTTCCATAGGAGTGGCTGATAGGAACATATGTGTCCAGTTTAGGGTTAGGCACAGACATACTGTACCTAAGTAAGAGGTGGTTACACCGACTTACCCCAGCTGAGTGATCAGCCAGTTGTGTCAAATATGGAGACCAGGCCAGGGGTGGCATAATACATGCTGCAGCCCCTGGTAGGCCTTGGATACACCTATGCCCTGGGCACCTAGGGTGCACTTATACAGGGGCTCATAAGGTGAACCAGTTCCAATTCGTAATGCACCTAGAGTGCATTGGCAGTAATTTAGAGAGAGAACAGCAGGCTGTGGGTCTGATTAGCAGGCCCACAGCCACATTAAGTCAGAAACCAGTGAAGCAAAAAGCAAAAATTTGGGGTGACCATAGGATAGCAGACCCTACTCTCCTACACTTGTACATACCTGTGATAATTTGTTTGGCATTGTCTTGTTGTGGTAAATTCTAATTACCGATGCTTAATTTCTATGCGGTAAAATCAATAAGAATAACTCATAATAAATAAGAGGCAAAATCCGTGATATTTGAGGTTTCTCAAAAGGGTTTTATTCCTATAAAAGGAATTGGGTGATTAGCATATTGGCTCGAGCCAAGGTGGCATACCGTTCCGTCACCACGCAGGTTCGGGAAAGGACAGACTGACAGAGTCAATGGTAATATGCGAATATGCAAGTATGCGACAATACATTATTGACAGGCATTCATATATATAGTCAATGCATTACAGTAAAGGCATATGCAGGAGGCGTAACAGCTGAGAAGAGAGATAAGAATGCGTGTACGTAATACAAAAGGCGTTACAATAGGCGTGCATGAAGGCGTGAACAAGAACGTCATTTAACATGATGTCACAGATAGGCGGATCCATGAGTGAATCCGGCAGTGTCAGCAAAAATACATGGCAGAGATGCGCGCGCAGCAGTATGACGTGTAATGTACGTGTAACTTGAGGGGTGAAGGGGGACTTGACATTTAGCCCTACAAGTGTAGACGGATGTCTGGATGTCAGATCAACCTAATCCCAAATCGTATCTAATATCTCATGTTTAAGGAACTGCATTATCTGGAGGGAAAAGGTCTCTCGGACAAGAGGCTATTCTATACTGGCTATGAGTGCGTGTATGAGCGTCTACGTGTCTACATGAGACGCGAGGGGTGCGAGGGAGGGCATGGGCCTACCATGGAAACAGAGTCGTGAATTACTTGCATAGAGACAGTGAGGCCTAACCCTTTGCTCTGCAGCTGGAAGGATGTTGACATGAATCTACCAGACAGGAATGTATTTTCGAGGAGTGGAGCAGATAATTCGAAGGTTGAATACAGTCTTGGCAGGCAACGGGCTGAGCCGAGCACCGTTAGCCGCGCTAGAAGTAAGGCAGGGGTCACTTGTACAAAGGCAGCCTGGGCTGAGGCTTTCAAAGTCAGAAGGCAGGAAAAAGAGGCTCGATGGCAGAATTCAGGCCTACTTCGCCAGAGCTGAAAAACGTGTGAAGTACATCACATAAAGACGTTGGCATAGCATATTTAGAAACTGAATATTCAATCCGTTCATGGCGGATCTGAAAGAGAACATGTTAACGTTGGACGCAAATGTATTTGCGTCTTCATAGCTGGCACAGGAGGGAAGTTACATGCACTTCAAGCTAGTACATGGAGTCGGTGGGGTCTAAGATAGGGGACACAATCGATCATAAAATTTATATTACCTCATTCCCTCCTTGTCCCCTACGGACCCTTCATGATATATCGATCTGCATGAATCGATCAACTTGTTCATGTAACATCATTTGCTCCTCTTTCTTCTTTTGACGTTTTGAATTTGGATGCGGAATACATGATGTGGCGCACAAGCCGCAAATCGCCGGCCCACATTGTAAACACAGGCAGCAACTGAATACTATGAGAAGGCCAATGCCTAGGAAGGATAGGATCTTCCATCCCCAAGCGGTCAACGTTGTCCAGAACCAACCGGACCAAGTCCAGGTGCCTGGATTCTGATGTATCAGACTTGCAATTTTATGGAGACGTGTTATAGCTTTATATACCGTTGGCGCGTTTTCTGGAATGAAAACACAGCAACTTGACCCGATGACCTTACAAGCTCCACCCCTATCAGCTAGGATGACGTCAATGACGAGACGATTTTGAAGGACAACAACCCGCATGGCGGACTGCTCCTCTGTCAAGTTACCTAAAGCGGAGGTAGTTTCATTCACTACTGCTTCAAGGGTTCTAGTTAATTTGCGTATCAGTTTACTATTAAAAACAGCACCTAAGTAGGGGAAGAAACCTTTATTGAAGTCTGTGTATTGCTCCCATGCCGTTTCAGTGTAGTCGACAATCGGGAGGTCTCTTCGGAGCCTATTGTTCACTAGGTTGGTATTTCTGTGATAATCAGGAGGAGCTAGGAAAACAGGTGGCAGAAGGAATGCAATGTAACAGGTACCATCCCAATCTGGAGGCAAACGTATGTATGCGATATGGCCACAAACAAAGTAGGAATGACGTGTAGCTCTAAACATGGATTTGCCTTGATCACTGAATTCGATCACAGTAGTACATTTACTATGACCTAAGTGTATGGAACCATTTTTTCTGATACATAATTCACCTGTGACTGGTAACACTGACATAGCAGGCAATACTGGTGCAGTTTCGGATTCAACAGTAAGAATCATGAGGTTAATTGTGTAATTTCCCAATCCATATACTTCATTTTCTAGATCAGTTCCTGTTCTAGTGGGAAGTCCTTTCTTGTCAGGGTAACAGACTTTAAGTAGAACTGAGTTCAGGTTTCCCCAAACCCAATTCCCATCGTAAACAGCAATGTCAGAATCTAAGGAATTAATCAATCTAAACCATGCCCCACAGGAGCCATTGTGAGTGAACGGGTACGGAAAAAGGGGCAGAACTCCCTTGTATTTCTGGTAGGGAGGGAGTCGGCCACATATCCAACAGTTTGTAGCATTGTTAGTCTGATGGGAGTGATGTAACATACTAATGAATGTGTTGTTGCGCAGCGCAAGTCTGTAAGAAAGTTCGTGTGGAGGTAACTCGCTAAAGGAATGTTCGGCAGTGACGTTATAAACAGATTGTACATGCTTGAAAATAGGGTAGTAGATGTGCAGCAAGATACTAGCAGCAATAATCAGAAGACTTAGAAAAAACATAATTAATAATGTCACTATACAGTGACTACGGAGTGATTTACAATATGCACGTTTCTTGAGTATTCTCTGTCTATCTCTCTCTCTGTCTCGATCTAGGGGATACATGTCAGAAACTAATTTAACCGATTCACCTAGGGGAGGACTTAAACAATTAAACTGTCTGACTTGCTAGATCATAGTTTTAGTCTATATTCTTCAGAGGCTGTTTTCTCAACCAAAGGGAGCTTTGAGTCAGTTTGTGTAGGAGGGCAGGGCTTAGAGTCCAAGTCCGAAGGGAGTCCGTGGAATTTCTTGACGTGGCTGGAATGCAGCCACCCTTTCCTGCCCTCAACCTTGACAGCTGTCCTCGTTGTTAGAAGAACCAATTTCGGCGTTTGCCAGCGGGGCTCCAACGGACTTCTCCGATCGAAGTTGCGCACGAAGACATAATCCCCCGGGACCACCTCGTGGGGCTTCACATCGGTGTTGTCGGGAAAAGCTGCAGCTACCTGTGAACGACAAGATTGTAGTGCAGACATCAAGGAGGCAAGGTAATCTGTCAGCATAATACAGTCAACATCTGTAATTTTTCGCGGAATAGGCGTCCCCCACATATTTGGAGGCCTACCAAAGACCACCTCATACGGGGATAGCCCGGTTCGAGAATGTGCAACCATCCTCATATAGAAGAGGGCTACCGGTAAAGCAACTATCCAGTCAACGCCCTTTTCTCTACAGATTTTGGAAAGTCGGATTTTTAGGGTCTGATTATGGCGCTCCACGAGACCTGCTGCCTCGGGATGCCGGACACAGTGGAACTTCCACTGATAGCCTAACAGGAGTGTAATGTGTTTCACAAGCTCGGATGAGAATGGCTGACCGTTATCTGAGTACACGATACGGGGCAAACCGTACCGCGGGAAGAACTCGCGAACCAGTTGCTTGGCTGTTGTCGGAGCAGTATAATCTGGGACTGGGTATGCTTCTGTCCATCGGGAAAGTGCACATACGACTACGAGGACATACTTGAATCCTCGGCAGCGGTCCATCTGGATATAATCCATCTGGAGGACTTCAAAAGGGTGATCGGGAGGCTGAAATCCACCTTGCTCTACAGGGATGCTTTTACCTGGATTAAACTGACAACAAATCATGCAAGTACGCACTTTCTGTTTCGCTGCTGCTCGTAAGTTCTTATTGTACCATATGTGTTGAATGCTATCTAGCATTGCCTTTTCTCCTAGGTGTGCTGGACTATGTATCGTGTTAATGATGACTTGAACCATAGAGTCGGGGAGAAACCATGTGGATTTTCCCTTCGTCATCCATCCCTGATCTGTTTGGATCCCTCCTAGTTCAGTCCACTTCTTGATTTCGTCTGGTGTGGCATGTGTCTGTATGTCAATTACATCATGGGCGGGATCCCTGACTGTCATGCAGTGTAATGGTGTCGGAACTATTGTCTTTGTCAAGTCAGTTGCATGCATTCGATTCTGAGCAGTTTGCTTAGCTGTTCGGTCTGCCAGGTCGTTACCCTGGGAGATCGTGTCGGTAACCTTTGTATGTGCCTTACATTTCATGATAGAGATTGCAGTAGGTAGATGTATTGCATCTAATAAAGCTTGAATAAGGGGACCGTGTTGGATGTTGGCACCGTGAGAAGTTAAGTAACCTCTCTCTCGCCAGAGGACTCCAAAGTCGTGAACGACTCCGAATGCATAACGTGAATCAGTGTATATGTTAACTCTCTTATTTTTGGCTTGAATACATGCTTGTGTCAGAGCGATGAGCTCTGCTGCTTGAGCTGACAGGGTGTCGATACAATTTGTTTCTATGACTTCGGTGTCTGTTGTGACTGCGTAAGCTGCCACTAATTCTCCTGTAGCTGTTCTCATACATGAACCATCCACATAAAGTGTCAGGTCTGGATCTGGTAATGGGACGTCTGTCAAGTCTTGTCTGGGTTTTGTTGTAATCGTAATGACTTCAATACAATCATGTGCCAATGGATCTACTCCATTTAATGGCAATAGTGTGGCAGGATTCAATGTGCTGCAGCGTCTGATTTCTATGTGTGGTTGAAACAATGTCAATTCATAACCTGTCAGTCTTGCTATGGTCAGGTGTTGGGTCTGGGTACGATTTAAAAGAACTTCCACGGAATGTGGAACTTGTACTGTCAATTGATGCCCTAATACTATGGAATCGCTCTGTCTGATTGCTAAAGCTGTCGCTGCAACTGATTTCAAACATGCAGGTAAAGCTTGAGCTACTGGATCTGATGTGCTAGAAAAGTAAGCACACGGTTTGTGTGAACCTGCTTGTTCCTGAGTGAGGACTGACAAGGCAGTGCCTTCACGTTCTGTGACAAAAAGTGTAAAAGGTTTACTGTAACATGGTGTTGCTAAAACTGGTGCTTGGCATAAGGCTTTCTTTAAGTTTTCAAAAGCTTGTGTATGTTCCTGAGTCCAAGGGAGGACAGTCGATGTCGCTGCCTCCTGAGTTGTCAACTGGATGAGTGGCTTTGCTAGAAATGCATATTGGGGAATCCATTGTCTACAGTACGAGGTGAGGCCTATGAAAGCCCGCACCTCCTTTTGTGTTTTTGGTGGTGACATGTTTACAATTAACTGAATGCGATCTGGAGTGAGCTGTCTCCCCACTTTGGACAGCAAGTGACCCAGGTACACAACTTGCTGAACACAGAATTGCAGCTTCGAAGGGGACACCTTGTGCCCCTTGTCGGCCAGGAAATTCAGAACTGTCAGTGATGCTTTTTCACATTCGGGTTCGCTTCGTGTGGTGATCAGCAGATCATCGACATACTGGAGTAGGGCAGTGTTAACTGGCATGTGAATACTGTCGAGTTGTCTTTTCAGTGCTTGACTATAGATGCTGGGGCTTTCTGTGAATCCTTGAGGTGCGCGTGCAAATTTGAAAGATCGTCCATTTAAACTGAATCCGAACAAGTATTGGCTTTCTGGATCAATTGGGACACTGAAGAAGGCGTTCTTGAGGTCAATTACAGTAAAGAACGTAGCTTCTGAATCAATAGCTGTCAATAGTGAAGAGATATCTGGGACCACAGGATACAGTGGTATAATGCATTTATTCAATTCGCGCAGATCAATAACTAATCGATAAACAGGAGGTGCATTTGGGTCAGTACGTTTAAGAACTGGGATGATAGGAGAATTACATACATTGGAGTCGGTTTCCACAACCACTCCTTGTGCAATGAGCTCGTCAATTATTCTCAGTAAAGCCACTACAGCATCTGGAGGTAACTTGTATTGTCGAATCCGTGGTAATACCACTCCTGCTTTGAGTGTGACTCGATATGGTGTAATGTGCATACAACCTACATCAGTGGGGCCTTGTGCCCACAAGTGTGCAGGTACACTTTGTAACCGGGGATCCATGTCTCTTAATACATAATGGCCTTTAAAATCTCGCAAAAATAAGCGTACTCCTTCCGGAGAACAGCATATAATAGCTCCTAGAGCTTTCAGTGTCTTTATTCCTAATAAGTTTTCTGGGCATGATTTTGTAAGCAATAAATCTGTAGTCCGTGTCAGAGGACCGACTGCAAGGGGAAGTGGCTGTGATACTTCATTAATAATAGGCTTTCCTGAAAATCCAAGGGAAACATTCTGTGAGCCTGAGAGGGGTGCCCCTGGAACCTCATTGTGACTGATTGTGGTCCTGCTTGCCCCTGTGTCAATTAAAAACTTTCTGTCTTTTCCTAACACTTGACTGTGTACATAAGGACCCTCTTGATCTACAGGAACTTCAATAAGGGGCAAGCCAAACTCCCTCTCTAGGCTGTTTCATGTGTATCGTTGATAATCGGGGTAATCATTTTGTGCGTACTGGTACATCTGTTGTGTTGTGTTCTGTGTTGCAGTAATAGGCTGTTGCTGTGGCACTGCTACAGTTTGTGATGAAGCTGGCATAGGCGGAATATGTTGTATACTCTGTGGTACTTGTTGCTGGGCCTGATCCTGTCTAGGTACGCGCGGTCTCTCCTTGGTCTTACCCGTGGAGATATTGTGTTTCAGAACGGCACAATCGTTTACATAATGACCTGGCTGTTTACAATAGTTACATGTCCCTTTAACAGGAGCTGTCGAATTACTGGGCTGGGTCGCTCCCTTCTTATGGCCATCGGCGGGAACTGACTGGGCAACTAACATTTTCATTTTCGTGTCTTTCATACGTCTTTGTTCGTGTTCTTGTTCTTCTCTAAGTCTATTCTGGTGGTACTGTAACATTTGTAACATTTGTGAAGGGGTGTTAGCTTGCCAGGTGCTTTCGACTTTCAGTACTCTGTTCTTAACCTGGGGCAGTGAATTCTCGACTAATTTCGTTACAAAAAGATGTGGATAGGACTCGCTACTTGCTTTCAGGCCGCTATTAATGCCAAAACATTTTTCAAATCTGGTATAGAAATCACTGGTGTCTTCATCGGGTTTCTGTTTACAAGCTGAAATTGCACCCCAATCTTCCTTTTTAGTACTTAGTAAACGTGGCAACACTTGTACTAACAATCCTGGTAATGCTTTAACTTTATCCCCGAGCCCTTGGCCCGGAATTCTAGTATTTTCTTCGTTTTCTAATGCAGCCCAATCAATCTTTGTGTCTCCCACCTCCCACTCTTTTTCTTTGAGTTTCTCGTATATACCGGGAGGCAGTAATACTTTCAATATTTTCATAATGTCGGGATAAGTATAGTCACCCATAAGTATCATATCTTTTATTTCACGGTGAAAACCTGCGGGATCTTTGTCATGACTAGGTACTAATTTTTTCATCTCTAATAATTCTATTTTTGTTATGGGTGTGTACACAAACACGCGTCTAAGTGAATTGTCGGCATTCTGAACCGGGTGCACTTCTCGCAACGGATTCTGTCCGTCCATGTAATACATTTTTCTTTCCATGACATGTGCTGAGTCGGTCTGTGGACATAGGAAGGCGCTATATCTGTGTCGGTGTTCTAGAATTACTTTAATTAGATCGGTACCTAGACCTCTCCATTTGTTCATGAGCAGTTCGATTAATATATCAGGCAAGGGGCCTGGATCAGAATGTTGGCTTCTATACAATAAGAGCAGGTGTTGTATCATGTATGTACCAGCTAAACGCTGTTCGCTCGGTGTCAGGTTCAAAAACATATGCGCTAACGCATCATCACCATATTTCTCAGAATTGTCAGCCCATTGCACGGCTGACCTAGCTAATTCTTGTTCGTCCATAGAATCGAGTACATGGTACCCCATTCGTTCTCGAAGTCTGTTATCAGTAGCTTGGAATAAGTGTTCAGGAGTTCTTGGATTACACATGGCTTCTTGGAACATTCTTTTACTTTCTGGACGCACTGGGCACATTGAATTATTGAAGGGTCTTCCCTTACCTACATATGCTATCGTTTCTCTAACTGGTAATTGTGTCTGCTCTGGTGTCTCTTCTTGCTCGTTCTCCTCTTCTGAGGATTCAAGTTTGTCTGAATCTATTTCCGGTGGTGGCTGTCTTTTCTCATGCATCTTCTTTATTGCATTTCTGATTCTTCGGTACATATTATCTACACAGGCCTCTTTATCGTGATTCCCATCTGCTATATTCTGGCCCCACCTGTGGAGTGCTTTCACGTCTTCCGGGTTCATACCCGGCCTATCCACTTCCCTTATAAAACAGTTTATAAGAAACCGTAATATCTTGGCTTTCGTATCCACTTTCTGATAGGCCATGGCCTCCTTAATACTTTCAGGCCCTACTCCTGTCTGTACAAACTGATATATTCGATCTAGATGATCTACCATTCCAGGTAGTGTTAATAAGAAGTTCGTGACTCGTCGCAAACGTACTGATGCGAGCAACATTCTCTCGTCATTCTTTTTACCAGGTACTGGATCATATCTACAGTCTGCAAGACGATCTCCATATAGTGTAATATCGCCTGTTCTAGGTGTACGTTGCTGTGCTAGGTCTCTATAGGTCAGCCGATGGGCGGATGGCGGAGTCTGGAAACCTGTCGCTCCTCCGGATGCGCCTCCTGAGGCACCCGCTCCGAAGGGGTTCGTTGGGTGTAAAACGGGGGGGGCAGGCCCAGGAATAGGTGGCAGGACAGCTGGAAGACCAGGAGGAAGACCAGGAGGAACGGGAGGAGGAGTAGCTTGTCGGGGAGGAAGGAGCTGACCATCTTGGCCGCCAGGAGGAGGTGTGCGTGGTGGTGCGGTATTTACATATGCAGGGGCTACATCGTCTAGATAGGAAGAAAGGAAAATGTCCTTTGCTGTTTTCTGGTGCATTTTAGTCGGGAGCAGTGGGGGTGGTAAGTTCTTCGGTACTTCCGGGGTGGCTTTAGGCAAACCCTCAGTCAAGAGGGGATACATGCCGTTCATGAGTGTGTTTCGCTGTCTGTCTACCTGTTCTAATTTTACTCGGGTACCTTCCTCAACTAATACGTTTTCCTGGGCCTTCTCTGGATCCTCTTTCCTTTTCTCTTCTTTTCTAAGTGCTTTTTCTGTACGCCTATGCGACTCCTTACGCCATAATTCAATGGCATCTTTCTGTGACTGTCTGGCTTTCTTTTTCCACAATGCTTCTTCTACTCTCATGATGCAATCTGCATCCCATGTCCCAGCAGCGGGCCATCTCTGATTCTCGGATAGTTCTTTAGTGTAGTCCACCCATAAGTCGAGGAATAAAACGGCATCTAGGCCATGCTTGTGGTACATAAAGTACCCTGGAGTGTCCCTAGGTGGAATGGGAACAGCTTCTTCTAATACCCCTTTTCTAGTTTTTATTTGTCTTAATTTGGAGAACAACGGCATCCTGAAATCTGGCTACTTGGTTCTTACTCAGATATGAATACAATGAACACAATAATCACAATAATGACGGTCGAACAATCACTCATACCACGACATTTTTGAGACACATTAAAACATTTTGACATGAATGATAACAATTAGAAGGTAACTTGCTAACTGCATAATACTAGATACACTGCTCAACAGTGCAGACTGGATATACTGCTAAACAGTACAGATACACTGTCTAAAACAGTGCAGACCAGGTCTGTGTACCCACACCTGTCTTGACCGGCACAAACTAATGCGCACGTCTAGATGCGTCCCCAGCAACGGTACTCACCGGGAAGCACGGAAACAGAAGGCCTCGGAAACCCTGGACTGGATTCGGACTGGATTCGGACTCGACTCGTGATGCAGATACTTCGGAACTTCGGAACCTGGTGGGCCTCCGTATACCTCGGATCTTGCTCTCTCAGCTAGGCTCTGGTCGGGATCCTCCGCACTTCTCACCGCCTCGTCTGGGTGTCGATCGCAGCCTCAGTCACCTCCGTTGGCCTGAGGGAGATACAGGAAATCCTGCGGGTACGCGTAGTTGTCCGTCCGGCTGTGGCAGGGGGCCAGGCCTGCAACGCACCACCGGCGCGTGAGATGGGGGAGGGGTCCCTATTCGGGCGCCAAAATGTGGTAAATTCTAATTACCGATGCTTAATTTCTATGCGGTAAAATCAATAAGAATAACTCATAATAAATAAGAGGCAAAATCCGTGATATTCGAGGTTTCTCAAAAGGGTTTTATTCCTATAAAAGGAATTGGGTGATTAGCATATTGGCTCGAGCCAAGGTGGCATACCGTTCCGTCACCACGCAGGTTCGGGAAGGGACAGACTGACAGAGTCAATGGTAATATGCGAATATGCAAGTATGCGACAATACATTATTGACAGGCATTCATATATATAGTCAATGCATTACAGTAAAGGCATATGCAGGAGGCGTAACAGCTGAGAAGAGAGATAAGAATGCGTGTACGTAATACAAAAGGCGTTACAATAGGCGTGCATGAAGGCGTGAACAAGAACGTCATTTAACATGATGTCACAGATAGGCGGATCCATGAGTGAATCCGGCAGTGTCAGCAAAAATACATGGCAGAGATGCGCGCGCAGCAGTATGACGTGTAATGTACGTGTAACTTGAGGGGTGAAGGGGGACTTGACATTTAGCCCTACAAGTGTAGACGGATGTCTGGATGTCAGATCAACCTAATCCCAAATCGTATCTAATATCTCATGTTTAAGGAACTGCATTATCTGGAGGGAAAAGGTCTCTCGGACAAGAGGCTATTCTATACTGGCTATGAGTGCGTGTATGAGCGTCTACGTGTCTACATGAGACGCGAGGGGTGCGAGGGAGGGCATGGGCCTACCATGGAAACAGAGTCGTGAATTACTTGCATAGAGACAGTGAGGCCTAACCCTTTGCTCTGCAGCTGGAAGGATGTTGACATGAATCTACCAGACAGGAATGTATTTTCGAGGAGTGGAGCAGATAATTCGAAGGTTGAATACAGTCTTGGCAGGCAACGGGCTGAGCCGAGCACCGTTAGCCGCGCTAGAAGTAAGGCAGGGGTCACTTGTACAAAGGCAGCCTGGGCTGAGGCTTTCAAAGTCAGAAGGCAGGAAAAAGAGGCTCGATGGCAGAATTCAGGCCTACTTCGCCAGAGCTGAAAAACGTGTGAAGTACATCACATAAAGACGTTGGCATAGCATATTTAGAAACTGAATATTCAATCCGTTCATGGCGGATCTGAAAGAGAACATGTTAACGTTGGACGCAAATGTATTTGCGTCTTCATAGCTGGCACAGGAGGGAAGTTACATGCACTTCAAGCTAGTACATGGAGTCGGTGGGGTCTAAGATAGGGGACACAATCGATCATAAAATTTATATTACCTCATTGTGCTCAACCCCAGTAACACCTTGAAGCCATAACTGAGTTTAGACACAATATTCATAAGCACGATTATCTGTGTTTTTCTGCTGTACTTTACTAGCACAATGCAGCACCAGAGTAGTGTTAAAATTGTATTCCTGAAGTAAAATTGCACTGGTATCAATTGCCATAAATTCCATGCAGTGTACACAGGGCCTATGGGATTATGCTGCTGGCAAAGACCAAGTTGTGTGGTAGGTTTGATGAAAGTTTGCAGCAATAAAAGGCAAATTATGTGGCATTAGGGGGCATAGTATTATTTTGCAAATTTTACACGTTAACACTCTGAGCCTGATTGCAATGCGGGTGCCAATCGGACTACCCGTTCAACCGCTGTGACCGCTGTCTGATTCGGACTGCCAAGGCCAGGAAAGCTCCGCCTGCTGTATTACAATGCAACTGCTGCTACCGAGGGGGTCTAACCGCTGGCGGTGACCCGCTCCCTGGACATGCCACTGCAAGTGGTTACAAATGCACAGGAAGCATGAGCAATTGTACATTGATGCATGATACATGTGGGGACATGCCTTGTGTTCTGTTCACCATTGCTGGAGTATGGTGATATGTGCACAGTCCAGTCAATGGGGATACATGCCATATGAGGACTTACTTAGATTCAGCCGCCCACAGTACCATCCACTTCAGGGTGCAGCTGCTGAGGTGTAGGGCGGCCCTGGAGGAGAGTATTCACCCCTTTTCCTCTGTTTCAGACAACTCAAAGCAGCCGGTCGGACTGCCACAGTCGGCTGGTCAGAAATGACCATCATAATTTGCACAGCAGTCAGAACTCCTTGTACAGCTCTATGGCTGCTGCTTTTCTCCGACCGCCATCTCAGCAGACGGTAAAAGCCTGCCGGAGTTAGCGGTCTTCCAGCAGTTCGTCATACTTCATTCAACATGCATCGTAATCCGGCGGTCAGACTGACCGCTTCCAGCGCGTCCTTCGGTGGTCCGACCGCATCTGACAGGGTGGTGGAATACAGTTCGACTGGCATTGGAATCAGGCCCTATGTGAGCAAAGCCTTCACCGCACCAGGTCCATTTCGACATTCAAATACAGCAGTGAGCAACAGGAAGGTGATCACTCAATGTTTGCAAATGGCTTCCATTGGACGGTAACGTGTCACCACGTTTTTAATAACTTTTGATCCATTTTAGCTACAAAGGTTTTTTAATTAAAATCTGCAGATTATGCAGCAGATGGTAGATTATGTGGCAAATGCTGTAAACTATAAATATGCAAAAAATGCAGTGGCTGCAAAATTGCATAATTCCTGTGCCCTAAAGTATATGCAAGCGAGCTGTGGCAGTCAAATTGTGACAGTCAAGAAAGATAGCTTCAGCAGGCCACTACCTGGAATCTAAATATAATCCTAAAGCCTCATGTAGAGCTTGGCTTGCTGCCCTCTAGCTCACCAGGTCAGCAGAGATGGTGACCCCTGATGAAGGACCCCCCTCCATGCTTAGAGGTCCACTCCCCACGTCATCACAGTTGCTGCTGCGGGTTCTCGACGGTACTGAAGTTTTCCAAGAATGTGCCATGTTTGATGTGCCCAATCAGAACAGTTTTCTGTTTACTGAAAACAAAATAATATCTACCGTAAGGCACAGGGACTTTTCTCAAGCCACTGTGCACGTTCTCTACCTGGAACGGCATGTAAGAAACGGCTTGCCAGGGGTGGGAAAAAGAGTGACTTTCGCTCCCTTAAGGCGCCCTAATGACCAGTTTGAATCAAGTTCCATATCCTGGTGTCCTTGTGACGATATCTCAGCACAGCACAGTGGCGTTTCAATAGCCCCCACAGCCCCACGTGGCACTGTACATTGCCCTCCGGCCATGCGGCCTGAAACTTCCGGCCTGAATCCGGAGCATGGGGGGGGGGGCCTCCATGTGCTCGGAGGTCCCCCTCCTTGTACCTTGAAGGGGGGTGGCACCCCTCATGTTTTGTTACGTCACTGCGCAAGCAGTGATGCTTTCTGGCTGTGCTCCGGGACTGCATACCTGCCCACTCACATGGTGCCACATTGTGACACACGATATCGCTCCCATCACACGGTCACCCGGTGAGGAGCCGAGATCACACTGTGGCAGAGAAAACGAGCTGAAAAACACTGTAAATAATGGTTTTCCAGCTCGTTTTCGAGAGGCTTTTAACTGCTGATGTCCATTAAGGAGTGTGAAAACAACCCAGGACATTCCCTCCAAAACTGAATTCCTCCTCTTCTCCTCCTCACTCTCTCCTCCCCCGGTTCAATCATGGATGGATCAGATGAATCTACTAAACAATAAACCCATCATTGTCAACAGCGCAAAATCCCTCGGTGTCATACAAGACAAAAAACTCAATCTAACTCCCCACATCAACTCCATTGCAAAATCTGCTTGTTTCCAACTGCGCCTTCTTTGGGGAATCCGACGCTTCTTCACGGAGCAGGACCTTATAACCCTGGTGCAATCGCTGGTCCTCTCCAGACTAGACTACTGCAATTCTCTTCTTACTGGCCTCCCCAAATCCCACTTGTCCCCACTGAAGTCTGTTTTCCATTCAGCAGCTCGTTTCATCTATGGGGCCAAAAGAAGCGATCACATCACACCAATGTTATCCACCCTCCGCTGGCTTCCCTTCGAGGCTAGAGCTATCTACAAGACCGCTTGTATCACCCACAAAGCCTAGCACTCTTCCTCTCCTCGCTATCTGGCGAATAAACTGAAACTCTCTGGAGGCTCTAGACCTTCGAGCAATGCGGAGAATCTATTGCTTGAACCTCCCACTTTCAAGAAGGAAAGAACGATGGCCCAATCCTTTTCAGGGAACGCAGTGAGAATCTGGAACTCCTTTCCGCCTCAGCTCCGGACCACCGCCTCCTCCCAGGCCTTCAAAAGGGACCTCAAAGTTCTCCTCCTCCAGAGACACCTCCAAAAGTAACGCATGTCCTCTTTGTTATTTGAAGGAAGACCTCCCACTACTGAAAAGTCTACCTTCCATGATCATGGAAGTGCCTTCCTAGTGTGTTCTTGTAGTTTGAGTGTTCGCCTTTTTTACAGTACTATCCATGTACTTGTATTGGGTACCCATTTGTAACATGCACACACCACTTTGACCGTGTGTTACTGCTACCGCTCACATGTTTTTACCTTTGATACTTGCACAAGTACCACCTTTACCTACGTAACGTTTGTTCTTGTGCCTGAGTGTCTAGCACATTTTGCAGTATTATACCTCAAATTATACTTTGTTTCTCTTGTAACCTGCACACTTGTCACTTTTTCTTTTTTCCTCTTGTTCACTTTTACTACCTCATGTATTTTTGGTTGCTCACAATTTTTTACTACCTCATGATTTTTGTTTGCTCACAAGTGTCACTTTTACCTTATGGAACTTAACGTCTGATTTTGTAATCTGTTCTTGTGTAATGTTCTCATCTTGTATCATCTCTTACAATTTTTACTACCTCATGTATTGTTGTTTGCTCACAATTGTCACTTTTAACTTATGTAACTTAACGTCTGATTTTGTAATCTGTTCTTGTGTAATACTCTCATCATGTAACATTTTTGTTCCTATTGTGAATCGCTCTGACGCCTTCGGGCAAAGTCCGCGCTATATAAAAATGCATAAATAAAATAAAATAAAATAAATAGCCTTGGTAAGCCTTTTTTTGGGGGAGGGGGCTATGGGCGGGATGAGGTTCAAAAGTGCCTCCTAGGTACCGCTCGGCATGAGGCCCCGCCCCTTTCAAAGCCCCGCCCCCTCCTCACACTGTGAGATTGTTCTTCAAGTTGGCAGGTATGTCACTGCTGTACGCTAAATGACCCCCACAGTGGTGAAAGTCACTTACATGGTGTTTGCGTTACTTTAAGACCACAGCTACATTCAGGGCTTTAAGTGGGATGAAAAAACTGGGGGGTCTCTCAAGGGGGCGTGGCCAATGCAATTGGGGCGTGGCTTAAAACACATAAGCTAAAAGTATGTGTTTAGCACAGTGTGCCGCCCAACTGGTATTTTGTTGTTTCTGTCATTGCATCCAGATATATGATACAACAAGTAACATCATACTTATAACAAGTCAGGACTATTGGCTTTGTCAATGGTTGTTAGATGCATAAGATAAATAAGCAGCTACTATAGCTTGTATCTAATATTGAAATACTTTCACTTAAAGCCCTGGTGACAGAACGACAATGTTGCTGCTCCTGTGTTCCAAAAAGAGAAGAGAAATCCAGAGAGAAACTGACTCTTTAAAGGATTTCCCTTCCCCTAGAACGCACGAAAAAAATGGACCTCCTGTGCCAGGGCACAAAACAGAGCCCGCTAGAGACCCGTTTCGAGGCCTCCTTAACAAAAATGCAGGTTCTCAGACCCGGCCCAGTTAAAGCCCTGGCTACATTTATTTTCTAGGCTAGGGTAGGGAGGTTTTTTCAGACGTTCCCAAACCACAAGAACACAGTAATGCTCTGTGCCAATGAAGCCCAGCTGGCCCCAGCTGCAGGGACTGTCCCTCCTGAAAGTACAGCTCAATTGTGTTTTTTTGGCAGATAGCAGAAAGAAGCCAGACTAATAGTGGCTAGGCGCTCTGGGAGACTGATGCAGCACCTACACAGAGTTTACCACCTTGGATGTGGACTTAAAGTGGCTTATTTCAAAGCCATGGTGGAGGGAAGGGAAAGAACACCCACATATTTAAGGGGGTGCTTGGAAAGGGGGTTCTCCACTTGTTAATAGTTTCTGTGTGGAGACGCGTAAAATAATAAATGCAAATATATGTTACATTTCTATCAATTTCAATTCAATAACTTTATCTGGTCTAAATAATAATAGGTAATAAAGGTACATAGAAATTTTGCACATAGCTATAGTCACACGTAAAAGTTTTAAAATTATCATACATTAAAAACAATTAAAAATGAATACATCAGGGACCTTAGGGTTAATCCTTCCATTGAATAACTGTGCTTAAAATTAACGAAAAAAGTGCAAATAGAAGTCAGATTTCAGCGGTCATTGTAATCTTATTAGGCTTGTAATAGGTGTAGTTAAAAAAGCATGAGGAAGGGATAGAAAGAGAACAAAAACCTCAAATAGGGTCCGCCAAGCGCTCCTACTATCCCCCCTAAGTAAACCCAACATGTTTGCCATCGCCATATAGTGAGCCACTATGCACATAACATTTTAACAGACTAGCCCGCCATTGAGTGTCTACTCCTAAGTGCAACTTTCAGAAAGGCACTGACAATGAAAACAATTCTGGGTGAACACAGGGATTGTAAATGAAAGAGGGGTGGTCTACAACGGCGGAAGTCTAGCCTCCGTAACAAGGCTATCAACAAGCATTTACAATGCAATGGTTTTGCCTTTGTTAAAGTTAGAGCTATTGGCATTGCTCTTGACATTATTTTTATTTTATTTATGTTTTGTTTTAACATAAATACATGGCATTGTCATTTACAATGCCACTAGCTTTATCTCTCGCAAATGACAGACAAAAACACCCACACAATGCCCTTCCACACACACAGCCACACAGAGCCCCCCACACACACAGCCACACACAGCCCCCCACACACACAGCCACACAAAGCCCCCCCACACACAGCCACACAAAGCCCCCCACACACACAGCCACACAAAGCCCCCCACACACACAGCCACACAAAGCCCCCACACACACAGCCACACAAAGCCCCCCACACACACCCACACAGAGCACTCTACACACACTTACACAGCACCAGCAGGCAACAGGGGCACACGGAGGCACAAGCAGGCAACAGGGTCACGAAAACGGAGGCACAAGCAGGCAACAGGGTCACGAAAACGGAGGCACAAGCAGGCGACAGGGGCACGAAAACGGAGGCACAAGCAGGCAACAGGGGCACGAAAAAGGAGGCACAAGCAGGCAACAGGGGCACACGGAGGCACAAGCAGGCAACAGGGGCACGAAAACGGAGGCACAAGCAGGCACACGGAGGCACAAGCAGGCAACAGGGGCATACAGAGGCACAAGCAGGCAACAGGGGCACACAGAGGCACAAGCAGGCAACAGGGGCACACGGAGGCACAAGCAAGCAACAGGGGCACACGGAAGCAACTGCAGGCAGGACACTACCGGGCTGTGCCTTGGGACTGAGGACGCCGTGAAAATGGGGCATGTTATAGCGCCATAATTCTGTGAGTACTGACCCCCCTCCTTAAGGTGTGGAGCTCTCGGCACTGACCACTCGGCCGCCCGTAGCATAGGACACTGGTGGGCGTCATCACTGTACCAGCCCTCTCTTGGAAACTGGGAGCCCCGGCTCGTGCTGCTCTGCGGGGACAGGGTAGGTGGACAAATTCTGTCCGGGCAGCGAACGGGGGTGCGGCGGGCCTGCTGTTGCCCGGATCCTCCTGCTGAATACTGTGAGGAGCGAGGGAGCTCCGAGTGACCAGCCCGACACTACCTCACAAAGACTGAGGGCGGAGGAAGGTGCGGTAGTGGGAGCTGTAAGAGCGAGATACACCCGACTCTCCAGGACCCCCTGAATGCGCCGCCGTGCACATCGGTCGGCTCACCGGCCCCCCACGCAGCAAGGGTCATACACGGATGCACGCTTTTGAGGGGTGCTGTGTGCTCGTCCCTGCCGCTGCCTCATGGTGTTTGCGGACGACATACACCCCATTCCACGACAGGGCCACCAGGGGAGGGGACGAGAGAGAAGGAGGGAGAATCAGCGGGAGGGAACGGACAGACGGAGAGCGGGATGGGGGGTGCCGGGGCAGGAACGGACACACGGAGAGCGGGAGGAGGGGTGCGGGGGCGGGAACGGACACACGGATAGCGGGAGGAGGGGTGCGGTGGCGGGAACGGACACACGGATAGCGGGAGGGAGCCTCCCCTAGCCCCAGCACGGAGGGTAAACAAACAAAGCACTCACCTGGACTTCGTCGTCACGGAATGACGAAAACAAACGCACGGCTTCCTTCTTCTGTGGCCACGCCCATCCTTCTGTAGCCACGCCCACGGAAAAAAACACAGGAACGCCTCCCAATCTGGTCCGCGTTGACGGACAGATTCGGCTCCCAATGGCTAGCCTCCATTTATGGAGCTAGCCAATGGGAGCCTGGGGCGTGTACCCGAGTCCTTATTGAACTCATGAGGTTTTTTAGCGCATGCGCACTTCATGCGCATCGCCGAGGCAAAACCTAAAAAGAGCGCAGAAGGAGACAGGACCCTGGGGGAGGACAGTGGATAAGAGCTTCAGCAGAATAGGAAATATAATCAGGTATAGTACAAGATGAACGTCACAAGCCCGCTTTGAAAGAATACATATCTGAGATATAATGTAGATAAGGAAGCCAGAGGCGCAGTATAATTGGGAGGTTAGGATTTGCCAAGCAGCAGATGCGTAGAAAGTAGAGGATTGCTATTCTTCAAGACACACCAAGGTCACCAGTAGTGTAGCATTGATGTGAAAGCGTAACCAATGATAACATGTGCACCGGAGATGCATTTTCGAAACCACGTGATTAGTCGTTTTTGCAGAAAGTGTTGCTTTTGATAACAATGTTGTTCGTAATAGATGTTCATTGATTATGTAAATGTGTTCCATATTCACAATTATAAGAAAACATAAGAAGCTGTGTGTCACACTAAATCGAGGATCAGATTCCAGGGGCATATTATCAAGAACAGCGTTAAAATGATCGCCGGTTTAGCGCCACAAAACTGCCGCTAAAACAGCGATATTGGGCTTGATAATATGCAGTGGAGAATTCCAATAGAAGCCCATGTTCACACCAGATCATGGACTTCTATTGGAATTCTCAAGGGCATATTATCAAGCCAATTATCGCCGTTTTAGCAGCAGTTTTCTGCCGCTAAACCGGCAATAATATTTAAAGCCGTTCTTGATAATATGCCCCTTAGTTCTTTAGAGCTGACTGACCTTTCGCGCTTGTTTTTCTTTATATTAAAGTGTGTACTATTTTGCCAACAGAAATCGTCATTTTTTTCCCTTGATTTCGGCAATCATACTGTTGTGTGTTGAGTCCTGACCCTCATACTACATTGCTGAGAAGACTGTCACTGCTCACCATTCGTACTACTGAGTGTCAATTGCTATGGGGTTGTACTTGGCTCGGTTTGCAGAGCAATATTAGGATAGACCCCGGAGACAACAGAGGGAAACAAACTCAACCCAGGCAGTTGAAACACAGTGACATGGAGTCTGACACCCACAAATCTCTGCTGAATTTATCAAGAGATATTTCACGTAGGAATATTACAATAATACTACTCAGAGACACGGAGATTTCTATCAGTTCCCATCTCTATTTCAGCCAATAGTATATATACAATAAATCGAAAGCAATGTTTATAAGGTTAACAAAATTTTATGCAAAAAGCATATGTAAAATTATTACAGCAGATATTAAAATAAATGTGGCTATTATAAATGGTCACAGAGTAAATATGAAAACAGACCACATCTTAACTTAAATTAATTCTATTGCTAATAAATACTATTTAATAATAATAAGCACTAAAAGAACTGCCATTGTGAGGTGTGGCTAGCTTAGTATTCAACAGCAGTTTTGAAATAGGTCTTCTATTAAAGAAAGCACATTCTAAAATGAATGTGATGTGGATGGTCACGTGTCATTGTTAACACTCATATTAGACTGGTAAATTAAAATAATAAAACGATAAGGGCAGGATTGGAAGGGGTGGGGGAAGCAACACAGAAAGCGAGGAGCCGTGGGGAAAAGTTGAAGGGGGAAAAAACACAAGGGCGAGAGAGCTAGAAAATACACACACACCCACAGAGTAATTTAAGAAAAATATTAAAGTAGTTCCTTGAATGAAGGCAAGGTCAGCAGGATTTCCTGGATGAAAACTGGTCAATGTAACTGGTCTGTCGGCTGAGGTACATCTTGGGGCCCGGTATCGGTGTGTGTCACGTCCTCTTAAGTTGCAGCCACTGGGACATCCAGAATGAGTTATCTCATGTGGTCTGTAAACCGCATCATCCGATAGACCAGTAACGCCTTCAATACTAGGACAACCTTAAGTTGTGAAGAGTTACACTCCTAAAACGATTACTTCAAGCTTTGCAGAGAATGGGTTGACAATGACAGAGAATCGTTTTTAGCGTTTAGTGTTGGCAATTGTTTTCTCACTCATGGGCTGTCATCTCTCGATCATGAAGAAGCATAGATAAAATTTGCAACATTTAATCTTTGTGATTCCACGTTTATCTTTATGGAAAGGCCTTAAAAATATTGTGTAATGTTATGTGATGACCAGTCCTTCTGATGATCACTATTTTTAATGCGAGAATGTTTACAATATGATTATATAAAACTAGGATGTAAATTTCTCCAAAGTTCTTACCATCCTGAATTCACACCTTGTAAGGGACGGGTGCAATACCATCAAGGGAATATTTACACCTCCGCCTGCCCCACCGCCCAGATCCGCGCATCACCGCCGCGACCCGGGACTCAACCGCTAAGAAAACACACCGCCAGCGGCCCGGGACCCGTGAGCAGCATCGGAGCGGCCGCGCTGGGATTGTCTCGTTCAGGGAGGCTCGTCTGAGAAGGACGCGCTGCCATTGGTCCACCGCCAGGGTCTACACGAAGGAGCTGCGCTCCTATTGGCCGAGGACCGGAGAGGCGTGCGGCGTCATCAGGGGCTCGTCCCGAGAGCCGGGCACGGATTGGACGCGCGCCTGTGCCCCTCGAGAAGAGGCGCTGCTGCCGGGGAAGTCCTCCTGCCAGCCCCTGGGACCTCGCGTGACTGCTGCCTACCCCGCGTGTGGCGAACTCGTCACCAGAGATCCCCGACTGTTGTGGGGGCATAACGAGGAGCAAGGGGAAGGTGACCGGAAGCGCTGAGAGCGCAGGAGAGACGTGGCGGAAAAGCACTCACGCAAGCAGGAAGGCGGGTGCCGGCTCAATGCCGGACCAGATTCGGGGGCGTTCCCGAGGACAGGCTTTCGGCTGACGTCGCCAAAAGCCAAAAATTCTCGGGAACGCCCCCGAATCTGGTCCGAGATTGACGGACGTCCCCTCCTCCCAATGGCTAGCCTCTATTTATGGAGCTATCCAATGGGAGGAGGGGGCGTAGACCCGACTGCACATACAACTCATAAGGTTTTTTGGCGCATGCGTACTGAAGTACGCATCGCCAGTCAAAACCTAAAAAGTGCTTTCGTGCGATGCTATCGAGTTCCCAAAAGAACATAAAGTGAAGTAGAGATTGTGCAGAATGACCATCACTAGGGCAGTAGAAGACTGATTCCCCACCGGGTCTAAAAAATGTTTGAAAAATACTGACCCATTAATTGTCCCCGCTCTGATGCGGAAAAGAAGTGACCGCTCCCATCTTGACAAGTCCAGAGACAGGTACAAAGGGGATTCTTCTGTTCAACACCGAGGGTTTAGATAACCCGTGTTCCAACCTAATGTTTGCTTGATGGTCCTTAAATACTGTTTTCACCTCCGTCTTTGCATTTTGGCGCATACGACTGGGTTTGGTGAACCAACAGGAAATACCAAGGGAACCAATAGTGTCCCGTATGTAACTCCGCCAGGGTATGGAGCTGCCTTATCCAGCATCAGGCATTCAGATAGAATGTCCTTACAGAGCTTAGCGGCAGGGTTCAATCAAATACTAACCCACAGTAAAGATGGCGCCAGCTGAATCTTATCCTCAATAAAACCCTGGTTTAACTCAAAGTGGGTAATGAGACTAGAAGTGGACGGCGATGAACTTAGCAGCCATCGCAAAAAGCGGTTTTCCTCGGCCTGAAGAGAACAGCATTTACTGAAACCCCAGACTCCAGCTCCGTTGGTGGCTACGCTCATGCATTGTGCGTTATAAACTTTCAGTGGTGGATACACAGCCCCCCTAGTTTGCAGTCTAATGAGGTTGCAAACTGTACCCGCAGTTGTGTTTAATTTAACACTGGCCTGAGCAAGATTGGGATTCCATGACCCCGATGAACTAAATGTAATCCCAAATAACAAAAGTTGTCCTCGGTCGTCAAACCCTACCCATTATTACTGATTTTATTTCGACTTAATTTGCCCACGCCACAGGAAATGATATGTGACTTAGAATAATTAGTAATTAGGTTCCGATTTTGCATTACAGAATTGATGCAGTCCACCCGATGTCTCAGTGCTTTTGGGGTGAGTGCTAGTAATACCGCATCATCAGCGTACAGCAAAGCGGGAATTGGAGAGCCTGCAATTCTGGGTATATCTGTAAATGGGCTCTTAATCCGTTGATATATAAAATAAATAACAAGGGTGTCAGAATACATCCCTGCCTCATGCTACTCCTCAGAGGGAATTCAGAGGAAAGCTCCCTATGAGGATTTAAACAAACCCGGGCTGAAAGGTCTGCGTGCAGGGTGTAAAAGACAGTCACCAGAGGGGGGTCCACGCCTCGATCCAGCAGCATTAGCCAAGGTTTGGTTCTGTTCACTGAGTCAAAGGCGGTGGATAGATGTTACATTTTCACATGCAGGCATTTCGACCCCTTTTGTTTGGCAATCCTCATGGTTCCCCAGTCACACTTCCAGTTCTGCCCACTGGCCTGGCACCCAACTGGTCCTATTCCATCTCAGTTACCTGCTTCTGGCACATGCCCCTTGACCATTAGTAGCCAGGCTTTTGAAAGCCAGGACTTGGTGGATGTTTTTTTTTCATGTTTCTCAGTACGGCACTTCTCTTTGCCACTTAGGGCCCAATTGTGACTTTGGCGGTGTGGGGGTGGGTCCGCCATGCCGCTGCCCCGTTCCCACATTACCAAAGATGTGTGAACATCGCCTGCCAGATTACGAGTTTTCTTGGGTCTGGTGGACATTTCTTCAGCGGTCCCACAGCACTGCCTCTGAAAAACAGCACTGCAACAGGAGCGTCAATGGCCGTTCCTGCACGGCAGTCCAAGTTGTGCAGGAAATGGGGTGCATGCACACAGGCTGGCACAACATGTGCCCCTCTGCATGCACACCATGGCCCTGAGGCAACAGGGGGCCCTGTAGGCCTCCTTTCTGTCCTCTCCTCCACAGTTTTCATGGAGGGCCCACCACCATGAAAATCGCGCCAGAAGGGAAACTCGATACATGCTTGGCGGTGCCGCAGCGTCACCGCCAAGAATATTAGGGTCTCAAGACTGCCACAGCACCGCCAGGGACCCCTGGTGATTGCGGCAGATTGCCAACTTGTAATACCGCAGTCAGACCACCAGTGCGGCGGTGTGCACTGCCACCGTGGTTATGGCAGTCCATGGTCATAATCAAGCCCTTAGTTCCAATCTTTGCCCTCTCCCACATGTTTACCTTCTTGATTATCACATTTCTTTGATTCTCGCTTCCTTTGTTCCTTCTCTTGCTCCCGACTGGGGTGGGTCACGTTCTAGGTTCTTGAAAGACTTGTTGGTATGATGTATACAGGCTGCTCCTTGAAGCGCAGAGCTCCATCTCAGCCTTAAGCCACCTCCGGACAGTGCCACACAGCTCTTCTGAGACTCGTAGAAACCTCTCCAGCCAGGCCTCCTGCCCCCGCAGCACACTGTCCGCTACAAGAACTGTGAACATACCTTACAGGCGAGCAGTGTGGGGGAGCAGGGGGGGGGGGTTCCAAGACAAAAATGCTTGCTGCAGCCACAGAGCCCCCTCACCTAATGCCATTGGCTTGCTTCATATATGCACCAGTGTCATGACCTTAGGGTACATAACATACGCCCTCAGGTCATTTGAACATTGTAATCGCATGCTGGAGTCCCCGCCAGTGAAATGCTGGTGGTAATGCAAGCTGTGATGTAGGCAGCGGTAGAAATGTCTGCACCACCAGCATTCCCTGCCCCGCCTATCCTGCCGCGGTGGCAGCACTGTCGGGGGAGGCGGCAGCAGCACAGCGGTTCTTCCGCCCGCTTTCTAATCTGGTGGTCGTACCAGGGCTGGCCTTAGGCATGTGCAAGCTGTGCACCTGCACAGGGCCACCAAACCCCAGGGGCCTCCATGCCAATATATATCCTTAATATAATAATCCTCTGAGGATGGATACATATTTGTGTGGCGGCCCCTGGCAGGAATTTGGTGGCCTCTGGCTCTGTTCCACTTCTAAACTCCCTGACCCCCCTTCCCCTCCTCACTGGCCTCTGCACTCCGCCCCGCCCGGACCCCCTCTTCCGGGCCCCCTACCTACTCTCCCTGCCCAGGGCCGCCATGAGCCTAGAGCCGCCCCTGGTCGTACTGCCAGGAAGCGATGGCGGTCACCCAGACCACCGGGGTCATAATCAGGCCCGAAGAGATTTGCACAGAATCACACAATTGTTGATCCAAGTGCCGAGGCCGGGATTCTCTCCTGGGTCTCCAGAATCCAAAGTCAGCAGCTGTAGCCACTAGGCCAGATCTCTTCCCTATGCACCGATAACCCTTGACTCCACCCCACTGGCCGCTCCCATCTTGCAGGTCCTCCGTGACCTCCCACCCTGCTGCTGGTGGCAAGTCTCAGCCCGCAGCGAAGAGAGGGAGGGGTGGGGGGGCCTGTCCCACCTGGTATGAGTTCATCCATGCAAACCTTTCAAGGAGCCCCTCCTGGCCCTCAGAGCGATGGGGTTCGTCTGACTTTATGAGGGTTTACTGACACTATGAGGACGGGTCAGGGCACCAAGACCCCACACACGCACTCAATCTATGCATTCATATCTAAAACACACCTATCTGTCTATGCTGTCATTTGTAGTGCAAAGCTGCACAGGCAGCCCTTGAATCTATATTCAGAGCACAGTGTTTGTATTTATAAATACTGGGGGCACGGTTCAAAGAGACCCTTCTGCCAGGGGGAGTGACTCACTGATGCTTCTAGGAACAACTCGCACCTATTCATGGAAACAGCTCTGCGCCTCCCTCGCGGGATCATTTGCTAGTACGAAGCAATGACCAAAATGACAGCTTGCATGCTGTTAAACACCAATTAGGGACATCAGATATTGCTTTCAGAAGAGATGCATCTGCGGGCTTTATAAATAATATCTCAGAGCTCCCCAAGCTGCTGCAGTCTGGAAGAAACGCGGCGAGAAGAGGCCGGGCAAAGCCACGCTGGCCCAGATAAAGGCCCTGGGTCCGCCTCCCGCCCTACGCTCTCACCCTTCATTGGCCGCTACCTAAAGGGGGCGGTGCCCTGGCCGGCGCGCTGCTGACGTTCTACTCGCGCGGCATGTGTCACTAAGACGCTGTCTCGCGTTATCTCCCCTTCGTGTCGCGCGGCCAGCGGCATAGTTGCTCTTCCTGGAGTCAGATGTATTCCAGCAAACAAGCACAGGCAAAGTCAAGAACCAAGCAGATGATCAGCAAAAAAAATGGTTCCTCAAATATTCTCAATTCAAAGACAAAATCTGACCTGAAGAATAATGGAAAAGCAGCCATGTTAAAAATACATGAAAGCAAAAAAGAAGCAGCTCAGAATCCGATATCAAGCCAGAACGCAGATTAAGGGTTGAGGAAACTGGCAGGTTCCCAGCCAGAGGCAGCGTCAGAATCTGGGAGTAGGACTTGGACAGCGAGCATCGTTCCAAAGCCAGCATGTCTGGAGACAGGTCACATGATTTCCGTGCTAGCCAATCAGAACACAGAAGAACATTTCCACCATCTTTCTTTCTTCATCGGCATACACAGAGCATCCTGCCTCAGCATTAAAAGTAGAGCTTGACAAGGACCTTTCTTGTTTAGTTGCATGTGCCCCTCCAAGGGGTCTAATGGCCAGAGCTTCTGTCTTTTGCACCTCGTTTAAACTAACACCACGGGCCCGATTCACAGAACTAATTTAAGACAAAATCCTAAACTTACTATCATTTTGGTATTCACAGAATGAGTAAGTGCCTTCTGTGAATAGCAAAATGAGTACCTTACTCATTTTGAGTAACTTACTCATTTTGGTATTCACAGAAGGCACCTACTCATCAATGACTAAGTGCCTTCTGTGAATACCAAAATGGTAGTAAGTTTAGGATTTTGTCTTAAGTTAGTTCTGTGAATCGGGCCCCATGTGCCTAACTACCACCTCACCTCCCTTCTAGTCCCCACTAACTAGACCTCACGTATCACCACTACATCCCAGCTACATTGATCCCACCGATCCCTACAAGTATATTCAATTTCATTCTCATCAATGCCAGTATGACATGGCACATACATTGCAGACACCTTCGCCACATACAATCATGATGCCATGTGTATCATATACACCCGGCTCAGCCCAACATTGTTTTATTTTTAACCCCTTGGCTGCTGGGGTTATTCCCCTACTGTGCTGGGGGTTGAGAGGGGCGCAAAGCACCCCGGTTCTCATGATGCGCGTGTGCTCATGATGAGCTGAGCTCGTCATGACCACGCCCGTTTAATGGAACGCTCGGCACAGCAGGGGAATTAGCCCAGCGTGCGAGCGTTCCAACGGGCATGACGAGCTCAGCTCGTCATGAGCTCACGAGAACCCTGGCTCATGACGAGCATCATGGGAAGGGTTAATGGTCTAATATCCAGCTTCACAAATCAATTTATCGTCCACACGCAAAAGCAGGAAGGAGCCTTACTAATAGGCACAAGTCCTCCTACCGCTGACACTCTTCAAACATCCACAGCAGTAGAAGCACTGCATTAAATCAACTCCCCGTTTCCCTCTCTGTCTGTTGTAATTGTATCAAGACTGCAAATGGTAACTCAGACAGAGGTTTAAGTGGCATGAAAAAAAGGGGTCTCTGAAAGGGGTGTGGCCTAAGAAGCATAACTAGGAATCGGACGCAAGAGGCCTGGCCTGTATAATTCAGGACGCGGCTTAGAAACTGTAAACCGAAAGCCTGCACTTCTCATAGCGTACCACCCAACCAGTAATTGTGTGATTTCTGTCATTGCATCCAGGCATCACGCCCTAAGGTATTCAGACAAATGAGCGAGTAAAAAATATCAAAATGCACATATATCGAATTTTTAATATTGTGATGCAGAAATATCATTCACAACAAAAAGAGGGCTCCCTCTTGACCTATAATTACTTATACCATAGGAGTTACCTCTCAAACATAGGGCATACACCAACAATATCTACACAAAATGTAAATTTCTTCTCATTTTATTTCATTTTTACAGCTGAAAAGTCTTTTTTTCTTTTTTTTCTTTTTTTTATATCATATTTTTCAGATTCATCAATTATAAAAATATATACATTCTGCACAAAGGCTACAAGAAAAACATTTTGCAACACAATAAAGTTGTCCTTATTTCTTCAAATTCATGTAGAACACAGAATCAATTAAATGTGCATAACCAGGTAAAGAGCCACACATACACCAAATACATACTCCTAAACATCCATTCCATCACAAAAATAACAGTAGAAAGGGGTTTCCTATAGCGTTGAAACTGTAGTCCAATTAATGACCAAAGTCATTTAGATTTCAAAGGAAGAAGAAAGAATATCGATATTCTAAGGGAAGTAATATTGAGGTCAAAAATATCTATGTTGTTGTTAATATCGTTTACAAAAATATCTATGTAGTTAAGATCATTTACAAAAATATTGCAGGTAATGATTTTGATTTATAATTATGTATATATATCATAGTATAAGTTTTAATTGTATATGTTTCAAATTGTTTGTATAATTATTGCTAATGATGTTCAATGTAATATGTAAATTTTTAGTTGTTTTTAAATTTTATTTAAATGTTTGTAATTTTGTGGGACCAATTACGATGTCGGTCAGAAAGGCTCTGAATGGGATTCGGTTCATCCGAATCGGATTCGGAAACCTTGCTTCCGACCGATTAGGACACATTTCCGACCGACTGATTACAATGGTCGGAAACCGTTCGGACTGTCCGACTCAGATACGACTTGTGTCTGAACGGCTTTCAGAGACACCTAGTCAGTCGGGGCCTACTTGTACGTCTCTATGGGCTGTGTTTTCAACCGAGAGATTATGATGTCGGATTCTGACAGCCTTTCCGAATCAGTCTGTCTGACATGGATCAGCTGTCGGAATACGACTTTGGGGGCCTGTAGCAGGGCCTCCGGTTGGGGCACGTTGGTGTTCCCAAGGGACCCACCTTTCCAACAATGCACGGTGTGGCAGGCAGCCACAGGGTGCAAGTTTTTCTGCAACCACCCCTTTCTTCAATGAGAGCCTGTGTAGTCGTTCGGAACACATGCTCCTATTGAAGTCGACGACATCCGAGCCCTGATGGACAACGGAGACACAGCGGCCCTCATCCTCCTAGACCTCTCCGCGGCATTCGACACTGTCTGCCACCGCACCCTAGTACAGTGCCTCAGCAACGTCGGAATCCAGGAGAAGGCACTGGAATGGATCATCTCCTTCCTCGACGGAAGAACACAGAGAGTCCGCCTACCACCGTACAAGTCAGAGGCCACCGAAGTCATCTGCGGCGTCCCTCAAGGATCCTCGCTGAGCCCCACCCTCTTCAACGTCTACATGAGCCCCCTCGCGGCCATCGCACGCCAACACAACCTCAACATAATCTCCTACGCCGACGACACCCAGCTGATCCTCTCCCTGACCAACGACCCCGCCGCCGCCAGAGCCAATCTGCACGAAGGGATGAAAGTTGTAGCCGAGTGGATGACGACCAGCCGCCTGAAACTGAACTCAGACAAGACGGAGGTCCTCATCCTGGGCTCTTCGCCCTCCGCCTGGGACGACTCCTGGTGGCCCCCCGCCCTGGGCACCGCACCCAAACCGACAGACCACGCACGCAACCTGGGCTTCATCCTGGACTCCTCCCTCTCCATGACCAGGCAAGTCAACGCCGTCTCCTCGGCGTGCTTCAACATCCTACGCATGCTACGGAAGATCTTCTGGTGGATCCCCACCGAGACCAGGAAGACCGTCACCCAGGCCCTCGTCACCAGCCGACTGGACTACGGCAACGCCCTCTACGCCGGTACCACCGCCAAGCTCCAGAAGAGACTCCACCGGATCCAGAACGCCTCAGCCAGACTCATCCTCGACATCCCACGAACCAGCCACATCTCCGGACATCTGAGAGACCTGCATTGGCTCCCCGTCAACAAAAGAATCACCTTCCGCCTCCTCACCCACGCACACAAAGCCCTACACGACCAAGGCCCGAGCTGCCTCAACAACCGAATCAACTTCTACGCTCCCAAACGCCACCTCCGATCAGCCAACCACGCCCTCGCCGCCGTCCCCCGCATCCCAAGAGCGACAACAGGAGGAAGGTCCTTCTCCTACCTGGCCGCCAAGACCTGGAACTCCCTCCCGACCGACCTGCGCCTGACCCAAGACCACCTCTCCTTCAGGAAGAAGCTGAAGACCTGGCTGTTCGAGCAGTAAACGGCACCCCCCTCCCCCCAGCGCCTTGAGACCCTACGGGTAAGTAGTGCGCTCTATAAATGTCTTTGATTGATTGATTGATTGAAGTCAATGGGAGTCCGAACGAACAGTGTTCAGAACCAGCTTAATCGGTAGGTCGGACTCCCCGAACCCCAGTCAGTCGGAAACCATTCCGAAACGAAAACATCGTAATCGGCCCTTTAGTGTTGTTGGGGTTTTAGAGGTACAGGTTGGCAAGTAGATTAGTTATAAATATTAATAAATACTTTTTTATTAGTATTAACTATTTAATTGATAATTAATTAGGTAAATTGTGTAAATAATGTATTTTATCAATTATGTTTTAGGCTCAGGTTGCGGGGTAATAGGGGTAGAGGGTGGGAAGCCAATCAATAATAATTTTATTTTTATTTTGAATTATTATTAATTATTCTATTGATAAATAATTACGTAAATTAATAAATTAATTTATTTTTAAGTTAAGTTTTAGGTGTGGGATGTCTGGGTTGTAGCGGTATAGGGTGGAAAGTAAATTAATTATAACGAATTAATAATTAATGTTAATTAATAATAATTATTTAATTGATAATTAATTGTGTAAAATTGTGTAATTAAGATATTTTGAAAGTTATATTTTAGTTAAGGTCTGTTGTGTTTGTAGGGGGACTGGGGTGAAAAGTTAATTAAAATAATGTTATAATTATTAGTTAATTGTCATTAATTGCTGAATTCATTATGTAAATTGTGTGATTATTATAATTTGTAAGATATATTTTAGGTGTGGATTGTTGGGTTTTTAGGGTTGCAGGACGGGAAGTAATTTGAGTAATAATAAATGTTAAATATGTATTCATTTAATAAAAATTGTCTTTTTTATTATGTAATATGTTAATTGTGTTCTCTGTTTTAATTTCAATAACATTGTAATTGTTGGCTTTTATTATTTGAAAATATAGTTTGGTATTTAACCAAAATTATTACTATTTGTTTTAATTGATAATAATTATTCAAAATTGTAATAATTACGTAATGTGTTGGATTTTTGTTTACATTTAGGCATAATGTTTTAAATTTTAAATATTTATATATTTCTGTTATTTAATAGAGTTGTTAAAATATGTTATTTGTTTGGAGTGGACTACTCTCTCTTTACTGTTGCACCGACTGGAGTAGTAATAGTACATTTTACCCGTCTGGAGTTGGCATAATACTGCGATCAAGTTCGCTTGGAAGCAATCAAGAAAAGCATAACAACTGTGAATAAAACAATATAAAAGTTAAGAGGCACACATGATACTCGTGGTAGATTCCAAGTAAGGCCATGATTCAGCAAGTTAAACGTACACTTTTGTATAAGTTTACTATTTTTTGGGCATCACAAACTACTATTTTACTGCTAGTAATTTTACGACTTTGGAGACTCCACACTCGCGGCAGAGGGTCCACCCATAAAAAGGTAGGGCTGTTCCATCTGTTTATGTGCAGAATTCTCAGCCCGGGCTCTAGAAGTTCAGCATAATGTTATGTTATGTTAAGTCAAAAAGGGGATGATTCATGGTTAACTTTCTGCCTACCTGTATATGTCAATTATTAAAATAAGTGCAGCAGCACGGGTTGTACCCATTAAAATAAAGATCTTTGACATGTCTGCACCATGTTAAGTACATTTGATGCACGCTCAGCTACTCAGAAGAGTGTCCCGGTGCGTGCAAGGTAAAGACAAAAGGTACCAAGAAATTAGAAAAGAAATGTTGTAAGTTTTTTTTAAACATAGCATGATCCTCAATACTCCTGAGCGCCAAAGGTAAGGCATTCCAAGCCAGACTAGCTTTCTTAACAAGTGAACAGCCACCCAGCCTGTGGCGATTGAATCTGGGGATCTGCAGCAAAAATTACAAAGAGGAGTGCAGCTATCTTGCAGGCGTGTAAAAGACATATCTTTTCTGAAGGTAGCTAGGGACTGTATCATACAGGGCCCTATGAGCCATGGAGAGCATCTTGAACTGAATTCGAGAAGCCACCGGGAGACAGTGCAGATGCGCACACACACTACACCGTGTAGACAGGCCTAGCAGGAGTCTAGCAGCAGCGGTTTGAACAACCTGCAGTTTGCCCAAAAGATAACCAGGAATGCCCACATACAGGGCATTCGCGTAGTCCAAGCGAGACAAAATCAGTGCGCGGACCACTGTTTCTCTAGCTGGTCCTGAAAGAAAGGGAAGAAATGTTTTCAAGGCTTTCAAAGTACGAAAGCACTTTCCGATGAGTTTCATAACTTGTGTCGCGAAATTCAAATTTTCAGAAAACCATAGGCCAACATTTTTTGCAATGGTATTCCCTGTGCTAGGCATGGGGAATAGCTTTACTCTGAAGTCGTCTGGAAAGGTCCCATACAAAAGAACCTCTGACTTCCCTTTGTTGCACTTCAACTGGGCTTGAGCCAACCACTGAAAAACAGAGGCGAGACAATATTGGGCCGACTGCACCGAGTCGTCATCCCTTCCCCAAGAGAAAGCAGCTGCGTGTCGTCCGCATAGGCCATCACCTTAGCCCCCAATGACTCCGCCAGAAACACCAGCGGAGTCAAATAGATGTTAAATAAAAGGGGACTAAGTGATGGCCCCTGCGGAAGGCCAGTAGCCAGCTGCTGAGGCTCCGAAGTACACGGGGGGAGCCAGACC
Organism: Lissotriton vulgaris; assembly: GCF_964263255.1. Taxonomy (NCBI): domain Eukaryota; kingdom Metazoa; phylum Chordata; class Amphibia; order Caudata; family Salamandridae; genus Lissotriton; species Lissotriton vulgaris. The sequence goes on along the minus strand of NC_141696.1, from coordinate 1,526,117,665 downwards.
TGTTGCGTTCGGGCTTCAAGTAAGGACCTGATCCACTCCCAGACGGCACCAGCTACGCCGATATCCGAGAGGCGGTTAAGAAGCAGCACATGAGGCACTGTGTCAGACGCCGCCGAGTGGTCAAGCATCACCAATGCTGCCCTCCCGCAGGTATCCAGACACTCAAGAATTGCCTCTGTCACCTTCACCAAAGCTTATTCCGTACTATAAGACGCCCGGAAGCTGGAATGAGCTGGATGCAGCAGGCCAAGTGACTCCACTAAGTTGGTAAGCTGATTGGTGACCACTTTCTCGCAGACCTTGGCTAAGCTAGGCAGAAGTGAAATAGGCCTATAGTTCCCGGGTATGCAGAGTCTAGAGACGGCTTCTTAAGGAGCGGGAGAATCATTGCTTGCTTCCATGACGTTGAAACTATGGCATTGCTGAGGGACCTATTAATGATTTGATTAACTTCCGGGTTAATAGTGTCCGCAACAGCGGCGAGGAGTCTAGCCGCACATGGGTCGTTAGGAGATCCCGATTTCAAGGCTTTAAGAATTTTTAACGTAGCAGATGGTTCCACCGGCGCAAAGTTGGACAGCATATTAGACGAGCCAGCCGTCGGCAGAACCAAAGTAACGGCTGTAGGCCCTCCCTCCAGGATGGAAAAGGAGGATTGAATGTTACGAATTTTGTCCACGAAAGACTGAGAAAGCATGTCACACCAGATGGTTGAGACAGGCATTGCTCGAGCCAATGCGCTGGGGGCCATGAAGTTTTGGACAATAGCAAAAATCTCCTTAGAATTGTTGTTAGCCTGAGCAATCCATGTGGCGTAGTAAAGGCTTTCAGCGGCGATAACAGAAGTGTAGTAACTTCTTTGTGTAGCCCTGAGAGCCAATTTAGCTGCTGGACTATAGCCCCTAGAGCGCTAGGCCCCCTCCAAGACTTTACATTCGTGTTTGAGGCCCCTTAATTCTTGGGAGAACCATTGCTTAGAGGGCGATTCTCTTGCCAACTTGGATCGACAGGGCGCAGCCAAATCTGACACTGAGTCTAAGTTCCAGGAGTTGAACCCCAATACATATCCCGCAAGATTATCTTGGAGGCGTGGTCTAGAGGCATCAAGTGAGTTGGAGAACTGATGGGGATCAATTTTGCTAAAGGCCGGAGGCCGAAGACAGGCAGCAACCTGCGCCGGCCTGGTCAGCTCCCAAGAGAAAAAAATCGGGAAGTGGTCGGACCAGGAGGCAGGCACAGGTTTGTCCACCTGAATCGTGAAATTTGAACAGATGCGGTCAAGAGTATGGCCTGCCTCATGGGTCGGAAATGTGACCCATTGCCTTAGTTGCACCGATTGAAGCATATCAAGAAATCAGCCGAATCCAAGGACTCCTGATGGTCCAGATGCAAATTAACATCCCCAAGAATCATAAAATGGGAAAAATGCAAAGCTCGCTCGGCCATTTTCGTCCCAACAAGCTTTAAGAAAGCCCTTAGGATTACCAGTAGGCCGATAGATAGGCGACCCACCCAATGTAAAGTGGGTAGAAAGCTCCACTCTAAAGTCAAGGGCTTCGCACTCATCCCAAAGGCTAGCAATTTCACTGTGGAGAGCCCAATTTGCTCTATTCATAATGGCAAGGCCGCCTCATTTGCCGACAGAGCGATTGGCCCGATGTATTTTACAGCCAGCCGAAATAGCTAATGACATAATGGGATTAGATGAAGCACCCAGCCACGTTTCCGTAATAAAGAGAAAGTCCAGTGAATGATCCACAACCAGATCGAAAATATCCACATGGTGCTTCCTCATGGATCTGGCATTAATCAACGCGGCCTTGATGGGCAAAGACCTAGAAGATTTATTCTTAAGCACAGTGCTCCGAGAAGAAACACATGTGGGCCTAAACCCGCAGTCCGGACAGACAAACATCCTATTCAGCAGTGGGGAATAACCATAGTGTGAAGGGCAAGGAAGTGGTCTGCAACTTATCAAGAACTCACCATCCAGACAAATTAGCTTTCTGCCGACTGACTCCTCTCGGACAGTGTTTCTGGCCCTGGGCGCTGACTTGGCGCCGTCGGGCACAGACGGGCTTGCCTTTGGCGCGCCATCGCCGCGCCCGCTGTGTGCGTCCGCTGCGCATCCGAGCAAAGGCCATTAAGCAGGGACTGGCTGAAGATGCGTGTGGCGTGCAGCGACTAGAGCGTTGCAGGCAGAGGCAGGAGGCACGTCCAAGCTGGCCGGGACTAGCCTCGGAATAACACGAACTGCCGAAAAAAAGGAATATAACACACTCCAAGTGCAAAAGGCAGCCTTAATTTCTCTAGTAAAAAGATATTCCCCCCAGTGTTGCCCCAAATTCAGATTTTTAAAAAAGGTTTTTGCTAGAAATAACTGAGGCAGATGGCATAGTCCTGATAAGGCCCTTACAATCAATGCAGGGCCGAAACGTCAACATTACATCTGTTGTTTATGATGTAATCAAGTTCATATCGGGGATTCTAGGAATTTGGTTAGGGTACCCACTCTGCTAAACTGGAGAGACAACCCATGATGATTATGTCATTTTTACAGCAAACTATACATATTTCTCCCCACTATGAGCATTACGCCAGCTGCACTTTAGTTGATTTGATTATTAGATTACCAGCTCATTCAAGACTCATAATGCCAACTTTTTCTGTTGTAGAAAACCAGTCCTGCCTTTTCTGAAGCATGGACGGAGCAGTGGATCTCAGGGGTTTATGTGGTCTTAATTCCACAAGCATTCTGTTGTTTTGGATCCTAGTTTCTGGGCAGGAAACCAGTGGCAGCCATGGGCAGCCGTGTTCAGCGTCCACCAGGGAGCACAGGGAGGCTACACCTGAACATGTGACCCCTCCTCACCCCTCTCGTTCCAAGACTGAGGAAACAGGTACCCATGTCAGAGGCACCATGCTGGGGAAACTGCAAAGCCCAGTTTAATTCATTACCCTGATAAACTGTTTCACCAACACCTGCAAAGCAGAGCGACAGACAAGGTAAGAAGGAAGAACCAAAGACAGACAGGCTTGACGTCACGTCCTGCAGACCCTTGTAGTTCATGAGCTACAATCAGTGAGACCGATTCACAGAACTAACTTAAGACAAAATCCTAAACTTACTGCCATTTTGGTATTCACAGAAGACACTTACTCATTTTGGTATTCACAGAAGGCACTTACTCATTTTGGTATTCACAGAAGGCACTTACTCATTTTGGTATTCACAGAAGACACTTACTCATTTTGGTATTCACAGAAGGCACTTACTCATTTTGGTATTCACAGAAGGCACTTACTCATTTTGGTATTCACAGAAGTTAGGAGTCCTAACTTTAGGTCCCCTAAAAGCCTTCTTTAAATACCGAAAGTCTTAAAGTTAGGATTTTTCTCAGTTTAGGAGTAATAAAGTTAGGACTCCTAACTTCTGTGAATACCAAAATGAGAAAGTGCCTTCTGTGAATACAAAAATGAGTAAGTGCCTTCTGTGAATACCAAAATGGTAGTAAGTTTAGGATTTTGTCTTAAGTTAGTTCTGTGAATAGGGCCCCTAGGCATCATCCTTGAGCTGAGGGAGGGCAGCTTCACAACCACTGCTCAGCCTGAAGACTGCCCCCCCCCCCCCTCAACAGCCTCTATTACTGTGCAATGCTTGTACCTGCACCAGAAGTGGACCATCCAGCAGCAGCTTAGGCAGCTGGAACCTGCACTGGTCACAGAGGTATGATGCACCCTCACAATAATTGTTGGGACTGCGGCCTACAACGGCCCCATAGCAGCCCTGTGGCATGCAGGACCTGCAGTGGTCCATCACTGGGGGCTTATGATTCTACTCCATGCTCACCAGCTGCTGAGGGAAGTGCATGCACCAGAGAGGTAACAGTACAAGTCTTTCAGTGTCTGCAGAGAAACCTGTATAAACATTCCAATATGCTCCTCATTAAGTATGACAGCCGTGCATCACCAAAATTATCTATTATTTATAATAAAGCACTACACCCCCTTAGGCATCCAAGCACTACAAAAGCATAACTCATACAATAATAATCTTCAGTGTATGCTGAAAGGCAAACAATCTCATTTTCAAGGAACAGGTCACGATTAAGTCAAAACTTCACAGTGATTTTGTATTTTATCCAGGGCATAGGTTTTTTCTTGCTGATCTTTGAGTGGTGCAGACTTTCATCTTATGGTAAGTCACTCTTCTAGCAGCTTATCAAACTTGTATTTGCAGTAAAAATATTTAAACCCGTTTTTTTCTTGGTATACCGTTCTAAAGTGTGAGATATTGGGTTATTAGATGCAAAGAGGGGAGGCCCGATCCAGGTAATAGGTCCACAATTGTCTCCTAATTGGGAACCAAGTACCCCATTGAAGCACTTGAATCTCTCGGGGTAGCGAAACAGAGCAGTTCAAGGCATACCCAGGGGAGGTGGTGTGGGCTAGTAATCGCCATTCACTGGCAGGCAACAACAACACTCAATAAATTATTGTCCAGTCAGTGCTTTTTCTTTTAAAAAGTCCAAGTACGTTTATTACACACACTACAAAATACTATGCATTACATTATAAATATATACATCAGGTAGTTGGAAATACCTTTGGAGACACCCTTATATATCACATTCCACCCTCAGAGGGTCTTGAATCCCAAAATCACAAGGCCCCCCCCACCTATACCAGATTCAACATCACATATAAGGGTGTGTCATTTTAAATAAAACAGGCCCACTGGCTTTGTAAATGAGTTGCCACATTAATATGTAAATGCAAAAACAACAGTTGATGGACAGAATGCAGAACAATGTCATACATTCACCCCAGTACAGAGATCTGGGCCTAAATCCATCGTTTTTTTGCACTCCACACCACCCCAGTTTAGACTGCTTGATTCCGGTCCAGGAAAGACATGGCTTGGTAGTTCGGGCTGGACTGTTCCCATGAGGCACAGGGTCAAGACTGATTTGCATATGGCCATGTCTGAACTGGGGTGGTGTGGAGTGCAACATAAACGATGGATTTAGGCCCAGATCTCTGTACTGGGGTGAATGTATGACATTGTTCTGCATTCTGTCCATCCACTGTGGTTTTACATTAATATGTAAGGCGTGACTACTGGCTTTGTCAGGGGGTCACAACATTAATAAAAGAGTAATCACCTGTTAGGATTCACCATTAAAGCCAATAGAATGAATACCACTATTTAAATGCTATTATTATTACTATATGCACTGCAATGTTTATTAGTAATCACTTGTCAATAAAGTACTTTAAATAAAGTATTTTAATGTAGTGAATTAAATATGTCTGATTCATTCCTTACAAACCCTAGGCCACAGAATGCAGCTATAGCACCAACCACAAGGGGTCCCCACAGTCCAGAGCCAAAGACCAGAAGCTCAAGCTCAGAGGGTGCTTTATATAATGACACTGTATATAATGACTAACCTCGCCCCTCTCAGATCATGAATTTAATAATCCAGGAGACTTAGGGTTTTGTTTTAAAAAATCACTTTTAGGGAGCTGCTGCACTCTCTGCAGTCCCCAACATCCCTCAGGAAAGACGTTGGTGCTGCCTCTGCCGCTCCTTGGGGTACCAAGAGTTGAAGAAATAGTAAAACAAAGCCTTCGCAGGGCATTATGGGGGCTCCAGCTTTGGAGCCATGAATATCTAATGAGGGCTTGCTCTGCTCTGCTCAGAGGCCAGGGCAGCTTTGCAACAAAGTTGTCTTTTAGAGCCCAGCGGCTCCTGCCTCTCCAAGGGGCCACCCAGGTGATTGCTCAGGGACAGCACGGGAGCCCGCGCCCGCTTGGCCACCTCCATCAATTGCTGGTCGGGAGCCGGCGTGATGACTTGTGAGGACATAGGGGAGCAGGTATGGCAGTGTAAGCCCTACTCTCCCAGTCACAGGCACAGGGAGCGGAAGCGGCACATATGACATGTGGGGCCCGCATCACTGGCCCTGGAGAGACCCATCCTAATGCCGGGGTCCGCTGGAGTTTAAATCCCTCGCCCGTCTTGGCAGAGAATCGGGTGGATTCTATCTCCGGCTGGTCATTCTTCTGCTGTCGTCACTCCTTGGCCGAGGATCTTCTTCTGTCTCTCTTGTACAGGTTTATTTAAGGGGAGGTGGAAAGATCTAGAGGCCAGGCACGCTAGCCGATCCTAGGATGCTGCACCATCCCTCCACCCCGGCCTCAACCCTCCTGCACAGCATTCTGGGATAATATAAAATGGCGGTCTCTGCAGAGAGCGATTCTGAAGGCCTCAGCTCCACCCACAGCTGGCATCGCTGCCAGATCTTTTCCCACCAAAACTTCAAAGGGGAGACCCTCTTGTGTTGGCTCCAGATGTCTGGGCTTCCCTCTTTGTGGAGTGGGCCCTGGCTGTCCCAGCCACATGCAGTGTGACAAGCCATATGAGGTGCAGATTTGACCAATGCCCTGTTTCTCTCACATGAGCTGGGTCAAACACTGATACTTGCTGCTTTTTGTAGGGAGGCCTTTCTTTCCCTCTGCTGGGGAGTAAAATAATGAAACTGGCCCAGTAAGTGGGAGCCTGGAATCTGATTATGAGTTGAGCTAGAGAAATGTGAGAACAATTACAATATCTGAAGTTTCATGAGTTTTTTATTTCGTGTGTTGGAAACTGCAAAATCAAACATTGAAGTGCATGTTTTACCCCAGTGTGACAACTTGCTGGACTGTATAGGCCTAACCACATCTCCGACTGAGAAAGAGGCAACTCATACTTTTTAACTACAAATCGCGAATACGGGCCACGAATAATCTAGGAAATGCCAATTGTGGTTGAAAGTTGTGTAACTTTTATGGAAGCAACAAGGGATACAATGCCAGGCTTGGGTGGGAAATTCCGTTCCACTCACGGAATTTGGGTAATATCGCGTTCCGCAGAGAACGCGGAATTGGCAAAAATTCTGTCATCCACGGCTGCGCAGAATTTTTTGCTTGTTCGCGCTTTCCAAATATGTGTTTGCAAGATATTTCTCCTTGAGCACGCAAATAGCATTCGCGAACAAGAAAAAAGCATTGCGAATGGGCAGAACAAGCAATTCCACGTGTTCGCTGAACTTTTGTGTGCTCACGGAGATTTTTTACTGTTTCGCAGAGCTTTGCGTGGTGCGACTACGCAAATTCCACCCAACCCCTAAGTTGGCAACTACGGCCAGACTAATCTGAGCCCTCCAGTGAACTTCACATCTGGGCCTGCTTATTACCCTGGTTAACAGAGCCATAGGGGTCCCCAACTGAGCAGACAGAACCCACTACAATCAGTCATCCCCATGTTATTACAGTCCTGATGAAACCCTAGTATTGGATTTAGGGTTAAAACACTGTCAACACACATATAAAAACAGACTGTAATTTTGTATAGGTGGTACATTGATAAAATTCTCTGGGCCCGATTCACAGAATGAACTTAAGACTCAATCCTAAACTTACTACTATTTTGGTATTCACAGAATGCACTTACTACTTTTGCTATTCACAGAAGTTAGGATTTTGGCCCACATGCATCAAGCATTTTTGGAGTCGCAAACGGTGCGATTCCTTAAAATCGGCCGTTTGCGATTCCAAAAATGCTTTTTGAGATGCATCATGCTTTTTTAGAAATCGCAATTTTTTTGCGATTTCTAAAATTGCGATAGCATTTCAGAAATCGCAATTTTGCGATTTCTAAAATGCTATGCATCATTTGATTTCAAATTGCGAAATTTGAAATTGCAAGTGCAAATTACCACGAAGTTGAACCTCGTGGTAATTTGCGAAATTGTTTAAAAAAGCACAAACATGCATTTTTTAAACTGTAAAGTTACAGACACACATGTCCTTAGGACATGTGTGTTTGTAACTTATACTCAAAAGTACATTTCATGGGTGAAGGGGGGGTCATTTGGACACCCCTCTCCACCCTTGAAATGCATTGCTGAATTGCGATTTCAAATTGCGAATTCGCAATTCCCATTCATTCCTATGGGCATTTTAGCCCATAGGAATGAATGGGAATTGCGAATTCGCACTTTGCTAATCACATAATATTTGAGAATCGGTAAAAATTGCGATTTTTACCGATTCTCAAATATTTTGCGAAAATGTACATGCATCCCATTTTGCATTTCCTAATTTGCGATTCCCTAAAAATCGCAAATTAGGAAGCGCAAAATGAAACAATGATGCATGTGGGCCAAAGTCTTAAGTCTGTCTTCAGTTTGTCTTAAGTCAAACTTGAGACAAAATCCTAACTTCTGTGAATACCAAAAGTAATAGGTTCATTCTGTGAATGCCAAAAGTAGTAAGTGCATTCTGTGAATACCAAAATAGTAGTAAGTTTAGGATTGAGTCTTAAGTTCATTCTGTGAATCGGGCCCTATGTGTTTTCCATTGTATTAAATCTAATTGGCTGTCTTTTGAATGAAATAACCAATATACCGCCTATGTTCACATGATTCACTAGTGTGTTTCCTTCTGGTTTGATTTTTGTTTTTTTCACTTGGGCTTATTTATTCATATCTTTCTCCTTTTCAAGCACAATCTTTTATCACACATCTTTGGCAAATCTTTCAGATTGCAAATCTGTTTTTCTAAGAAAAACAAAAACTCGATGCTGCTGAATCAAAGTAAAGGCAGGATACTGGCTTCTCTCTTTTTGAAATAATGTTCATATTGCTGCGACCCCTGGCATGCCCCCTGTGACCCCTGGCACTGCCTTTGCGACCCCTAGCGTCAGCAGTGGCTAAAGCGGTGCCAAGACCAGAAGCAGCTGGTCCTTATGGACATCGGTGGGGGCTTCACTCTCCTTGCTTCTTGTCAATTTTCTATTATTCTAATAATGAGTAATATTACATTATTCGTTATTAGTTTACATTTAAAAAAAGGAGTACAAATAGCTGGAATATGACTATCCCTGGCCGCTGAGGGAACTAAAAAAAGTGTATTTAAATGTATGTATGTTGTGTGCATGATTGCAGCTTTGAGTGTGCTTATGTAGGAGAGAGTGTGTGTATGTGCGAATGTGTGTATGTGTAGGCAGAGTGTGTGTATGTGTGAATACGTGTGTGTAAGCGTATGTATGTGTAAGCATGTGTATGTGTGAGTGAAAGTTCAAAGACTTGGATATTCGATAAGTAAAGCACCCCCCTCCCACAAGCGCCTTGAGACCCTCTGGGTGAGTAGTGCGCTATACAAATCTTAACTTGACTTGACTTGAAAGAGGTACAGACAAGGATGCTTGCAGCGGATCCAGCAGAGATTTAACAATCTCAAACAGCTCCTTGGGTGAGTTATGTGCATTTCAAATTTTAATAGAGTAATAATCTGCCCATGATATATGACCCGCTTTAGAGTGTTCCTTAACAGCCGCCTTGAGTTTAGATTTAGCATCATCTCCATAAGTCTTACGCCATGATTCTTCTAATTGCTTACAATTTTTCTTGAGTAACAGTAACACATTTTAAACCAGGAGGCAGACATGCGGCTTTAAAAAAAAAAAATCCTACCGTAAAAGGCAAAGTTCTATCTAAAGAGGCGCCGATCGATCGATAACAGCTTTGGCATTCTTTCCTAAGATGCCCAGAGGGATGGGACCTTCCTCCTGTGGATAGGAACTTAGGGCCAGATGTATCAAAATTGGATTTTGAGAGTCTATAATAGTGAATTTTACCGATTCGCTGTTATAGACTCGCAAAATGCAATGTATGTAGGTTTCAGCAATTTTTTTGCGATTCCTACACATTCTTATTTGCGACTCGCAAATAAGAAAGGGCTTCCCATTCATTTCTATGGGCCTAGAGGCCCATAGGAATGAATGGGAATTGCATGCGCAATTTGCAAGTACCCAATAGGTACTCTCAAATTGCGCATGCAATTTCAAGTGTGCAAGGGGGCCAAAAGGCCATCCTGATGCACCCCTGAAATATGCATGTGCGCACATGTGGCGCACATACATGTGCGCCACATGGTACTTAGAAAAACTATGATAAATTGTGCATTTTTCTAAGGATTTACAATTTACCACCAACTTGAAGTTGGTGGTAAATTGCAATTCCTTAAAGCAGTGTCCCAAAATAGGTCATTGCAAAAATTGCAATTCCCTATTTTGCGATTGCCTTTTGAGATGATACATCCCAAAAGGCTTTTTTCTGTTTGCAAACAGGCCGATTCTGTGAATCGTGCCGTTTGCGAACGGGAAAACACTTGATGCATCTGGCCCTAAGTGTTTTTTAATTCTATTTAGTCCAAGGTCTGTAACTGCTAATTGTATCTGATGAAGGCTACATAACCTGTTTAATTAGATGTGACATAGGGACTGCAAAATGATCTGTCCACTGTATTGGTCTTGGGCTAGCTGACGAAAGAGAATCTCTGTTAAAAAAACAAACAGTATAGACAATATGCACAGCTAGATGAGTTGTGAAGCGTACCAAGGGCATTAAGCCAATTGCACAAAAATCATCATTCAGAGCAGTTGATAGACCATTGATCTAGTCAAAATGGATGTTACGGTCACCCAGAATAGTCAAATTTGCAGGATTCAGAGCAAATTGGGTGACTCACTCAGCTATGGCTTTACTCCAATGACTAGCAGAACCCAGGAGGGGTACAACAAGACTCCCAACATAGCAAACATCTTTGCTAATCTAAGAGAAAAGATTAAGCCTTCTCAATCGGGGACATTTATTGGTTCCATGCAGCAAGCAAATATAGATTTAAAAATAATGGCAAATCCTCCAACTCGCCCTCCACTGCGATCTTGCCCTAGTATTATTATTATTAGAAATATTTATAGAGCGCATAGCTACCCGAAGGCATCCCAGCACTAGCATCGGAAACAAGCTAACAGCAACAAATTAATGGGTAAGGTGTTGGAAAAGCCAGGTTTAGAGAAGCTTCAGAAAGGCCAAATGATTAGACTCTGATCGAAGATGAGGTGGAAGGGCATACCACAGTTTAGCAACATTATAACAAAAAGAGCGACCGCCGCGTCTCACCCTTTTAATTCTAGGGACTGAGGCCAGGCAAAGGTAAGTTGAAATAAGGCATCTATTTGGACAATAAGGGGAGATAATGGTCTGGCTGATTGAAGGCCCTTTCCCCAGAAGGACTTGTGGGAAATGCACAAGGACTTGAATTGTATTCTCTCCATAATAGGCAGCCAATGTAAGGCCTTCAGTGCGGGCTTTGCAGATTGGCTGTTGGGGGTCTTAAACAACATACGCGCTGCGCAATCCTCAATGATTTGCAGCTTTGATGTGGTTGCCTGAGGGGCTCCTAAATACAGGGCCTTTCCATAGTCCAGTCGGGAGAGAATTAAAGCCTGGACCATGAGTCTCCTTGCCAAAAAGGAAAGCAGAGGGAGAACTTTACGAAGCATTCTGAGAATGCCATAACAGGTGGCAGCCAGTTTCATCGCCTGGTGATCAAATTTAAGTGACCGGTCCTGCCACATGTCCAGGCTTATAGGAACAGGGATGGGACTGAGCCAGTTAGGCCAAACTAATCCAGGTCGGAGATAGGAGGATTACCCAGAGGCGCGAGTTCCGACTTCTCTCCGTTAAGTGTGAGACAGGAGAGTTCCATCCAATTACCCACTTTTTCTAAGCAGGATCCTAACAAGATGAGGAGTTCTCAGATTTATTTAAAGCCACAACTAGTTGAGTGTCATCAGCGTAGGTGACTATCTTAATACCATATGGAAGAACAATCTTTGCTAGAGGACTCATATGTACATTGAACAATGTAGGACTCAGGGACGAACCCTAAGGAACACCGCAGCTGAGTGACATACACCTGAATATATTATTTCCTTCAGAGACCTGAAAAATCCTATTTTTCAAGAAGGACTACAGCCAGATGATAACACCACCTAACACTCCAACAGTCCTCAGTTATAAGGATGTCATAATTAACAGTGTCGAATACAGAGCTGAGTTTACGAAGGATGATAGCAGCTGTACCTCCTTGGTCAAGAATTTTTTTGGGACTCTTCGACCACCGCAAGAAGAGCAGTTTCTGTCCCATGTTGAGGTCGGACTCCAGTCTGGAAGGAATGCAGTAATTGTGGGACTCTAAGAACGTAGAAAGAACTATATTAATATATTTTTTCAGGATCTTGCTTATCCCAGGAAGAAGGCAAATAGGGCGATAGTTTCCCAAAAGATCAAGGTTTTAATTAGGTTTCTTCAAGCAGTGCCTTAAAAATAGCACATTTCCAGGGTGGTGACACCAGGCCCGTAGTGATAGATGAATTAATCAACTCAAGTGTCGCTGGAAGAACTATTTCCGCAGCCTGACTCAGAAAGTGGGGGGGTGCTGGGTCACTAGGAGAGCCAGTTTTTACTAGGGAAGAGATTTTTATTAAAGTATCCACATCCATTGTGGGAATTTCTTCTAGCAAATGCTCGGTAAGGGGGAAGGGGGCAGAGTCCTCGGGAGGAGGTTACTGGAGCAGGAGGGATGAGGGAAGGTATTATATTTATCCTGGATATTTTTGTAAAAGAACTATGCCAGTTCATTCCAGCATGCAGGGGCACTATCACTAGGATCTTCCGGGGATGACAGCTTAAGAAGATTCTTCGCAATACGGAAGATTTCCCGATTGGTTGATTCTTTCCTCATAGTAAGCTGCTTGTGCTGACTTATCTTCGGTTTGATAAAATTTGATAGAGTCCCTATATTTCTGTTTACTTAGTGCATCATAGTCCCTTCTCCAGTTTCTTTCTAATCTTTTACAGACTTGTTTATACTCACGAAGCTTCGGAGAGTACCACTGAGAAGTGTTATCTCTAAATCTTTGTGATTACATTTCTTCGGGAGAACTAAGTCCAAGGAGGACTCAATCCAATGGTTACATTTTTCGTTGGAAGAAGTAGGGTTGGAGTCTAACATAGGCCTTGTGTCCTCAAGGACTCAGCTCCACGCTTCTAGAGGGAGTTTAGACCACGTGCTTTCCCAACTACTGTCGGTGCTAATAGAGGAAGGTAGTCTTGGAGTCTCCCAGGACAGAGGAATCAGAAAGTGATCTGACCAGGGCAAGGGAATGAGATTCCCCACTAGAAGTTCACTGTTACTAGTAAAAATAGGATCTAGTAGGTGACATTTGGTATGCGCAGGACCAATAACATTTTGCTTTATTTGAAAAGCAAAAAGATTTTGAATTAAATCAGATGCAGCTGAGTTTGAAAGGTCGTCTAAATGCAAATTAAAATCCCCTAACGGAGTAAAATTGGAGGGGTAACTTTTGCAAGTATGAAGGACAGGAAGCTGTTGTAGTTTTGTAGTTTATTAGAAGGATAAAACCCTAAGATGTCACTGGCAGAAAAGCTCAGCTCCAACTGCCCTTACATTCCTATGTACACACATTGGAGTTACCAACATTCCACAGGAATTAAAGGAACAGTAATAACATTGAAACAGGAGAGAATGTAACACATCCTTTCTCTTAAATAAAAAAAACCAAATTAAAAAAAAACTATATACATTGCAGTGAAATATAGGATCATTATATATATATACAAGTCACATCAAATAATCTTTAAGCTTGACAGGTTTCACAATATTTCGTCCTGATAATCTTCTGGGCTTGGGAACATCCTCCTTGGGAAGATCAGATGACGCGGACTGAACATGGGAAGACTGAACAGGATTGAAGCAGGAATAGAACCAGACCCCTTTTCCAACCAAAGATCACGTTCCAAATCATTGCACCTAACAACATTGCAAAGATTCCATTTTTGCCCATCATCAAGCAGTACGCAATTACCCAATACCTTTAACACCTTTTTTGGACGAGACCATCTGGAAGAACCATCCTTGGATAACCCAAAGCGAGAAGACCTCACTAAATCTCCTACATGAAAACTATTTACACGTTTCATAATTTTGTCATTATGCCTGTCTACATATTTCTTCTGGTAAGAACTCATCCTACTGTTGAGATTTTCTTTATAATTACAACCAGCAGAAATCTTGAGCATCCATGCAGGAGTCACCTTATTACCAGCAGAACGCCCCTTTAAAAGATGGAATGGAGATACCATGGTAGCAGAATGTGGAGTGTTCCTATAACTCCAAACCAAATTTTTGACAGCAACCTTGCAATCATTGCCACCTGACACAGCCAATTGTATACAATCCTTTAAAACACGGTTGAACCTTTCTGCCATGCCGTTCTCCCTTGGGCAATAAACAGCCGTAGTAATGTGTTTTATACCACATAAATGTAAGTAACTTTGGAACTCTGAAGCAACGAACTGTGGGCCATTATCAGTCGTGATGCTCTCAGGAAAACCTTCCCTATGAAAAACCTCCTCACAAAAGTTAACAATGCTAGAAGCTTTAACTTCCTTAACGAATGCAACCTCTGGCCATTTGCTATAATAATCCATTAACACAATGGCAAACTTCCCAGTAATATTACCAACACTGAACGGACCACAAATGTCCATAGCTAGTTTCTGCCATGGTCCATCAGGAAATGAAACAGCAGAGATTGTAGTTTCTTGAGAAACATGAGATTTATCACTGCAAGTGCAAGCGGCACAATTCCTTACACACCTTTCAACATCCTTGTCCATACCTGGCCACCAAAAATCACACCTACATCTTCTTTTCATGCCAGACATGCCTGAGTGCCCTTCATGCATAAGATCCAGTAATTTATTTCGTAAAGAAGACGGTACCACAAGTTTGTCAGCTCTTCTAACCACACCAACCACATGGTCATAAGAGAGTTCAGCCCACACTGTTTTATATTCGGACAAGTCAGAATCACTCCAAGAGAAATTATTGCATGATGATGTTAAGCGTGCAATTACTTCCTTCAATACCACATCATCTTGAACAGCTTGTCTCCATACTTCCAAACTAATAGCACCATTACAAGCTTCATCCACAGTAGCAATTGACCAGTCTTCATCTTGTTCAACTACAACATCATCACCTCCAACAGGAAGTCGAGATAAACAATCAGCATTGACATTTTTGATTCCAGGTACGTATTCCATTGAAAAGTCATATTCTTGTAACTTATAAATCCACTTGGCAATTCTAGGCGTGGCTTTCCCTGCACCCTTAGTAGAAAAAATATCAACGAGGGGTTTATGATCTGTTCTCAACTCAAAGTTAGTGCCCCAGACATAGTTCCTGAAATAATTCACACCCCAAAAGCAAGCTAAAGCTTCTTTCTCAATAACAGAGTAAGAAGGCTCAGCACCTTTCAATGTACGTGAGGTCCCCAAAATTTTGTTTTAGAGAGTTTAAGTTCATTTATAACTGATTACATGTCAAAACAAACCACTTTTGTGCAAATTATTTTAATGGGTGATTTTAATGTTTACTTGTGCAAATTATATTGCCAGATTAAAGATTTTAATGGGCCTGATCTCATGACTCCCCCCCACTTTGAGCATAGTCCAAAGGGCATAGCTATGGAACTTTTGTTATCAGCAAACGATTTGTATGAACCTGGATTTTCTGACCCAAAGGACCGGGTGGCCACATATAATGCAAGGGGCAGTGAGTCCATTATTGATTATATCTTTGTGTCCCCAGGGTTACTCCGCTATGTGCACTTTTATAATGCTATTGAAAGTGGATTCAGTGACCACAACCCGGTGTGCCTAACCCTGGATGGGTCGCTTGGACTACTCAAGGGGGTTTTGTTGGCCACTTCTGTGAGGCATGTAAAGAGCAAAGACCAGGGGAGGGGTTTAAAATGGAGCAAAGTTTGTCCAGAAGACTTTTTGTATCTTATTGAACATGAGATGATGGCGGAAATTCAAACCTGCAGGGACCCGGCCAGGGGAGATCAAGAGACTATTGCTGCTTTTGAGGCTATTTGCTCAATGGTGAAAGAAGAGCTTACAATTAGTCCCAAAAGGGGTCCTGCCCTAGTCTCCGGCTGGTTCGACCACTCCTGTTCCAAAGCTCACTCCGCACTGATAGCAGCGCTAAAACATTCTCCCAGAAACAAGTTTGTGATAGCGCAGCTAAGGAAAAAATATGCTGAGGCGCTAAAGATACGCAAAAAAGCAGTAAAAGAAGAAGCCTGGGATGCTTTAATGGACTCAACCACCCTGAGAAATAGCTCAAAATTTTGGTCCATAATAAACAGCCCTTTATTTGCCGAAACATGCAACACAGATCTGGAGGCAAATATACCAGAACAAGAGTGGCTTAATCATTTTTCAGTTATCTATGGTAGCAATCAAGTCTATGAAACTTTTTGTATATCTTCCTATTTTGAAATGCAATCCATGGTAGTCTTTACTGAAAATGAAGTCAAGGCCGCGATAATTGGGTCCGCTAAGAATAAAGCTCCGGGTCCCGACGGCGTCCCTCTGGACTTATATAAATCAAATCCAGAGATGTGGGCAACCATACTTAAAAATGTTTTTAACCATGTACTTAAAGGGGGATTGCCCAACACCTGGGCATGCTCAGTCATTGTGCCAATTTTTAAAAAAGGAATAAGAAGTGACCCTAAATGCTACCGCCCCATATCCTTGCTGGATTCCTCTATGAAGATCCTGGGAAAAGTACTGTTGTCAAAAATTAACGAGTGGACATTAGAGAATGATATTTTGTCCAATGCCCAGTATGGATTCCGGTCAGGTAGAGGGACTGAGGACCAATGCCTGAACCTGCACATGATTATTTCCAAATATACGAAGGCAAAAAAGGGGGCAATTTTTGTTGCTTATATGGACCTGTCCACAGCGTTCGATTTGGTGAACAGAGCTAAGCTGTGGGGCATGTTATTAAAAATGGGTCTAGATCCTCCTTTGGTCCACTTCTTGGCGGAACTCCACAAGGATTTAAAGGCTTCCATCAGAATGGATCAAGAGGGACATTGTACAGCATGGTTCAAATCTGGCAGGGGTGTGCGGCAAGGCTGCATCCTTGCCCCTATGCTGTTCACCTTATACATAAACTCTCTGGAAAAAAATTTGCTGGCTGCATCCGTGGATACACCACGTGCAGGAGACTCTCACATCCCAGTGCTCCTGTACGCGGATGACGCCGCTCTAATAGCTAGGACACATCTGGGCCTCCAGAGACTTCTTGATGCATTCAGTGATTTTATGTCTTCCCTTGACCTTGTGGTCAATAACGCCAAATCTCACGTTATGGTGTTTGGGGCAGGAAAAAATAACACTAGATCTTTTTACTGTAAAGGGGAAGCGATAACTAACGTAAAGGCTTTCACTTACCTCGGTGTAATTTTTGATACCAAGGGCAGTTGGATCCCGCAGATAACAGCTAAGACCAAAGCAGTAAGGAGCTCTGTTAATGCTATTCTGAGTTTCTCAAAGAGACTTGGGGGGAAACCAAGTGGTGCACTGCTAGCTTTGTATAGGGCAAAATCACTGGCTATAGCTAGGTACGGAGCTGGGATATGGGGATGTGTTAAAACTGAATCCATCCAAACAGAGGTAAATAAGTTCTTCTGTTCAATATTAGGACTCCCCTTTTCAACACCCACCTTCTCTGTCCATCAGGAGCTTGGAGTAGGATACATCACTGATATCCTCTCTATGGCACCCATTCTTTTGTGGATAAGAATCTGGATTAACGAAAATTTAGGCCTTAACCATAAAATTTTGATGGATTGTCTAAAACTTGATAAATTCAAAGACATCCCTTGGCTGGCGTACATACACAAGTGCTCTGTAGAACTTGGACGGCCGGAGATTTTCTCCTCCCCGCTTGACCTAAGAAAAGTAGATCTAGCTTGGGTCAAGGAAAACTTTTATAAACTTAAGTTTCTGGAGAGAGAACAAGTCCAGTTAACAAAACCCATGGTCAGAGCACATTATATGACAATCACTTGTGTAGCCATCCAACCATATCTTGTCTTAGTCAACATTCCGTTCCACAGGTGGCTCCTGGTTAAGTTTAGATTCAACCAGATTTATTTGGTACTTTCTGATAGACAGGGGTGGTTTAAGCCTGATGATGCGCCTGTATGCAAGTGCGATAATTTCACCACACAAGATAATATGCACCTTATGTTATTCTGCCCTTTTTATCATGTACATAGGCAAAAGTATTTGATACCGTTGTTGAAAGAGAAAGCATTTACACAAGCAAAACCTGCTCTTCTGTTTTTACAAATGCTTGAGTCACCCTTGGTAATGTTTAGTGTAGCAAATTACCTCGTTGCCGCGGTGCGGATTAGGAAGAGGAAATTACAAACTTAGTAGTGGGGTCAGTGAAGAACGTGGTATATACTGCTTTTTTGCACATGATGATAGCTTATTTGCACATGATGAGTTCATTTAATCTGATTGTTTTATTGTTTTTAACTGTAATGCACTGTATGAAATATTTTTTACTGTAATTGGATTGTTTTTAATTACTGTAGTATGCTTTTATGATTTTTAACAAAATCGAATAAAGTGGTTTTTGACTTGACTTGACTTGACGTGAGGCAAAAGCTACCACCCACTCGAATTTGTCTTTCCCTTGCATTAAAACAGCTCCAAGCCCATATGCACTCGCGTCCACAACGATGATCGACCTTTTGGTGGGATCATAAGGTTTAAGTGCAACAGCATTTGCAATCTCTTTTTTTACATCATCAAACACAGCTTGACACTCTGTGGACCATAAAAACTTCGCACCTTTTTTCATTAACAACCTCAAGCAAAATACTTTAGAAGCGATATTTGGCACAAATTTCGAGTAGTACTCAGCAAGACCTAAAAAAGAACGGAGCTGGTCTTTATCAGATGGTGCCGGAGCGTTCTTGATGGCATCTAATACATTTTTTTTAGGTTTAACACCATCAGCAGATAAAGTGTGCCCAAGATATTCTATTTCATTGGTAGCAAATGTGCATTTTTCAGCAGCTACAGTCAACCCAGCCTTTTGAAGTTTACCCAATACATCATGTAGAATCATGTCATGGTCACTTTTATCAGCACCCCATACAAGTACATCATCTTGAAACACTAACATATTAGGTGTGCCTTCAAGGACTTTGCACATGACTCTTTGAAAAACGGCTGAAGCAGAAGATAACCCAAAAGGCATTCTCAAGAACTGAAATGCACCCTCAGGAGTGATGAAGGATGTCAGATGACGGGATTCTGGATGTAGCTTTATCTGATGGTATGCATTGGATAGATCAATGGACGAGAAAAATGTTGCATCTTTAACAGAAGCAACCATTTCATTAATTTTGGGTAAGGGGTAGCGATCTACCCAAATATTTTTGTTCAAATCTCTTAAATCAACACACATGCGCAATTTTCCATTGGGTTTTCGTGCCAAAACCACTGGACTAAGCCAATCAGATGCCTCAATTGGTTCAATAATGTTTTGATGACAAAGGCGATCTAACTCCAATTTGAGTTGGGATCTTAACACTAACGGTACATTGCGTACTTTATGAACAATAGGAATACAATCAGGTTTAAGAACTATTCTATGTTCAAATTTTTTGAGACAACCTAATTTAGCATTAAACAAGTCAGGGAACTTTTTATGCAATTCTAACACAGCACTGTCATCTTGAGTTACTAAAACTTCTTCAGAAGTTTTTTTTATGCCAATTAGGAGAAAGTAAAACTTGGTCTGGGTGATTTGGATCAAGAGTCAACCCTAAATTCCATAGTTCCTTCCACCCTAATAATGCTCTCCCTTTTTCCACAACATAGACCGTTCCAAGAGTGCTCCTATCCTTAAAAATGATTTCAGATGTGAAACACCCAATCACAGGTAATCTAATGCATAGATAACCCACAGGAGACCTTTGTGAATGAACTAAAATGGGTTTACCACAAATTTCCCACATGGTCTTATCAATAATGGTGTATAATGAGCAAGAATCAGCCCAAAGAAATAATTTGTGGTTATTGATAGTGACTTCACATTTAGGTGGTTGAATCTCTTCAGAGATTTGATTAACTTCATCATCATTCCAAATAGTCATAACTTCAATGTCGCTATCGCTATTAGAGTAAACAGATTCTTCAATAAAATTTACAGAACTTTTCCAAGCATTAGGATTTCCTGATCTGCACATTTTAGAAAAATGACCAGATTTGTTACACTTGAAACAAGTGACATTTGACGCAGGACACCAAGAATTTTCAGTGGTATGCTTGGTATTTCCACATCTGAAACAAAATTGCTTATTGTTAGGAATTACAGTCTTACTAGAAGACGCTTTGTTATATGATACAGTGCTTTTGTTGATACCTGAAAAATTGCGAGGTTTAATCCTATTATCACGTTTAACATTATACCTACTATCAAAAGTTTTTGGCTTACTGGACACAGTACATACCTCACCAGAATCTTTGTTTTCAGTTAACTTTCGATCTGTGCTATGTGTATTATTTAACTCTTTGACATAACGTGAATTATTTTCAACTCTCCTGGCAACAGAAATAGTTTTATGAAGAGATGGATCTTTCAAGTCAAGTAATTTCTCCTGGATTTTAACATTGTTAGTTCTATTGATGAACTGATCTCTTATGATTTCCTCATGTAATTCCTTAAACTTGCAAGTAACTGCTAACCTTCTTAAAGCAGTAACATACTGTTCTACTGTTTCACCAACCATTTGTGCTCTTGAAAAAAATGTATGTCTTTCTACAACAATACTGGTTTTCTTACCAAAATTTTCTTCTAACGCATTAAGTGCATCTAGATATTCATCAGATAAAACTGATTCAAGTTTTGAGCAATCAAATACAACTTCTTCTTCACTGAGATCTTCATCTCCGCCTACACATACTTTTGAACTAACAGAAGATACAATTGGTAATGTTTTCAGTACTTTCCTACCCTCAACACCAAGATTGTGCTTGAGTAAAGCTAATTTTCGTGAGGCAAGGAATACCTCTCCTCCAATTGCCTCCAAATAAGTTTCAAAAGATTCGCGCCAATCCTCCCAATTCATAGGAGGTACACCAGGATCTTGTAAAAATTTGGGAGGAGCTAAAATATTATTAGTTTCCATGCTGAGTAATGGTTAATTATAATATGTTATACATAATAAGCCTAACATGACAATAATACAATTAAAGTGAATAAAAAAAAAATAAACTAACAAACAAAAAGTAGTCACCGATGTCTGCGCTGGTTTCAAGGAAGAAATACTGAAAGAAAACAAGGTTTTTTTTTTTTTTTTTTGGTAGGGAAATACAGGAAGAGTGTTTGTTGTGAAGATTAATAAAGTATGTTCTCTTCTTTTTTTTTTATTGAAATCTCCCAGAATGCATTGTCATTTCCCAGAGTACATTGCGAAGAAAAACGAAGAAAATAGCAGGTGAGTGTGTCGTGTTAATTCTGGAGTTGTAGTTGAGATAAATGTGAAGGTAAATCGATGAAATATTCGTTTGAAAGAAGACACACGATGAATGAGTCACTTGGTTAAAGTCGATCGTTGTTTGTTTATGTTTTGCCGAGCGCCGCTTAGTTAATGCAGAATAAAGACGGAGAATCGGCAAAAATATGTTGCCAGGCAACCGGGAACACAAAATGGCTGCTACGCGACGTAACGTTGTTGAATGCGCTGCCTGACGTTGTCTGCAACTCTCCGCCTGACGTGGCTGATGCGGTGTAGGAAAGAAGGGTCCCAGTAGAGCTGTTAAACATTTGCTTGCATTTATTATAGAAAATTCAAATGTAATGACATACAGTGTCAGTTAATCACAATGCATGATCCATATCATTTGGTCAAATAAAAGTGCCCCAAGAAAGGAAAGGGGAGGGGGATAGCGTGATGCTGTGCAGGAAACAGAAATGTAACAAAACGGGTCTGGCGTGTAGCACAGTAAGGCTGCGCCAATTCAAGAAACAAACAAAACAATTTGCCAGTACTGTGCAATTTTTTGATTTTTTAGTTGAAGAGCTACTAATTGCTCCTCGACAGAGACCACTCTTTCAGTCCGAACAGTTTATGAAAACATAAGTTTTTATTTTAATATTTTATCTGAACTGTCTTTAAGTTCTAGTTCATGTGTTTCGCAATATTTTGTTCTGCGGTGATTTCAGAATATGTATATACTATCTGTCAATATACATAACACAGGGGAGGAACAGGGGGGTACACGCAGGAAATGATAAATCAATATGTTATTGGACAATTAGACAATTAACACGAAACGTAGACACTGGACAACATTAAACATTCATGGCTATCTACAAGAGGTTGGGGCGGTAGGAGTTGGTGGCGTTTCTCTCAAGCTATTCTCATTTGTCATCAGGTGATTGGGCTGAGTCTATGGACAAGATGACGAATATTAGTGGACTGGGTCACATTCACATCAGGTGATTGGGCTGAGTCTCTATTATCACCCAAGATTTTAAATGACGACGGTGCGTCACTGAGGGTCGCCTTCAATGTGCTGCGTCTCTTGTGTCTCGATACACGGAGTTTAGGACAGCAACCTCTTGCAGTTTTATGAACGTGGCTCGATGAAGAGATACGGACCCGCGTTAATCTAGATGGCCCACGAGGGTAGAGGTGTCCTTAACACAGTACTCGGCGGGGCGTCATAGTGATCTTTTCAAACTCGCCGCATCTATGGAGCGGGGGAGCGGAGATAAGTTAAAAAACGCCCGTTGGAGTGTTGGGAGAACAATTTAGGAGGGAGGGGGTATTCGTACCTTAAAATCACGGTAACGGAACTTGTCTGAACGTGGCTGATGCGCCTGACGTCGCTGCCGAGCGGTGATGCTGAATGCCGATGAAGATCAGCTGGCAATATTCTACGCGCGCATACACGCTCGCGCATTGACAAACAGCTGGATGCTTTTTTTAAAAGATGC
The DNA here is from genome assembly GCF_964263255.1 of Lissotriton vulgaris. NCBI lineage: Eukaryota > Metazoa > Chordata > Amphibia > Caudata > Salamandridae > Lissotriton > Lissotriton vulgaris. The sequence goes on along the minus strand of NC_141696.1, from coordinate 1,526,094,853 downwards.
GAGTCATTGGCAAAGCGCCGGTTTCCCAATATAATATAATTTCCAAAAACAAGGCAAAATGAAAATGTTGTTTTTTGTTTTTTTTTAGCGTTTGCAAGCGCCTCCGATGGAAATTAAGAAGACAGTCAAAGTGAATGCCGTTTTTGGAATTTACAAGCGCTTTTCAGGGAAAGTTGAAATAATGAAAATGATAAAAATGAAGACATACAACTCACTGTACGGGAGGTTGCTATTTCTTGAAGAAGTTTTGAAGATCCTTCCTTTTGTTTGTTTGTAGAGACATTTTTCAGGTTTTCTTTTCTTCTGTAGAAACGATTTTTTTAAGATAGACTTGAAGACATCAAAGGGTTAGATGTGTTGTTTTCTCCCTCGTCGCCACTTTTGTAAGTATGAAGGACAGGAAGCTGTTGTAGTCTTGTAGTTTATTAGAAGGATAAAACCCTAAGATGTCACTGGCAGAAAAGCTCAGCTCCAACTGCCCTTACATTCCTATGTACACACATTGGAGTTACCAACATTCCACAGGAATTAAAGGAACAGTAATAACATTGAAACAGGAGAGAATGTAACAGTAACTAGCCAATTTGTCAGTGATTTCAGGTAATAGTTTAAAAAGTTGTCCATGTACTTCAGGGGGACAATAAATTAAGATACCTGAAAAGGTGTGAGTGGGTGAGAATGTGATTGCAAATGAGAAATTTTCGTAATCAAGTAGGACTCGGGTACAATACGGCATTTAAACCGATCTTTAAGTAGAATGGCAATACCTCCACCTTTCCCTCTTTTGCGGCCTTTCCACTGACTATAATACCCAGGAGGGAGGGCTTGCACAAGATCTCGATCAGACTCAATGCTCAGCCAAGTTTCAGTTAGGAACAGGGCATCAGGCTGTTCATATTCTAGGAGAATGAAGATTTCTGAGGAGTGTTTAGATAAGGATTTGCAGTTTAACACTTTCCATGCTGATGACGACCCCCAGCCGTCATGCATCATGGTGCTCGTGTGCTGATGACGGCTGGGGGCCGTCATGAACCCGCCCACTCTTAAAAACGGCCGTACAGGCGCAGAATCGCGGCCGCGCCCAAGGGGTTAATAGAAACACATTTTGTGAGGTGAAGGGATCTGCAAGGCAGGCAGGGATTTAGGGAGTGGACATAGTTTAAAAGAACAGAGGGTACAGACGGGGTCATCCTTGGCTAGGCACTTAGAGTGTAAACATTCTTCATTAAATGAACCCTGCAGCCGTAAGAGTGGACCTGAGGTGTAGGTGTATTTACGTACTGAAAAACGGGCAGGGGGTTTGGCCCCTGGACCCAGTCGGACGTAGACAGAACTTGACTTTGGCACAGGTCTGCAGCACCCACCCCCTGCTTGTCGGCGCAGCTGGTCCCATAAGTAGGGAAGGGGCTCGTGAACACTGGAGCGCTAATAAAAATGGCGTCTCTGCGTGTCAGAGCGGGCTGGAAGCGCTAGTGCGAGGAGCCCAGGAAGTTAAAAACTGATTCACACATTTTGCCAATTTATTAAAACATACAGATTCTGTAGCAGAAGTCAATAAAAAGCCCCAAGTTCAATAAAACAGTACAATGATCTTAGTTCCTAAGAAACCTATAATGCTCCGGAACAGCCAAAGAAATGTCAGGCAAGGACGATCGGCTAAGCCAAGTTTCAGTAAAGAACACGGCATCTAGGCTATACTCGCTGATAAACTTAGAGATCTCAAAAGAGTGTTTAACAAGGGAATTGCAATTCAAAGAAAAGAGTTGGAAGTTCATTTCTGTGTCAACCGAGATTGGAGAATGGACAGCCAAGTGAGGGGCAGAGAGTGGGTTGCAGTTAAATTACCAACCACATTGAGGACAGCCATCCATGCTCTCTGTAGCTGTCAAATTGTATCTGCACAAAGGCGTGGTGGTGGGACGTGGAGACGGCAAACCCTTTGAGCAGTATCTGAGAGAGTTTTATGTAGAAGATCCAGGGTCCAAGGCCACTGGTGCATTCAGGTGCAGATGAGCTTGTCTTTGGCACACCAGCGGCTTGTCCCCGCACCACTCTTTTAGCACCGGGACACTCTATCGAGTAGCTGTGCGCTTTATAAGTACCTAATTAACATAACATAACTCTTATTTAGGTAGGGGAAGGGCAGCATGGGAGGCAGCAAAAGCTCTCGAACACTAGAGTGCATGAAATGCCTTTGGAGGGCATAACTAAAATAACTCCCATGTGCTCCTATGCTCTGCTGTACAAATGAGCCGGTAGTAAAGTACACAATCACCAGGAACGCCTACAAGTCCCAGAAAACAAAACCCCCCTCCTCCACTGGACAGTAACAGAACAACAATAGCAAGAAAAGGATCATTGCATTTTGTTAATAATGTTTAGCAGATGAAATGTACCACAATCTCAAGCACTTACCTTTCAATAGTTTATCCCCCAGTCTTCTATCCTCTATCAGTGTATCGTGTCATTCTGGGGGTTGATATTCAGCTGTACAGCCCAATGAACACCCTTTACCTTGTACCCTACATCCAGGTGCCGTACAGCCCCAAATAACTAAGTTCATTGCCTCATAATTGTTTGTCAACTCCTTTTAACTTATTCCCAAGTCAATCATTTAGCAGCTGATTGCATTTTTTCTAATAAAGAAGCATCCTGCTGAGTTACCAGAAACAATTTTCCAGTCCATCATCTCATTAAGACTAGATGAGAACAACTTTGTCTCATGCGTCCAGGCTACCTTTTTGAGGGACTTTAAACTGTGGGAAATGAGGCTGCCTGCCTGAAGCTTGTAAATGTGCAACTCATCAGGTAAGGGAGTCAGCCCATTTTATCTGCTAAAGTAATTCTCCTTAAATGCTCCATCATGCAAAATAAAATAATCTCCTGCCTCCCTCTTGCACATACCCAGGATTCAAACATCCCAATTTGATGGACGCCCCTCCCACCTCACGGCCAAGAGCCGGAAATCTCTTCCCCAGCACCTCTCTCCCTCTCTCTCTCTCTCTCTCTTGCTGGCTTCTGAAACCTGTATCTTCTTTGACTCCACCAAGGTCTTCTGTTCACGTCAGAAGAGGCCGGTTTACTCAATGCTAAGATACTTTGTAGGTCAATTCTAAGTATTTCATTATTTTATAGTTCAATGATTATTTTCTTTCATCTGAAAGTTTTTTCATGTTGTGATTTCCTCTAATGCAGAGGTCTTCAAACTTTTTTAGGCCCAGCCTCCCCCCCCCCCCCCCCCGGCACTATTTTCTAGGAGCCAGGCCCCCCATCACTAAAATTTCTGGTATTTGGGATTTAGCATCTTTGACAACCAGTTTATCCCTGAGGTGTCAGCTGACAACAAATTCTCTCAACAGCAAACCATCTTTAGCAGGGTTTTGTAAAGTTAAGATTTGTGAGCTGTAAATCTGGCCCACAATCACTGAACTCATTCAACGCCCTTTGATGGGAAACTTTCTTTCGGGGAAAACCACCACAAGGCCAGTGTCTGCACCCCCCTACTTTCAGGACCACGTATAACCCCTTGAGTGCTGATGACGGCCCCCGTCCGTCATGCAGCACGGTGCTCGTGTGCTGATGACGGCTGGGGGCCGTCATGAACGCACCCACTCTTTAAAAGTGCCGCACAGGCGCAGAATCGCGGCCACACGCAAGGGGTTAATACCATGCAGCCTGATCTAGTGAACAAGCATAATGATGGCAGACCTGGCAACCACATCATATCAGGGGAAGGTGTTTGCTCTGCTCAATCAATTGAAATTCTCACTGACATATATGTTTATTTTGTGTTATAATGTGAAAGCAGTATAGATACCATGGGCCGTGGTGCAGGCGACGGAAATGGCCTCCTTGAATGGAGCTGGTATAGGAATACACAGCAACTATCAGGGTTTAATGGGCCGAATCTACATTAAGGCTGTGCAGGAGGCTTCTTGACAGCACTATCACACATGCAAAAGAATGGCAGCAAAACCGCAACAAATGGCCTGAAAATGCTGTATTATGGAAAATACGATGGCAAATGGTCAAATGTAATTTTGCCTCCATCTCTGAAAATGCCTGCATCACAGCGGATTTGCTGAAGCCAAACTGCTGTGAGCTAAAACGCCAGGGGCCTCATTTATGAAAAGTGACGCATCGCTGCGTGAAAACAGCGATGCGTCACTTTTCACTGCGCACTCCTTACGACATTCCTGATGCGTCATATTTAATGTATGACGCATCATGTCGCAAGGAGTTACAGATACGTCAGTATTTCTGACGTATCTGTAAGCGCAAAAGTGACGCATTGCTGGAGTGTGTCACAAAAGTGACGCAACTCCAGCAATGCGTCCTTTCACATGGGGCAAGCCCCATGTGAAAGGGCTTGCGTCAGTCTTACGCCTGCTGTGAGGCAGGCGCAAGATTTTGACGCAACAGCGTCCTAAAAGTGACGCAGTGAAATCTCATAGATTTCACTGCGTCACTATTACAAGGCTTTTTGCGGGGGAACGCCCCCTCTGCATACATTATACCTGACACAGGTATAATATGGCGCAGGGGTTTAAAAAGTGACGCATCTACCTAGATGTGTCACTTTTTAAATATGGCGCAACGAGGCGCATTTTTTACACCGCTGGTGCGTCACAAAAAGTGACGCACCGGCGGCGCAAAACTAACGGAAGGCCTTCATAAATAGGGCCCCAGGACTCACAGAGATAAGACTCTCAACTGAGACCACTGGACAACAAAGTGTAAAGCTGCTAGGTCATCAGCATTTGCACAGCACAGTTATGCCCTGTGTAAGACCTCTAAGCGCTCTATTTCTTTTTTCAGTTTATTTTAATTTAATGGTTCCATTTTGTCTGGCTATCAGGGTGTTCCTCTGCCTTTTAGAAAGATTCTCAGCAAAGAAAGCATCACCCGGCCCTTGAGATCGTCAACAGAAGTGACTCCAGAATTGTACCTTTTGGCGTGACCCTTAATTTGTAGAATTGAAGTGACTCTGAAGCTGCAATCTGAAAGACAGCGCGTGGTAAAGTTTCTACTATTACATTCTGAGTTACTATTTCACATTCCTAGGAATAAATCGGTTACCGCAGAAATTCGAAAGTTGCATTGGCTTCCAGTGGAACAGCGGATTAAATTCAAGGCACTTTCTCTGGCCTACAAAGCCCTGAGCTAAAAGGGTCCGGTTTTTCTGCAAAATCTTTTTGCCTGGTATGAACCAACTAGACACCTTTGCTCCTCTGGCAGCAAACTTCTGCAGGTGCTGAAAATCCACACTTTAAAATGGGGCGGTCGCAGCTTCCACTTTGACACCTCCAAGCTTTGGAACTCCCTTCCGTTCGAGCTTAGAAGCTCAAGCTCCCTCACTTCCTATAGAAAAGGCTTAAAAACCTGGCTGTTCCAGAAAAAGTTGTCAGTGCAGACTCCCCGCCGTCCCTAGCGCCAAGACACCTCCGGGTATACGTGCGCTTTCTAAATTAATGTAACATAACATAACAATATTCCTTTCCCTTCTGGTGGTATTTAAACCCACCCAGGTTTCGTGAACCTTTCCCTGTTTTAAGTACGTGTACAGTCCATGGAACTGTTGCATGTCCTACGTCTGTGTATTTATGTGTGAAAGAATATCAGCTTGTCTGATAGTGTGAACACCTGTTGGGTGATATTGTTTGTACTAGTGCTGTGCTGTGAGGCAAAGCTCAATGTATGTTTGGCAGTGGTAAAAAAACAGAAGTAGAGAGAAGATGGGGGAATAAGGAAATTATACTGCAGGAAAATGTTTAAACTTGACCTACAAGTAGCTTCAAATGTTTAGACTGCTGAGCAATGAACCAATGAAAAAGGGAGCATCAAGGAATCCAAAAGGCACCAGCAAGAAAAGCTGAGGCCAGGGACGAAGCACCACTCTGCCTGCAAAGCAGCATTTGTTTTTAAGTTTCATTTTGTGTGAAAGTGAGATTTGCTGCCATTTCCTGCCTTTATGCTGCTGGGTCTCGGATTAAAAGAATGTCAAAGTTAAAGTTTCAACGTGCTTCGCAAGTCGGAATGAATGATGTAAAGGGGAAATCTTTCTGTGAAGCTCGTGCCCCCCCTGGGGGGCACTCCCTACAGTTTGAAGACCTCTGCTCTAATGTCCCTGCTGAGTCACAGATCACTTAATTTTGATGTCTTTTGGGTGGGCATCAGCCTGCTGACTGAGTAGTTTTGAAAAATCCAACCTCTTTTGGTCAGATAACATTGGCAAGTGTTGCAAAGCACCAGGTGTGTAGCTTTTCCAAAGCTGCTGCTGTGCCAGGCAGTCTTTGACATTCTCTAGATGTGTGACTGCACCTACACAGAAGACAAGAATGTGTTTTGCTTCAGCATATGTGGTCTATCACAGGCAGTGACTCTCAGGACCCGAATATGAGTCTGGTGGTCCACGGACCACCAGACTCATGGGGCATGACGGTCTCCAGAATGCCTCATTATGATTCGGGCGGTTGAATCACCACAGACCACCACAGCCGCTAAGGAACCGCCATTCCCTGGTAGTGTTGTGGCAGTCTGGAGGCTGCAATATATTGGAAGCTTTTGACAGAATGGAAGTGAGTTCCCTTTGGGGTTTTTTTTTTCCCCAATATCCGATGATTAAGCCCACCCACTCAACAGTTCAGTATTGTGGTCTGCCCAGATTTCAACATTTATATACTGAATATTTTGGCACAAATTTGTCTTGAGACATCGTCACAAGATGTATGGTCGTTCCTATCACCTCATAAAATTCTCTGCTGAGTTGTGAAGCGGCTCAATTCTCAGGGCCTTGCTCCCAAAAGCAGTGAGATGGTTGGTTGGTTTCTTCCGCATCTAAGGGACGTGTGTCGGGCAAATGAGGATAAAAAAAAAACAAAAAAAAAAAAAGAATGTGTTTTGCTTCAGCATATGTGGTCTATCACAGGCAGTGACTCTCAGGACCCGAATATGAGTCTGGTGGTCCACGGACCACCAGACTCATGGGGAATGACGGTCTCCAGAATGCCTCATTATGATTCGGGCGGTTGGATCACCACAGACCACCACAGCCGCTAAGGAACCGCCATTCCCTGGTAGTGTTGTGGCAGTCTGGAGGCTGCAATATACTTGGTGGGACAGCCACGGTTTAGCCAAGCATTTTATGAGTTTCCTCTCCGCTGGCAGTGTCATTAGGGTCTAATTCCAGAACACTGAGTTACAGGGGAAAGAAAGAGGGCCTTGCAGGGCCCCCTGTGCCACCTCTGTCTGTGGATGCACACAGGGGGCACAACATGTGCTCCCCTGTGTGCGTGCACAAATGTTCCTGCATGGCATTGACTCTTCAGTCCATGCCATGCAGGACCTGTTTTTGGCATTCCCATTGCGGTGCTCATTTGCAGGGCACCGCCGTGGGAACATCAAAAGCAAAGCCCACCAGACAGGAGGAAACTCCTAATTTAGCAGGCCGTCTGACCACGGCTTTGGCGGGCGGCGTTAGAACGGACCCTGTGCTGCACCGCCAAAGTCGTAATCAGGCCCTTCAATCAATCAACCAATCAATCAATCAGTCATTTGTTAAGCGCACTACATACCCGTGAGGGTCTCAAGGCCCTTAGTCTGTATATCCCCACAAAGATTAATGCTTCAACGTTCGTAAGAAAGCAGTCACAGACCACAAACATTATGTGTTTTATCTGAATAGACAGAATAATTCATATGAACCAGAGATCTCCCTTGTCTGGTGATGAGGGCTTAATTTGAGCCAGTGGTTTCCGGTGCTTGGCACTTAACTGTCAACATCAGCAATTCTGACAGCTGCCACATGGTGGCGCTGTTTGTGAAATTTAGAGATGAGCAGAACAACGGATGTTTTTTAATTCAATACACATTAAAAACTATTAAAATCTGCCGCCCGAGTCATTCTGATATCTTTTGGGGGACTCTTACAGTCTGAATTTTCATTTTTATAGGAGTGTATTGGTTTGTAGTTGAGCAGATACTGTCATTTGCATTGCTGGCAGGGGAAATGGATGTTGCAAGCTGCGGTTGCCTCCTGACGACTCCCCAGGTACTTATTGTTTTGCAAATTAAGCACTGCTGGTGACGTTGTGAACTTCTAATACTGAATGCACTTGGGGAAACTTTGCGTGTGAATTGGGTCCTGGTGAAAGGAGCCTGGTGTCCTTCTACCTCCATGTGAGTTCTCGCGGTGCACGTGAGTCTCAGTTGTTTATGCTGCTGCCACGGGTACCTGAACACAATCCCCACTAGTGCAAGTTCTTCATATTGCTTGCTACTGCTAGCTGCTCACACTGCCCACCAGTGCCAGCTACTCACTCTAGCCAATAGTGCTATCTCCCCACACTGCCGACAGGTGTGAGTGGAGTTAACAGCCCACGGCTGCCAAGATCTCAGTGTCTGATACTCTACTACCCACTAGTGACCACATCTTTCACTGCACACCAGTACCAGCTCTTACAAATGATCACCAGCATTAGCTGAGCACTCAGGCCAGTGCTGCAACTTCTCACACTTCCTGCAAGTCTTCCATCTCACACAGCCACTGCCAGCTTCTCAAACTACTCAGCCATTCACACTGCTCACCACTGTAAACGTCCCACACTGCACCCCAGCATCAGCACCTTACACTGCCCACCACTGTCATCACCTCACCTTGCTGACCAGCATCAAATTCTCACACTGCTCACTAGTCCTAGTCGTATGCTGCTCGCTGGTGCCCTACAGTGCCAGCAACTGTCAGTCAGTGGCGGTACAAAACGGGGTAGTGATGGACGGAGCATCTGACCAATCAAACACTCACACCCAGTCAAAAGATCTGGGTTTAATCCATCACCGTTCTTTAGCCCACTCTGCCACCCCAGTTCAGACATGGCTATATGCAAATCAGTCTGACCCTGTGCCTCATGGGAACAGTCCAGCCCGAACTGCCAAGCCATGTCTTCCCTGGACCGGAAACAAGCTTCCGAAGACCGGTTTCTGGCATTCCAGCCGTCTTCAGCCCGGCTTGCTTGAATCCAGTGGCAAAGTGAGCAAGGGACTCACGTCTGAGCATACCCTGCCACACTTATGGCGGCCAAAAGCGGTACAAAAGGGGGTGGTGATGGACGGAGCATCTGAGTCAATCAAACACTCACACCCAGTCAAAAGATCTGGGTTTAATCCATCACCGTTCTTTAGCCCACTCTGCAACCCCAGTTCAGACATGGCTATATGCAAATCAGTCTGACCCTGTACCTCATGGGAACAGTCCAGTCCGAACTGCCAAGCCATGTCTTCTCTGGACAGGAAACAAGCTTCCGAGGTCAGTCAGTGGCAGCTGGCACGGATCAGGGGTGGGGGCGGGCTTTGGAGGAGATGGGGCCAGGGGGTTAGTAAAAAAAATGTAAAAGAAACTTACCTCCTTTCCACCGCTGCCGTGTCTCTTCGCCTCGTCCCTCCTCATTGTTGTGCTGCTCCGGCCAGAAGCAGGAGGCCACAGGCGCCCCTGAGCCAATCACAACCCTGCAGTGCACCGTTGTGATTGGTCTGAGCACCATGGTTCAACGCTCAGCCAGGGACTAGAAGCTTGGGCATGTTCTCCACCCAGACAACGTGCAAAGTGCGCATGACGGTTTGGCCGGCCTGAGAAAGCCAGGCAAAGTGTCATGCGCACTGATAACAGTGCATACTGCTCTCTGTGGGTGCCTGTTATCCCCCTGGCCACACCCCCATGACTCCGAATAATAAACTACGGTTTATTATCGTTTTATTTTTATTTTCTTTATGCTGCTGGAAGGGGGGTGATGCTCCTCCGCATAGCGGAGGAGCCGCTTCTGCAGTCAGTGCCTCACATTGATCAACCATGGCTGCTGCTGGCATTGACCATTAGTGCCACCTTCTCACATGCTCAAGTTTCACTCCATCACATGCCCTCCTCACACTGGGCACAATACTCAAAGGGTTCCTAGAACTGGGCACAATAATGAGGCCTCCTGAACTGGACTCGGTACTCCAGGTGACGCCTCCAGACGGAGAGAACATAGGTGAGACTTCCAGATCTGGACACAATGCCTGTGATCAGAAGCGCAAGGCACAGCGGTGATGAGTCCTCCTGGGGTACTGGGGTAAGGTATTCTCATTGTACTGGATTGTAACTCTTTTATGTTTATTTTGGAATGTTAGGATAGAATGTGGAATGGAATGTGGGACCAGGACTCTAGGCACGGGGAGAAGGGACCGTTGTGAAGGAAGATGGTCGTCAGATTGATATCTGGTGCCTGGGGCTGAAAAAAACCTATCTTGGATTAATACAGAAGATTCTAGATTCATTCTTACATCTCCCTAATGGAAAAAAACAAGAAGAGGTGCCCAGAACAGAATACAATATTTCAGGTTCGGGTTAGAGAACTAGACCCAGAACTCCAGATGTGGCCCCCAGGTCTGCACTGATAGATAAGCCCGTCCAGATTGTAATGGAATTCCACACACAAGTGCTCCAGAACTGGACACAGTACTCTAGATGAGGCCAGAGAACCGTACACAATATTGCAGATGACCCCACAGAAGTGAACTGATCCACGCCAGAGAAGGCCTCCAGAACTAGACTCAATTCTCCAGCTGTGGTCCACAGGTCTGTAGGGATAGACGCGTCCCTCCAGATTTGAATGGAAGACCACACACAAGTGCTCCAGAACTGGACACAGTACTCTAGATGTGACCAGAGAACTGTACACAATATTGCAGATGACCCCTCCAGAAGTGAAGTGATCCACGCCAGAGAAGGCCTCCAGAACTAGACTCAATTCTCCAGCTGTGGTCCACAGGTCTGTAGGGATAGACACATCCCTCCAGATTTGAATGGAATACCACACACAAGTGCTCCAGAACTGGACACAGTAATCTTTATGACGTGGAGAACCATACACAATATTGCAGATGACCCCTCCAGAAGTGAAGTGATCCACGCCAGAGAAGGCCTCCAGAACTAGACTCAATTCTCCAGCTGTGGTCCACAGGTCTGTAGGGATAGACACATCCCTCCAGATTTGAATGGAATACCAAACACAGGTTTTCTAGGACTGGACACAGTACTCTTGATGAGGCCGGAGAACCGTACACAATATTACAGAAAACCCCCTAGACCTGCACGATCCATTCAGAGAAGGACTCTGTAGCATGCCAGGTCAGGGTACTAGAGCCTGGCGACACGATGCGTGGGGCCTAGACTGATTGTTGAAAAGAGGTATTTGCACACAATGTGGTTAGCTGCGGGTGAAGACCCTGAGCGGTCATGCGCCCCATTATTTATCTCCTTGGGCATGCATTCCCAGAGCAGTGATACAGGGTGCAACAGTGTATGGTATGAGCCGAGTGGCTCACTATATCCATCCTTTCCTCTAGTCTCTCAATCTCTACTTATCTGCCACCCCTGAGGCACGGAGCATATACGGTCTCAGAGTCATTGGCTGGGGGGGCAAGAATTGGCTGGAGACCATACTTCTGGCTCCAGGAGTTGGAGCTGTGTCCTGCTCCCGTCTGGCTGCTTGAGAGGGGTGCACTTCTGGGGGGCTGGGGTGACATATCTCCTCCTGGAACCTCTCTACTTGTCTCTGTCGGCACACGACCGTCTCTGCCTGCCACAGGAGAGGGCACTAGACCTGCAGCCGCGTCCTCATCCATCTCCAGATTTGCATCCCGCTCCTGCCTGGACTGGGGTGCAACCACTTTTTTGAACCATGATACATTTCTGGTTACCACTCGCACACCCATCCTGGCAGAGACCATGGTCCCATGCGTGGCAATGACTTCACATACTTCTGGTTCATGGGGCGTCCGGAACTTCCACCCTGAATGTCTATCTTTGATGACAGCCTAGTTGCCCCTGCACAACGAGGATAACTGGGCTCGCCGAGCGAGGTTTGCTTTACAGTTGTTGGCTGCTCTCCTTGCTTGGGTGGTTTGCTGTCCATTTCAGCTGGGTGCCAGGCGAGATCTGCAGGATTGCTGTCTCACTGGATGTGTCATAAGAGAAGATGAGATGGAGCATAGTGAGTGGTACTGTGTGGGGTCCGGCGGCACGCATGCAGAAACTGGTGGAGGCACACTTCCGCATCCTCTCCTTTCGCCACTCCAATCCTCAACATACGGTTAAGGGGTCCACATGAAGCGCTCCACCTCACCATTTGGCCTGCGGCTATTACTGAGTGATTTTTCAGTGTCGGATGGCATGAGCTGCCAGATATTCTTGGAATTGTCGACGCTGGAACAGGGTTCTATTGTCAGACTTGATTTCATCGGGGAGGCCCATCAATGTGAAGGACACATCAGCCTTGACCTGAGGGAATATCTTGGATGAGACGACCTCCACAATAGGGAATTTTGAGTGTGAGTCCATCATGACTATGGTGCTGCGGCCATCGGGAAAACACCCAAAGTCGATGCTGACCTTTGACCATGATCCGCTGCATGTCTCACGGCTCTTCTGTGAGGATGGGTGCGGGTGCTAGATCACTTACCGCAATCGTGCAGGAGTGGCACTGACAGATCCTCTCCTCTACCATAGCATCCATTCCAGGAAATCACACCTTGCTGCTGAGACGGGCCTTCTTCTTGGCCATCCCCTGGTGCCCAATGTGAGCTAGGCAGACTACCTGGTGCTGTAGCCTGATCGGAACCACGATTGCTTGACCTCATAACACCACCTCGTGAATGCCTTCGCTGAGTTTGCTGCAAACTCTCCACAGTTGTTGCCTCATGCTTTGATCTTTCGTGTTCAGGAAATGGGTGCCGTCTAGGAAATGTTGCCACCTCTGGTGCGCCAGCGCGTCCTTGACCTTTTTCAGATTTTCATCGTAGTCGGTTGCTGCCCCTATCTCCTCCAGTGTGAGTGCTTTGGGGCATGCCTCTTGAGTGACTATTTTTACAAACACCTCCATGTGGTCTTCATCACCGAACAGCTGCGGTGTGTCCATCGCGATGGGGTGTTGGGATAGATAGACAGCAGGGTTCCTGGCCCCTGGACAAAACACCACATCAAAGCAATCTGCCTGGGGCTACATTGCCTAGCGTTCAATTCTAGGAGGGGCCAGTGGCATGGTTCCTGCGGAAAGGGGGACTAGCGGCTTATGATCGGTCACTTGGAATTCGTGTCCATAGAGATAGAGGTGGAAGTGCTATCAGGCCCATTTGATGGCACAGGCCTTTCTCTCAATCTCGGCCTACCTTGTCTCTTTCTCGGAAAGCCCCCTGCTGGTGTACTCCACTGGTGCCCAGTCCATATTTGAGTTCTCTTGGAGGACAGCTTCGAGACTGACTGGGCTTGCACCTAAGACCAACTCGGTTCATTGTCCCTGATGACAGTACGCCATGACCGACTTGTCCATCAGCGCCTGGAAGAGTGTGCTAGCTTCCCCGGGCCAGTCCCAGGGCACCATGTTCTTCGTGAGGGCTCACAGGAGCTTTGACAGTGAGGCGAGGTTTGGTATGAAGCGGCCATAGTACGTGGCCATCCCCAAGAAAACTGCAGACTTCTGATGGGGTGGTGGGGATTTGCCCCGTGCAGAGGGCAGCGGCTTTCTTTGCTAAACGCAGCTCATCACGGGAGAAGATGTACCCGAAGAAGTCGATCTACTCTTGGTAGAATGAGCAGGCTGCCCGAGAAGATTAGAATGTTGTCACTGAGGTTTATGACTCCCTGCAGGCCCTACCGGGTCTCTCGGATCTCGTTCTGGAAGACAACCGCAGCCGACGACACTAAAAAGCTCAGCCGCTTGCATCTTCTCAAACCCACTTCAGCTGAGAAAGTGGTGATGTACCTGCTCTCAGGTGCAAGTTCGTGCTGGTGTTACCCGGAGTTTAGGTTGAGTTTGGAAAACTACTTAGGTCTGTTGAGGTCCGCCACAATGTCGTCCATGGTGGGGGTTAGATGGCGCTCCCACTTCACTGCCTGTTTGGGGAGGAGCATATCAATGCACAGCCTGATGGCTCCCGCCTGCTTGCGCTTTGGGGTGATAATCAGGGGTGACACCCGCAGGGTCGGGCCTGTGACCCTTTCGATGACATCCAGTTCTTCCAGTTTCCTCAACTCTCTCTTTACTCGCGGGCGCGAGTGGCAGGGCATTCTCCTGTGTCTCAGTGCAGTTGGCCAGATTGAGGAGTTGATGTGCAGCTTGAATTGTTTATCTTTGAGATACCTGAGACCCTCGGACAGCTTCGGGAACTTGAAAGGGATGTCATCTGCGTGGGAGTCGTGACCATGGTGGAAAAGATCAGCTCCAGCTCTTCCGCTATGTGGCAGCTGAGGAGGGTGCATTTCTTCGCATCTGTTACGTGGCACTTTGCTTGAGTGAGGTGTTTCTTGCTGGCCACTTCTACCTCTATCACACCTCGCAGAGGGAGTGGCTCGGTCCCACCGTAGGTATAAATCTTCACCTTGGTGGGTGAGAGGGGAATATGAGGCGAGGGGTGCTTGTACTGTTCGGAATCCGTGATTTTCACGGACTCTCCTATGTTGATGAGTGCCTCCACCATGGAGCCCACCACAAGATTTGAGGACATGGGATGCGGTCATCGGTGTCGATTAGTGCGGCTGACAAAGGACACCACAAATACATTGTCATCTTCCGCTCCCATGATGAAACTTGGGCCTGGTGGGGTGACGTCTTCCTGCCCTAGCTGGTCATCAAGGGATAACTGCTTGATGTTGCCCAGCATCCCCCGCGGCCTGTTGAAAGTGGCTCTGGATCTCCCACCCCTGCAGACCTTTGCAAAGTGATTCTATTTGCCACACCGGGAGCAGGTTTTTCCTTTTACGTAGTAGAGACTGGTCGGTGGGTGCTCAGTGCTGTAGTTGCCGCATGGTCCACTCGGGGTGTCTTCAGGGTACCTCAAGCTGGGTTTGGGTGTCTCTGGATAGCATCTACCCTCTCCTCCTTGATTTGGGTAGGTCGTTCACCTACGGCCGTGGTCAGGTGCCTGTTGAGGGCCGCTTCTATCTCATCCGCTTGTGCATTTGATAGTTCATGGGACCTTGCAAGTATGAGGTTGTCGTTGAGAGATATCCCTGGCTGTCTGAGGATCAGCCGGCGCAGTAGCACTGATCGGCACCCTTGAATAAGCTGGGGATCGTATTTCTTCCAGCTGATCATGAAACATGCATGTGCTTGCAAGCTTTCTCAGGCGGGCATAGAAGACGTCCACTGGCTCTGTTTCAGATTGCTTGGGCTGACGCAGCTTGAACTACCCAAAATCCGGGTTGATTTGAGGGTTGAAGTGCAGGTTTACTGCCCCCACAGTCGCATCGTAGTCATCGTCGCCCCCAGTGTTTGGGAGGGTTTCGAACAGATCATATACCTCCCCATCGCCGTAGCACATGAGCAGCGACCTCTTGACGGTTCCATCCGTCTCTCTCGGGCCTTAGAAATACTGATCCAGGCGTCCAATCCACGACTTCCAGCGGCGGGCGCCGTTGCAGGGTCGGTGAACTCGCTGAATGGCAGAAGTGGTGCTACAGCTCCATGACTGTGGTGCAGCACCCGCTGGTGGTCCTGCAGCGCCATCTTGGGTGGGTGGGCTCATTATTTCCGTCTCTTTTGCTCTTCTTTCTTTTTTTAGCATGGGGGCTTGTTGGTGTGCACTATGTGTGGGGTGTCTTCAGTCCTGCCCTGCTGATAGAAGTGCCCCCAAAATCCGTGTGACTATTTTGTGTTTTTTTTATGTAGCATTGTTATTCCTGATTTTGGTCCTGAGTGCCCATCCACGTGGTGTGCACTGCCAATGCTGGCCTCCTATTTGCTATTTTTTTGGGGAAGTTGACCTGTGCTGTGTGGCAAGGATTTCCCTTTGACACACGCGTGTTGGGCGCAGTGGCGTAACGAAACCTGAGGGGGCCCCCCTGCAAAGGACATGGAGGGTGCCCCCTGACCCACCGCGCACCACTTTGCCCCACTGCCAAAAAATCTGGTATATTTTTAATTGAAACCTCTCACATTAATGATATGCCTCGATATTTGCGTACTCAAAATTCTAATAAACAAGTAGGAAACAGTCTTACCATATAAGCTAGACCATTTGTATCATTATTGTCAAGAGCAGATTATTTAAATGAGACAGGAATCAGAGCAATGCCAAGGAGAGGTTGTATTGTTTGAGGAACTGCCTATCACTGAAGAACAAGGAACAACTACATAGGGTCTGAATTAGAATTGACATTGATGGAAAATAACTTGAAACTTTGAAAGACAAACCCAAATCTGCAATTTAACAGACTCGACTGACAATATACATGAGCAGTACACAAGATATAACCCAGTATCCTGCCAGCTCCAAGAAAATAAACTGGTGTGAATTATCTGCATGCCACACGCTTGCGTCTGTCAGGGATTTTGTACAATATTAACCACTCTATAGTATTTAAAATGAACTGAGGATGCAATTTCAATATATACCATCAGGGCTTTATTGGTAAGCAGGGCGTAAACAGGCAGGCACACAAGGCTGAGGATGAAAACTGCTTGGATGCTTCAGAACATTGATGCAGATGTGTGTCTGTATTTATCATGTCTCTATTGTAAACAAAGCTAATTGCACGATTTCAGGTGCACATATTACAGACAAGTGCAAACAACACCATCAATAACGCATCATGTAGGATAAAAACAAACCATATTAGCAAGTACCTAATGACAGAATCTATACTAACTGTATCTGGTGAAGCAAAGGAAAAAGTGCAAATACTTTCAAAGTGCATAATAAAAGAATCAGCAATCCAGCAATATACAAAACTCAAGCGTGTTTTGTAAAGCAGTCCCCCTTTATTCTTGCATCAAGGTGAAAACACTTTCAAAGTGCGTGATAAAAACAAGTGACGGTCAAACAATAACATGCACAGCAGCATACAAAAATAAGATGTGACCAGTTTAATCAGACTATGGCCCTTTGGTTTGTGAATGAAGGCGCAAATATTTCACATTGACTTTTTAAACAATAACAAGTTCAGCAGGCAGCAGCATACAAAAATCAAACCAGTTTAGTCAACCAATGCCCCTTTGGTTTGTGCATGAAGGTGCAGATATTTCTAAGTCACTGTTAAAACAATAATAAGTACAGCAGGCAGCAGCATTTTAAAAACCCTGTACTATACCCTTCCCAGGCGCACACACACACGTAGCACAGTCACTGCACCTGTGCAGCACTAGACATCTACCTGAAGTAGGCCAAGGGTGAGTCAAGCACACAGCAGCTGAACTTTTAAAAAAGTGAGTGATACTGTAGGCTTCACTCCAGTAAGAGGGTAAAAAGGATCTGTTCACTACTACTGATCACTACACTGTATGCTGCCACCGCCGCGCTCGTGCTGCTTAACACCTGGCGAAGGCTGTAGCCTTCCACCACTATAAGGATAGTACTTTGGGTGCCCCTCCTGAGCCAACAAGACCGCATACCGTGAGACAGACCTGTGTCATGGAGCCCCCGCATGATACGTGCTCACATATGAGAAAAAAATCTGAATTAGGGTCCAGTGCTTTAAATGGTCCGGTACTCACCAGTACTGAGTACCAGCACTTCTCAGTTTTCTCCCCCTGAGTACTGGAACTTGTTTTTGGCAAGGAATGTACCAGTACTCTCTGAAGCAGCAGGGTTCATGCCCTGAAGTACGGGTATGTGCAATACAAAACCTACTGAAAATAACCCTTTCAGATGGAGCATGTTTATGTGCCACTCTGGCAGGCAACAGGTAGTGTATTCCTGCACTGGGGTGCTCCTGCAGTGTTAGGTTCTAATTGGCATTGCAACGAGAATGAGGATGTGGCCAGAGTTGCCGACAGTGGAACTGGAGAACCAGGTTCGAATCCCGACGTCGGCTCATCATCCTGTGATTCTGGACAACTCCCTTAACCAGTGGTGCTTAAAAAAAAAGTACGCTTTAATGCAAATGCTCTGACTGCCATGTAAAGCGCTTAAATGTCCATGGCCCAAAATTGAGCAATATCAGACTGCCAAAAATTAGGCCCTACACCTATGACATTGGAGCTGATGCTTGACATGTCTCCTGTGTAAGGAGGCAGTTTGATATTGTACGAATTTGGCCCATGGGTGTTCAAGTGCTTTACATGACAATCAGAACATTTGCATTAAAGCTTACTTATGTGGCTATTGTTAAATTCCTGGCTCATAGCCACGCCCCTAACGGCCCACCGAGTCTAATTAGTGAGTAGCAGCACTTCTCATTTTCCATTTAAAGCACTGACTCCATTTGATTGCCTCCCTCTTCTCCTCTTAGGGTGATAGCGGTTCGGTTTTCTCCAAGTAGAATGCTGCATTTGGAACCCAGATATGCCTTAATATAGAAGATATGTATCTGCACGCAGAATTAGGCCAGGGACTACGCTTAATCATTTGATTAATCATTCGAGGAAGAGGTAGCCTTGTGTAGAAAGTTTCTAGAGTATAAAGAAGGCTATTTGGTTTGAATAACTTGGCAAAAAGAGGAACTACAACTAAGCATTCGAGGTGCTGAATCTGAAACACCAATACTTTATATAGCACGTCCCAATATATTGTCATTAATATACTTATACATATATACAGTGCTTTAAATGGGCCGCTACTCGCCATTACTAAGTACCAGCACTTCTACATTTTCTGCTCTTGAGTACCGGAACTTCTCCGTGTCCAAAGAGAGTACTGGTACTCATGGGGTAGCATGCCAAGCTCAGTGCAATTTGGCATGTACAAAAAGAAGCACGGCATACCTGACTAGTCAGTCCGTTTTAGTGAAGCACTCTGATAATCGAGTGCTAATCTGCCCTCAGTATGCTAACTGCGGGGCGGCCGTATACATTTATTTAGAGCTGGCAGGAAGTTTGGGAGGGGCCCGAGTCACACTGTGATATTTGACACTCAGGCTCTGTGGCATCAATAGCACTGTAGGTGTGCGAGCAGGTCCTGCTAGTAGGCATATTGTCACTGTGGGAAATCTAAGAAAGGATTCCTGCTCGCATAGGAGAGTACGGATGCACTTGTTTGAAGTCAGATTGAGGAGGAAGGTGTTGTTCTCAGCAGAGAACTAAATCAAATCAACTTAATCTTGAGGAGGAAGGTGCTGATAGTGAAATTGTAGCAATGTGGGCAGCAGCCAGGGATGGATTGGCAAAGCGGATGGGTCCTGCCTTAGTGTCAGCTGTGGGCTGGTTTCATGGAGGACAACCAACCACAATATCCTACTGGCCACCCAGCCCCCACTATGGCCACCTGAATAGGCCACTATGCAGGGCCGGCTTTAGCGCTGGTGGCGCCCTGTGCGACAATGTCTGTTGCCCCCCCCCCAATGACCACCTCTGCCATGGAGTCCCTAACTAGCACCCTTTAACAGTGCCAGTTTTATAGCACCACTCATACCACTGTAAGGTGTCAGAGCACTTTACACCACACACACATTGCACAGAGACAATCACATGTGTGTAAATCAATGTATAGGAAATGTTACATCAGACAGGACTACAAGGTGTAGTGTAGGAGTGGCATGTCATCGATACTGGTAGGCAGTATAGTTCGAGTCCTTATTCTGAAGAAGCACAAATTCTGAATATAAAAGGTAACATCATTGTTAGGAGTTCTCTTTCACAATAAGAATTGTTTTCTTCCCAAATGAACCCTTTTCGCAAGATTAGGATGATGAAATACAGGGCAAAAAACCTATAGCTCTAACATATACCTTGCAGTTTGCAGCAGCTCTAGGATAACAGTTAATAGCTCAATGTTATATATTAGGATTTTGCCTTAGAAACAACAAGTAACAAAAGGAGCTCTCTTACAGAAGGAATTACCCACTGACCTATTTACATTATATGCACTTCGTAATCTGCATGGTACACGTTCTTAGCAGCAGGCATCTTAACCCTCTGCACTACCTTAGGATGAGACAAAACTTCTACTAGACAAACCTCCGGCCTCTTTCCAGGAAGATGATAAATCACCAGAGTTATATTGACGTTTTAATTGATGTCTGAAAAATGCTGGAGGCCAGGAACACGGCAACAGGTGCTTTAAAAATGATAGTATACATTTTTTTTAAATGACGCCCCCAACCCAAGTCAACGTCCGGTGCAGTCGCACCGATCGCACCGCCCTAGAGCCAGCACTGCCACTATGGAATGTGTAGGTGGGCCGCAGCACAAAAGGCTCTGTTTAGAGGTGGGAGACGAGACGAGTGAGAGGCCAGTATTGTGGCCATATTCACCTTAGCCCAGACCCCACAAGCAGTGCTATTCCACATTCCTTCCTGCCACTGCGTCACACTGTGCCTTAATAGATGTGGTCGGGGTGCGGCAGGTGTTCCTCTGGTCATTAGGCCATTCACAACTCGGCCACTCTGGGACCAGGGGCTCGGTAGGTGGAACTGCTAAAACCAAAAGCAGTGTCTTTGCAGTACTCCTCTGCCAAGCACTCCTCGCACTGAGGCATGGCAGGCTGGGCAGAAGAGTGTGAGGAGGCTGAGAAGCCACACAGGGAGCAGGTGTTGTGGCCCTAGGGTCGTTCGACAGCCTAAAGGTTGTGTTTTTCCCATGCTCCCTCCCAGGCAGGCACTTCACATTCATTCCGTGGTAGGCGGGGAGTGCAGGTTCCATTCAGCTGACCTCTCTGCCAGGCCATCACATTCAGGCAATGGTGGGTGTGGGAGTGTGCAAAGGTGCTGAGGCCTCGCTGGGAGGCCAGGTGTGGTGTTGGCGCCATTGGGACATTTTAAACTCGACCGAAGTTTCAATAATTAGGTTACCTGCACTTGTTCCGTTTTCCAAACACCACCAAAAGTACTTGCCAAAAAGATCTGTGCTTTATCTGTTAACAGTTTTGACTCATCATAAGTTAGCACAGAGGGTTCATGTGCTTGCTGCAAAACACAACATGCTGATCTCAGATTTGTATTTTAGGTACATAGGCATGTGGGTTACTAGTTCTGCACACCAATTAAATCTCAATCAAATCAAATGTGTGCCCCTGGCCGGGTCCCTTAGCACTCCACGTAGCCCCGCCCCATAGCCTCCCCTCCGCCCAAGCCCCACCCCCTAATCGCATCCTAATATGGTGAGTACCTGCACTTATTTTTTTCCATTTAAAGCACTGCATATATATATGTACATCCATCTACGTCAATAGTATGATTTTAATTATCTTGAACCCCTGGAAAGATACATTGGCTAGAAAATACATAGTAAGCCAACACCCAACATTGGAACATTGGAAGCATAGCACAGCTGCTTTAAATAGTACTAGTTTTTTCAAACCATAGCTCATGCTGGCTTGGCTTTCAGCCCTTAAGTAACATGCTCACTGAAGGCTGGCCTGGCTCAATATTCATTAGCCTGGGCAGAGAAGAGGTTAAAGTCAGCAGCACATTTCAGAGTCTGTCTGTTACACATTTTTGCACAAAAGCATATTTGTTCACAAGGCAACGTGTGCGAACCGGCGGGCACATGGCCTCTTATTTATTATGAGGCTGGTGAAGCATCATGCCCCAGACATACTGTATACCCTTATTGCAAACCACTATGAAGTTTCATACCAGCACCCCTTCTTCATATGCTCACTTCCACCCCACTCTCAGCTCAGCACCCTCTTCACTTGAGGTTGCCTCCACCCCCTTCATCTCCATTCCAAGAGTGCATCCTGGGACCTGGGGCACATAGAGAACTGAAAAAGAGGAGTGAGGGGGTCCAGAGAGAGGCCTCTCGAGCATCGGACTGCCGGCTCTCTGCACAGGAGAGACATTCGGCCATCGCCAGGCTCCTAGTGGTGCCCTTAGGACGTTAGAGGGGGGGGGAGCGCAGTGCAACATGAGGCAGACAATAAAACTCAAACTGACAACAGAAAAGACGCATTTCCTTGCATTAAGGTAAAAAAGACGTGTGTTGTTAATGCGTTGCAAAAGGTGCTGTCTTTCTAATGTACCTGCCTGTTTTGTTGTTGTGGCAGATTGTGTTTGGAAGCAGGTGGGGGATGCACACAGGGCAAGCGCCAAGTGCCAGTTTTGCTTCAAGCAAACATGTCGTCACTGCGTCGCCTGCCCAAAGCTCAATGGCTTCAAACTGTGGCGCCCCCAGGGCACAATGCCTGCAAGGGATGGGTGCCTTCAAACCCCTATTGGGTAATAAAAGACAAACAGTACTGGGGTGCAATTGCCCAGTTACACTCTTGGGCTCCGGCACCAGTGCACCTGCTGCACTATCGATAACTACTGCTCTGGTGACTAACGTTTAAATCATAGCTGCCAAGGTTTCAGATTGCTTATGTGTGACATGTTCATAACTTCAGTGTAATTAAGAGTGACATTCAGCGACTATGAGTGACACTTTGTTGCGAGCAAAATCCAACAAGGAAGACGAGAGAAACATATAAATGTCAGAAATGACACCCATTGAAGCAATGAGAAACTCTAAGAAGAGCTTAAAACTGCTAAATAGCACCAGAAATAGAAGGGCACTAACCTAGTACCCTTACACAGGGGTGCTGCAAGGAGGGTGTTCATCGCTGCGCCAGGCTCCAGATTCAGGGGTTTTGAGGGAAGTATGAGGTGTGAGAAGGATACATGGGTTTGCTGCTTGGAGATTGTGGGTCACTGCAGTCAGTCCCCAGGTTCAGGGGTCTGAGGAAAGGAGGTTGGAGAAGGTTCCATACATGGGGGTGCTGCCTGGAGAATTTTTTGCTGAAGCAGGGCCCCAGTTTCAGGGCTTTTGAGGGAAGCAGAGCGGTGTGAGAAAGCTTCCTACACATTGCTGCCAAGTTTTCCGATTGTGTGACATTTCCATGGTTTCAGTGCATGAGTGACACTCAACTGCCACATGTGTGTCACTTAGGGTAACATTTTCCTGTGAGCAAAACCAAGCAATAAAGTGGTTTGTAAAAGATACATATTAGAAATTACACTTTTTTTAATCAATGTGAAGCCCTAAAATATTTTTCAACTGCAGTAAAACCCCCTGAACTGGAAGGTTAAAATACTGATACCAAGCTTTGTATACTAAGAAAATATAAAAGTAAAGCAATCCTCATATAACATCTCACATTGCCCCCTCCCACCATGTCATTGCACTTCATTGCATCCTAATAATACTGTTAAGTACCTGCTGCAGAAATCAAATAAACATAGGGTGGATATTCTGATGTTCCAGTCAGTACAAGAAAAGCAAAATCACGGCTGGTACATATTTTTACCGTTTATCTGTATACTTCAGGACAGGGTAAATATATAAATAGAAAGCACGTTTAAATGTGTTTTAGGGATAAAACGAAAACTGAAATTGCAGTTACAAATTAATACATAGGATTTCGTTTCCAGTTAATATAACTCATGTCAGGATCCGGGCCTTTGCACACTTGAAAATACAACTAATGGCCGGTAGTTTTCTCTTGGAAAGATGTCAACAGTAAACAGAAATGCATGACTCACCGGAGTGCTGCCATTCCACAGTCTGTCTCAGAGCACACGGCGAGTCACGCAGAGGCAGCTCTCAAAAGTATCTGGCTCTGGCTGGCGGTAGTTTTCAGTGGTTAGGGGACCACTGGAATGTTATTTTCCGGCGGGCCAAGCAGCATTGAAGCAGGCAGGAAGGCAAATCTGGGGGCCCCAGTCACGTAGGCCAAAAACCCTCTAAAGGCTCAAGTGCACACAGAGGGCATTAACAATTTCATGTCACGTGAACCGGAGCCTCGTACTCGAGCTCAATCTGAAAGCGAAAGTTGAATTTTTGCCTCCACTCATTTATCGGCTATAATGTTACCAGCACAAACTGATAGTGCCGGTGGCGCCAGTGGCAGAGTTTATAATAAACACAAGGCACAGCCCCGGTGTCCGATTTTTCAGTGCAGGTCTACTGGGTATGATTTTCACACTTAGGAAATGGAGAACAACAAAACATCACCACAAACACCACGTGTGGTGGTGTGGTGTCTGTTCTCCCGAAGGGGCCCCCTGGAGCTTAGGGGCCCCCCCGCACCGCGTGGGCTGCGGGGGCCTGTGTTACGCCCTTGGTTGGGCGTGCAGCAGGTGCCACCAAGAAACAGCCCTTGTAAGGAAAGGGGCTGGCTGGGTGTGCGGCCTCACTCACCGGAGGCGTGGAGGGGAATGGATACCTCCTTCCGATTCCGGGAGCAACGGTATCTGCGGGGCTGTGGAACATGCTTTCGTTGAGCCTGTGCCTAGCAGGGGGAGGAGAAACTCCATATCGTCACAGAAGTGGGCCGTTGGCCGCACACCGACCTGGGTGGATTAGAGGAACGACATCGGCAACAATGGACAACCGTCAGGGACGCCTTCACTGCAGGGAGGTCCTGCGGGAGTGGCGCAGACCAGCTGTGAGTGGATGCACCGCGGGGTGGCCAGGATCACCGGAGCAGTTTCCACCGGTGCTACAGGAGGCTTGATGGAAGCAGAGTCGGGCGGAGGACGGTGCGGGTAGGAACTGCCTCGTTGCCAGTGTAGTGTGCAAGGTCAAGGTACCGGAGCCTGGTGGCACGATGCACAGGGCCTAGAGTGATTGTTGAAAGAGGTACGCACACACAGTGTGGTTAGGTGCGGGCAAAGGCCCTGAGCAGTCATGCGTCCCTTTATTTATCTCCTTGGGCTTGCCCGCCTATAGGAGTGACACAGGGTGCAACAGTGTATGGTATGAGCCGGGTGGCTCACTACAGACTCCAGAACCAGAGACAATACTCTAGCTGTGGAGTTTCCATCGGTCCCAAAGCCTTATGTTGTTGCTGCTCCCGCCTCCTCGCGCCTCCTTCTTCCGGCGCACGAGCTGCCACGTCAGAATGAGACCCGTCTTCATTAGATTGGCAGCCGCCATTCATCAGCCAGAGCCACGCGAGGAGCTCAGACCGCAGAGAGTCATCAGCAGAGGATTGGATTACATTTCAAATCGAAGAAATCTCTCACAGAGCACTTCCTTCCCTCGGAGCATCACCAGGACGGTTGTAAATTGCCCCCGTATTCCCAGGGCGCCGGCCCGGGGCTCTTCCCTGAATGAAGACATTTGTTAAATTCTAAATATTCGTCATTGCCTTTGTTTTTTGCCTCCCGTTCCACTCGTGGTCTTTTCTCGGCCTGATGTTGATGTGATGACCTCATGCGCCGGCTTTTCTGATTTGTCTCTCCAGTTCTTGGGGTTGGAGTGCGAGACACACACACACACGCAAACACACAGAGGCAGCAGGTACATACACAGAACCACACACAAATACTCGCAAACAAACAGAGCCAGACACATACACAGAAGCACACACAAATACACGCAAACAAACAGAGGCAGACACATACACAAAACCACACACAGACACACACAAGCAAAAAGAGGCAGGCACATACACAGAAGCACACACAGACACACCCAAGCAAACAGAGGCAGACACATACACAGAACCACACACAGACACACACAAGCAAACAGAGGCAGACACATACACAGAAGCACACACAGACACAACCAAGCAAACAGAGGCAGACACATACACAGAAGCACACACAGACACACACAAACAAACAGAGGCAGACACATACACAGAACCACACACAGACACACACAAGCAAACAGAGGCAGACACATACACAGAAGAACACACAGACACACGCAAACAAACAGAGGCAGACACATACACAGAAGAACACACAGACATACGCAGAGGCAGACACATACACAGAAGCACACACAGACACACACAAGCAAACAGAGGCAGACACATACACAGAAGCACACACAGACACACCCAAGCAAACAGAGGCAGACACATACACAGAACCACACAGACACACACAAGCAAACAGGCTGACACATACATAGAAGCGCACAAGCAAACGGAGGCAGACACATACACAGAAGGACACACAGACACACGCAAACAGAGTCAGACACATACACAAAACCACACACAGACACACACAAGCAAACAGAGGCAGACCCATACACAGAAGAACACACAGACACACGAAAACAAACAGAGGCAGACACATACACAGAACAACAGTCAGACACACACAAGAAAACAGAGGCAGACACATACACAGAAGCACACAAAAACACACCTACAAGGCCAGAAATAAAAATACCCAGAATGACACACACATTTACACAGACACACATGCACACAGTCACGCACATGGCACATGAGTAGCAAGGCACACCCCCAGGGAACGAAACATGCATAATAACTTAGAAATACACATATACACACACACAATCACACAAACAGAAGCATAGACATACACCAATCATATATATAAATACACAGACATATGGGCACACCCAGACACACACATACTTTGGTATACACAGACAGGCGCATACACACAAAGACATGCACAGGCATACATACAGATGGATACGCACAGATACGCACAAACGCGTAACTGTCTGGATGCTTTGAATGTTTACCTTCTGCTGAGCTTACCCTGTATTTTACCCTTAGTAATAATGGGGTGGCCCTGTGACCCTCAGAACCTGGGTTCTAAGTTAGTGTATACGACAGTGGTTCTGTTGGGAGGAAAAGATTACTTAATTTGTCCCAAGGACAGATTAATCTCATGTGACATTTGTAAACTTATTTTGAAAATACAAATATCCAATAAAAATTGAGCAAACACACCATTTTTGGATTCAATCCTGTGTATTCATTATTTCATAAACCATAAACTGTATCAAAAACTGTGCTATACATTTATCAATGGTTGTACTAAATGTTCTGTTCTGTTATGTTATGTTAAAAACACTTTTATAGCGCACAGCTGCCCCAGCCAAGGGGCGTCCCGGCGTTTCATAGAAAGTACCCAAACACAACACAGCAACTACGGACAAAAGCGCACACAGAACCACATACAGACACACACACTTTTACAAAAACATAGAATAGACTTACATGAAATATAGTGAATGGAAGTGAAACAATAACATATAAAACAATTCATACAAGGACATACATATTAACGATTAAAAAACAGTCCCAGAATTCACAATTACATTGGTTACAACTCTATTTGAATTTTCTGATTGTGGTTGGAACCTAGCTAGGACTGATATGTGGCATTACGTCGATGTTTCGACCCTATGTTACGGTGCTTGTTTGTCACAACCAGCTTGGGTCTTCTTCAGGACTAAAAGTATTGTGGGACAACCTATGGGGGAAAGGAAAAACCTTTAGCGTGCTGGGTGTGTTATATTATGCTAATTGGTGAGATAAACTGTCAGTGTGGTTATCTCACCTGTAAAATTGAGATGTCTACGTCTGTTCCTAAGACGAAGGTGGGAGGATCTGTAAGGCGACAATATTCACTCCTCAGGGGTCATTCTCTTTGCGAGGTCTGCAAACGAGATGTATTAAATCACTACGTAGGCTGTTTAGTCATTCATTGTTTTAATCCTGGGACATATTAGTGTTTGTACGTACCTTTTACAATTAATGTATTCGATTCATCCACCAGCCGGCGGAGCATCTGGGAATCACTTAGT
Organism: Lissotriton vulgaris; assembly: GCF_964263255.1. NCBI lineage: Eukaryota > Metazoa > Chordata > Amphibia > Caudata > Salamandridae > Lissotriton > Lissotriton vulgaris. The sequence goes on along the minus strand of NC_141696.1, from coordinate 1,526,067,377 downwards.
CAAGCGCCGCAATGCGATCACCTGTGGCAATGAAGAGAGAACGACCTAAGTCAGACTTTCTTGCAAATTATAATTTTTAAGGAATACTTTCACAGAATGGACTAATCCCACCTTCCCGATATGCGAAGCCTCAAGGATAGCGCACGCCGTGGCTAATTGCTCCGAACTAGTGTAGCTGCATTAAGGCGATTAATTTAATTGAATCACAAATTGGACAATGACAAGCCTGTGTATTAGGAACGCAGAATGGCTATATATTTAATTTAAGTTTTTGGCTATCCGCAACTAATGTGGGCTTGGAGTATATATGTAAACATCTGTTTATAAACGATACAATGTCCTAGTCATTTTTCCTAACAGAAAGTACTAGGAATATAAACGGCTAATCCATGGACTTTCAGAGCGCCATGTAGTTATTAAGTGCACCCTATCATCGTTTTAACCACAAACTTGCACAAATACAGGTGGGACTGTGAATATTTGTGATGAACATGGAAGGATGAAAGCTAAATGAATGAAAGGGTGAGAATGGTGTGATTGTTTGGATAAATTGCTTTACTTGTTTTCCTCGAATTATTGTATAATATTTGTGGTCATTTTGTATAATGTATTTTGATATACTGTTTTGAAGAAAAAAATTGAGAATGATGAAAAATTAAAATAAAAAAGCTACAAATGAGCTTAAAGGTGCAATGATGACTGGTCCGCACATCTTTTCTTAATTTACTTGGAAATTATTAGCAGCATTGGCATTCTTTCTTGGTTGTTGATAAGTTCATTCTTAGACACTGTAAGTGTAGTTAAGCCATAAAGAGTATATGGTCTGGGAGTGTGTCATTACAAACACCACAGCTCCATAACGGCTTTACTAAAAACTGAGAAGTTTGGTAACAAGCTTCTCAGCACATTAAACCCACACTGATGCCAGTGTGGGATTTAATGTAAAACGCACACAGAGGGCATCTTAGAGATGCCCCCTGAAACTCAGCCAGCCCTGTTGTGGTTCCTGAATGTCTGCCTCCCATTTGCCACCACCACACAGGTTTCTGAACCCCTGGGTAGAGGGCCTCTGCTCTCTGGGTCCAGAAACAAAGCCCGTGCTGGGCAGAGGTGTCATGCCTCCTCCCCCAGGATGGCCTGGATCCACGAAGGGGAGGCTTCAAAGGCCTGTCGCCTCTGTAAGCTGCCCCTGCCTTTTGCTGTCCTCAGCAACTGGCTCCCACCGGTGCTGCCCCCACTTTGGGTGGGAGAATCGGTGGGAAAACCAAGCTAGGAAGAGAGGTGTGCCCACCTTTGCCAACCCTACCCCTCAGCTGGGGGAGGGGTGAGATGAAGCCCACATGTCAGTCCCCTCCATCTTGGAGATGAGGGGACCCAACCAATTAGGGAGAGGCTCATACCCCCCTCCCACTGGAGGGGGGCATAGGGGGTGTACCCACCCAATGAAGAGACCCATTGTACCCGAACTGCACACTCCTTTAAATGAACCTAAATCTAGTATTATGGGGCAACCTTTAACCTTGCCTCCTCAGACTCAAGGAAGAGAGAAGAAGAACCAAAGAGTCATGCTGACCCAGGAAGAAGGGGACACCTACTGCATTTCCCCAGCCCTTCTGGCCTGTCACGACTCCGACCTACTACCGCGAAGAAACCGGTGTGTCCAGCAGCCACCCAGCACCTGGAGGACTCACCTTACAGACTGTCTCCCTCTCAATGGACATGCTCAAAAAATACTGCAAGACCAGATTCCGTATTTGGTGTCTCCGCGATTCAAAACGACACCTGCAACCTCAACCTGGAGCTGGTAAGAAATCAGACGCCAGAAGACACCCCTGCACGTGATACCCCACAGCCTTGGGTGGCCCAACCAATGGTGTGCAGTCATCCTCCAAGATCCCAACTTACCTCTCCAGCTGGTGGTCGCCTTCAGGAAGTCTCCTTGCCCGAGCCGTCAGCAACTTCACTGAACCGAAGGTCTCCATTGAAGAGCACAGGGTCCCGATTTCTTTTGGCAGCCTGCACCCGGCCGCCCCAGTGCCGCTGGTGGTTCAGCTCCTGTGCTGATTGTTGGCCCCTGTAGTGCTGACCTTAACATCAGGAGCATTGTTCAAAAACCTGAGTAGCCTGCTTGTCAGCAGTCCCCAACCAAAGGCCCACTCGACCCCGTTGGCTAACGCTTGGTTCCTACACTCTGCACTCGGCTGCCCCAGTGCTGCTGGTGGTGCAACTTGCGTGCCCATCTAGACCTTGGGGAACCTTGCTCCTAATCCCCAAAACTCCCACTTGTAAGTTGGGCACTTACCTGAGAAACTGCTAACAATTTTTGTTGCATATGAACCCGTGTTATGATATTTTGGGCTAAAATGTTCTAAGTGTTGAACTGATGTTTGTATTTTTTTTTTGTTAGACCTTTATTGCACATTATACATATACACAGCGGTGTGCCTACAACCCACTGGTAGGGCCGGCCGCAATCAGTGTACCAGCCGAGGCAGACGAGCCCAGAGACATATATCACTGGTAGAAGGTTACAGCTTAGTAAGGCACAGCTCGCGAAGGTACAATAGTTGTTCAGAATAAAGTGTTCAAAGTACACCATATGACTGTGGCCGTAGCGCCCTGATGGTATCTCGGTCTCATTTTACAGTTTTGAAGAACCAAACTCAAGCAATAACAGAACCCAACTCCCCCCCAACCCTCCCGATCCTGGTCCATGTGAGTATTCCGAGCCTGTTAGGTACAGTGTCCAAAAGGTAATCAACCTCAGAGGTGGCAGATGGGCATTAACCAGGGTAGGCAGTCGTTGACAGGTCTATTCACCATGGTTCAAACAACAGCGGGTACATGTACAACCGTTAGGTCTCGCTGTCCAGTTATGGTGCATGTGGAACCTCCAAGTATATCCATAGCACAGACACACTGTGCAGGACAGACGGCACACGCTCACTCAGTCAGTACTCATTTGGGTTCACCGCCTCCGTCCGATAAGTCGGCGCTCACACTTCTCTCGCTATCAGTGTCTGCTAGGGAAAGCATATAGAGCGTAAATGGAGCCCGTATATTCTGTGGCCGCGCCTACTCCGGTAGTCCCTCATAGTAACAATTCAGTTGATCCCTACAATAAGCCATGTCATTCAGCCACAGCTGCACATCAGGCGCTCTCCTCCCTCCCCAACCCATAGCAACTCTCCGTTTGGCCAATTGGAGCGCTAACACAACAAACCTTCTAGACTTTGCTGATATACCAGAAGCAATTCCCAGGAGGCAAAGGCGCACATCCAACGCAACTTCGGTCGATGTTATGGCAGTAAGCGTCTCAGACACCGCCTTCCAGAAGTCATACACACGTGAACATCCCCAGGCCAGGTGTACAAAGTCAGCGTCATCCTCTCCGCACCGGACACACTGGGCAGACTCTCGAAGGCCAAACCTAACCAGCTGAACCGGCGTGTAGTACCACTGATGTATGTACTTATAATGCAGAAGACGAAAATTACCATTAATCACATACCCCCCAGTCATAGCACAACATTCGGTCCACTCGTCATCACTCAAAGGTTCTGGGAGACTCCTATTCCATCTGGCCCTAGCTAAGACTGCACCCCCTCCCTCATCCTCCTGTGCAGCTCGATATAGTTTAGATATTAATTTAGTCCTGTCCGTGGCAGTGTAAAGCAACTGTAAAGCCCCGAGTGCCAACGGCTCCTCCGGGTATGATGGATATAGAGCATGTACCGCAGCCCGAAGCCTTACGTATACAAAGGTAGACATAGCAGCGTTAGTGGAGCGGGCCGTCATGGCCTGCAAGGGGAGAAACGATGCCCCAGGGAAAAGATCCCCCACAGTTTGAAGTCCAGCTTCCCTCAGAACCTGTAACCCTCCAATCTCTCCAGATACCGAAATACCTGAGTGATAAAGCAGCGGCATAGCCGGCGCATATAACGGCAACCTGGCTGCCCGTCTGCCCAATTCTTACCAGGCAGTCGCCGTGATCCGCACAGTGTCAATCTCCCCCTTCTCAAACACCGAATGTTCATTAACAATCATGGCCCTCAGGAGATGTGGCAGGACAGCACTGGCTTCAAGCGCCACGTGCGGAGTGTAAGGTGGAGCACACATCCAATAAGTCGCAAAATGCGCTTGCGCACAGAGATAATAAAGCTTCATGTCCGGTACAGCAAACCCCCCCAGTTCGTACGGTTTGGTCAGTACCTCCCACGTTACACGTGGCTTCTTACCGGCCCAGGTGAGAGATATCAGTAGGGACCGCAGTCTGGCAAAGAAGTGCGACTTCAGCGGGACAGGTATATTGACAAAGAGATAAAGAAATTTTGGCAGAACCACCATTTTAATTAAGGACACTCGATCTGCTAGAGTCAGAGGGAGACGGGTCCAACGCGCTACCTGATCCTCCAACTTAGAGATGGCAACTCCATAATTAGCCCTTATAATTTCTTGGGAGTCCCTGTGCACCCAGACGCCTAGATATCGAACCGACTCTGTTGCCCATTCCAGGGGAAATTCCAAGGGGATCTGGTGCGTAATGTCCGTGAGAGGTAGCACGACAGATTTGTCCCAGTTAATGGTCAGTTCAGAGTGGCGACCAAACTTAATGAATTCCCGGAGTATGTTTTCTAGGTGGAGCGCTGGTTCACGAACATAGAGGACCATGTCGTCCGCATACATTGACACAGCCAAGGATCTAAGAGGGAACTTCAACGCTGCTTCCGCATACCTCTGCCGCAAGATACAGGCCAGTGGTTCCATCGTGATAGCAAAAAGTAAGGGCGAGAGCGGGCAACCCTGCCTTGTTCCCCTCTGAATCGGAAATGGGGAAGAGACATGACCATTGACCATCACTCTCGCTGTGGGCTCAGTATATAAAAGAGCAACCAGCGAAGTAAAAAAAAGGGGTACCCCCATCCGGTGCAGAACAGCCAACATATATTTCCACACCACCAAATCAAAGGCCTTGGCAGCATCAAGCTTGACCGCCACCGCAGCCAGCTCCAGTTTAAGCAGGTGTAGCACTGCAAACAGAGCCCTCAGATTGTGAGTAGTTGACCTGAGAGGAACAAACCCCGATTGATCCGGCAGCACCATGACTGGGAGGAGTAAACGCAGTCTCGTGGCTAAGACTTTGGCAATTATTTTAACATCGGTGTTCATGAGTGAGAGGGGGCGATACGAATCGCATTTGTTCGGGGGCTTCCCTGGTTTAGGCAATGCCACCAGTAGCGCCTCTCTCATTGTCGCCGGGAGCCGGCCGCATTCAAACGCTTCCTCCAAGACCATCGCCAGCTGCGGAATCAGCAAATCTGCATATTCTTTATAGAATTCGGAGGATAGACCATCCGTGTCAGCCGCCTTCCCGTTCGGGAGAGCAGCAATTGCCTCCCTAAACTCAGCCTCAGTGACATGATGCATAAGAAATTCCTGCTGTCCCCTGGACAACCATACCAAAGCTATGTCCTCGAAGTGCCTATTCACTTCTTCCTCATCTGCCGTGTCCCTGTGCTCATGGAGTTGTGCATAGTGTTTTGCGAAGCAAGCCAGAATACCGTCCGTGCTAGTCACCACGTCCCCCTGATCGTCAATCTCCTGCACCGTACAGTGGCGTGCCCAGGGATCTCTGACCCGGTCCGCTAGCCCCCTCCCTGGTCTACCCCCTTCTCCATAATATCTAGCTGTGGCGTGTTTGGATAGGAATTTCACCTCCTGCTCCGCCAGTACATTATAGTCAGTGACTTTTGATCTGATGTCAGCTAGCAATGTGGCCTCCGCACATATCTCGAGTCGACGCTCCAGAACCAACAGCTCTTTTTCCAGTCTGGTCATGGAATCCCGGATAGACATGAGCACCCCTGATCTTAGGCCAATACACGCCCCCCTCACCGTCACCTTGAAGGCCTCCCATACTGTACTCTTGTTGTCAACAGACCCCACATTGTTCCCAAAAAACTCCTCAATGATCTGACGTAATCGCTCACGTAACACCTGATCAGTCAATACACCAGGGGAGAAACGCCAAGTGAAAGGAGCAGGCGCATGCGCTGGCAACTGTAGCACCAGTTTAACAGGTGCGTGGTCGGAGATAGTGCGAGGCAGATGTTCAACACCCAACACCCATCCACTCACATCACGAGTTACCAGCCAGTAGTCTAATCTCGACCACGTATCATGCGTCGACGTGCAACACGTTCCCTCTCGCTTGTTAGGGTACTTCAATTTCCAGATATCCAATAGTTGCAGCCCACGCATACCCTCACATACCGCATCAGCCGCTTTCTTGCGCACACATGGTCTGTCCTGCTTCTTGTCCAATTCAGCATCCAGCGTGACATTCAAATCACCACCGCAGAGGATAGCCGACGGGGGAAGCATATAAAGTTTGTTCCAAAGTGTAACATAAAAATCAGGATCATCGACATTCGGTCCGTATACATTAAGAAGGGTGATCAGCGTGCCACACAATTTACCCTGCACAATGATATATCTACCATCCTGGTCAACCTCCTCATGGTGTATTTCAAATGGGACATTTTTCTTTATAAGAATCATCACCCCACGGGCATAGGAGGAATATGCCGTGGCCAGTCGTACCCCCGCCTAGTGCTTACCCACTATTTCAGCCGCCTTACCCCGAAGGTGTGTTTCCTGAAGAAAAACAACCTGAGCACTATGTCTATTTAGAAAAGCAAGCATTTGTCGTGTCTTTTGCGGCCGATTGAGTCCCCGCACATTCCATGTGACACAAGTGAGTTTACCCCCCCCTATCCATATCGCCAAACTCTCAAGCAACCCAGCAACCATAAGACCCCTACCAGCTCCCACCCGCCAACCCAACAGTCGTTACCCAGTGACCTAGAAAGGCCATGAGCGCTCTTGCAAGGTACATCATACAAATACCAACAATGGTCAACACATCCTACAGGTAATTCAGAGCCCAAAGCACTGACCAGGATAAACACCAGCTCCCCTACAAACTCCAAACACCCTTCCCCCATCCCACCACCCACTTCAGCAGTCCCAATTTGCCAAAGCCATCCCATACCCCCCCCTTGCAACCCCCAACAATGCAAACAACTGTGTGTGGGGATCTCCCATATCATGGGGCGTAGTGGCGCACAACTCCCGCCAGAAAACTGACGAGAGCAAGACCATTCTCAATAACCAAAACCCCAACCCTCTGCACCCCATCTTCGTGGTCATAGGAAAAAGCAAAACATCAGCCAAATATCAGTACATTGCAATATGACACCCATTGATACTGCCATGGTTCAGTAGAGGCGGCAACTGAGGTGGACAGCGCCAGAAGCAGTCATCGCGGCAGGCTCACATGCCTCCCTCCATCCACAGCATCAAGCCATGCCCCCCACAACCCCCACAGGCTGCATGGGCAATATAACAGCACATATGTCTTGACTAGGAAAAATAACGCAGGCCAGTTTGCTCGTCCCACGACAGCAGTCAAGGGGGGTGTACGAGTCAGTCCAGTCACCAGAGTACTGCAGGAGCGGGCCACAGCTACCAACTGCACAATTTCAAAGAAGGCACAATACAGTATTGCACAGCTGTGCCCCACCCTCGGTGGAGTGTATGCAACAGTTTAGGCCACTTCATCCTGCCGTTCCTCCTCGCCATCCAGAGGCCCATTTGGCGCTCTCTTGCGTTTTTTCTGTTTTTTGGCATAGTCCATGGCCGTCTTAGGGGAGGAAAAGATATTATTATCCGACGGAGGACCTATCCGAAGGCGAGCGGGATATAACATGGCATATGGAATGTCTTCAGCACGCAAAAGCTGTTTCACTGTGGCAAATTCCTTGCGCGCTGTCTGCACCGCCATGGTAAAGTCAGGATAGAACTCAAGTTTGTTTCCCTGATATTCAATGGATCCCTTTTCCCTTGCAAGGCGTAGGATGGTATCCCGGTCCCTATAGTTCAAAATCCTGGCCACTATCGGACGCGGCGGCGCCCCGGGCGGTGGGCGTTTTGCCAGGGAGCGATGAGCACGCTCTACTATGAAGACACGAGACAACTGGTCCGCCCCAAAAATGCCTAGGAGGATGCGTTCCATATAGTCCTCCATGCGACCAACATTCGTGGATTCTGGCAGGCCCGTGACGCGGACGTTATTCCTTCTGGACCTCCCTTCCAACTCTTCGTTCTTTGCCTGTATGACCGCCAACACCCTCTCCATGTTGAAAACCTTAGTTGAGACCGTAGCAAGGCCATCTTCGGTGGCGGACACTCTTTGCTCCACCTCCCCCATCCGCTCGTTTTGGCGGTCGAATTGTGTCGCCATTTGGTCCAGGCGGTGATTAACAGATTCCATGGTGCTTCGATGGATTGGAGGGTCTTTTGCATAGCCACTAGCGTAGATTCCAAATTCGGGGTGCCCCCAACTGCCCCCCCTTGCTCAGTGTCAGGCGGCACCTGGGAAGACATTAGTGCCGTTTTTTTGGCCTCAAACGTGATCTTCGGCTGATTCCTCTCCGGCCTGCCCATGGTGGCGATCAGCGCAGCCCAGTCTTGGGTGCAGAAAGTCAGACAGTGCCACCGCGCCCGGAGGTGAAAGCGCGCCAAAGTGTCCTGGAATCAGCCTCCCAGCTCTCGCAAATAATGGCAACCCAAAAGCGCCCAAAATCAGATTAGCGGCTATATCGCCAGGGCCACAGTCTGTGTATGTTCCTCCTGGCAGCGCCTGCGTCGTAAATAGGGATCCCACGGTGGCACTCTCCTCGAGGCCACCGGTCCCGAAAGGAGGTCACAAAATGGCGGGCGCAGAAGGTTCCCTCCGCTATATAGCAGTGCCCTGCACCCCTCAATGTGCAGCGGCCGCAGCGAAGATTCAGCCCCCATGTAGTGCAGTCCGCCAAGCTGCGCGAGCCACTCCACCACCCTGCAGGCCTTCTCCCCGTGCCCCCTGCCGGCTACAGCTCGCGCGGCGCAGCCCAGCTCGGCCCGGCGCCACCTCCGCAGCCCCAGGCTTGCGTAGCGCCCGCCCCACTCACCGCAACCAACAGGGCCGAGATCAGGCCGTTCGTTGTCCTGGTGCCGCTCGGAGGAATCTTCACTGGCTCCACCACCACAGGCACCGGGCACCGCTTCTTTCAGGCTCGCCCCGCAGGCGGCAGGGGGGTCTCCAGCCCGGACCACAGCAGGACAGGTCCCCCACTTGGGCCGAGGTTCCGCAGGCGGGATTCCGGTGGAGATCAGCTTGGCTCTGGGGGTGTCCGCCGCAGCCGCCGCCCAGGAGAAAAGCGCAGCAGCGACTCCCCAAAGTCAGCGGGGAGTGCACAACGTAGGTACGGGGCTCAAGAGTCAGGATTTGCAGGATAAATGGGCGAATATTAGATGGTCTCGGCGGAGCCTCACGCAAGTGTGGCCATCTTGCTCGGCGCCCTCTAGCGCCCGAACTGATGTTTGTATGGAGAAAAGGGAAGTATAAAAAGTCTTACTTACCTTGTATTGTGAGATCCTAGGGTGTGGTATTGAGGCATACCTCCCCCAGTACTCAAAGTAAAGTAACTAAAAAGTATTCTGAAAGTGATTACAGTGTAATTCAAACTGCATTAAAGTGATACAAACCTGCAACAACTGCAAATCCATCCTCAATTGCATTTCTGTGTAAAGGTTTACAATTGAAAGTATATTTTAGTTACCTGTATCAAGTCCTGCTTGGTTCTAGAAATAAAATACAAGTAAACCTTTTTCATACTTACCCGATTGGTCTGGATTCTGAGTGTGTGCCATCAGTCCTGATTGAGTGAAAACAATACATTCATAACACACCCTCTGAATAAGCCTAACTGCTCGCCCACACTACCATAAAGAGAGCTGTTCGTACTTAGCTAATTTACCCTCTGCTATACCTCTGGGGACTCCCTGGACTCTGTGCACACTATACCTTACTTTGGTATAGTGTATACAGAGCCAGCTTCCTACAATCGAACAGAAGCTTTTCTCCCTCATGGGCACTCTGACAGCCTCAGGGTCAACTTGGTTGCTTGGTGGCCGTGTATTCAGCAAGCGCTGTGGGCGAGCTTCTTGCTCACGAGCTGGCGGAGGAACCTGGCTGACCCTACCCTGGCAAGGGGCCTGCATGTGAGAGACCTGAGGCCCTGTGGAGACCGGTGGCTGCTTGGCCTGAATGCATCTCTCTCTTGATACATCAGGCCCGAGGCCAGACATGGCATTTAATGCGCATGTTCACATGAGGGCTTTCGGCTGAAGCTCTACAGCCTCGAGCTTATTCCTGGGCTCCAAGCAGAGCAGACATAGCATTTTTATGTAGTAGCCAAACTTTCTCAAAATGAATGACAAAACATAGATTTTGATGCAAATATTACAAGTTTCTAATTTGTAAAAAAAAGTAAGTGCCAGGGCTCTTGACAAAAGGCCACTGCAGCTTGCATCTCCTATTGCCCCTTCCAGCGCTGCCAATAATAGTACCAACACAATTACCAACCATCACATGCCTGCAAGAGTGACAATTCAGACTATTCCAGCTCCCAAAGCCATGAGCATGGCTTAGGCGGCAAGTATTAGTCATTTTTTGTGTATATTGAATTAATAAACAACTATTGTTGTGCTCATCTCTAAATTGGGCTGTCACAACTTAAGCACCGGTGTTGACAATGAAGTGCTGATGCAGAGCAATAGAAACCACCGGCTCAAATCAAGCACTGTGTATTACCAGGGAAGCCCACAGGGAACCCCAGAGGTACTGGTTTGCCCAAATTGCCACATTGCAGGTGTGGCCGAGCAATGCTGTCTCTGACTGCAGCTGGTTTGCGCCCTCCCTACCTCGCTCTGCAACCATAAGGCCCTGTTCACTCTCAGGGGCACCATGCCTTTGCCCGGGTCGTGGTGAAAAGTGGCAGACCGGCTGGTGGAACCTCAGAACCTGATTCTTTTTGTTCTGGAACCCTCTTTTCATGTGGATGGCTGTGAGTCGAGGCTTCGGGGTGTGATGGCAAGTCAGGTGCCACTTGCCTGTTGGCAGCCTGTGCTGTGTCTGGGGAGGTGGCCCGCCTTTTGTTGGTCTACAGCACGGTAATAAGGATGTTTCACAAGGAAAGATGATGCAGAGGTACCAGGGGATAGAGGTCTCTGATATGTGGAATCCTAATGACTAGACTGATTGTTTGCTTTGCAGCCCCTCCCTCCATGGCAGCCATGTTGGTGTTTAAGTTTATTACGAAGGAACAGAATGGCAAGCAGATTTTCAACATGTAGCTTAGCACCGCTTATGTAACATTGTTGGCAGTAAAAATGGCCGCCCGTGAAACGTTTTCTGGATTTTTTCCAGGAAACATCCGGAATTGCGTTCTCTAAACCCCAGGCACTAAGGAGCATATTTACGAGTTCTGGCTCTGCTCTGCATATCAGCAGAGAAACACCTGAACAAGTGCGTCACGCAAAACTACCCTTACGTCACGGCAGATGCACCACATTTACAATGCAGATGCGTGACGCATCTCGTGACGTAAGGGCGGTGCACCGCTGGAGTCGCATGGCAAGCGCGACGCAACTCCAGCAATGCTCAGTGTCGCCCCATACTTAACATGCTGCGTCAGCCCTTACGCCTGCTTGAATGAAGCAGGCGTAAGGAATAGACGTAGCAGCGTCGCGGATTACAAGTTCCATAGGATATATTGTAATTGTAATTTGGCGGCCGGGATATCCGGCACGTTTGTGACAGAGTAACCCAGTCCGCCAAGATTATAACCAGGCCCTTGGCTAATACGTCAAACTGGGCAGAGAAACCGGAGGAATGCAACCGCCCTACAACCTGCTGAGGGTTACTTGAGTGAGATGCATTTTAGGTAACAAAAGACTTCACAGGGATAATTAGTGTAACCCAACCCCTCTTTCATCATTAATAGGAACACACAAGAAAACTAGGAAGCTAGGATTATATTGTCAATATATATTATAATCAAACACTCATCCTAGTGTACTCAGTGTGAATAGTAACTATTATTGAAATAAACAACATAGTGACAAAGATACTTGTCAAAAGGCAGAATAATAGAAAATGATGTATCACGATTAATGCATATGGATTTTTTACACCAATATTCCCAACCCATCCTTATCCTAGTATTAATAAGCTATACTTAGCATCAAAATGGGGCCTAGTGAATTTCAGACCTGGTTCTCATCTGCGTACCTTTTCTGACCAATGGAATCAATATTCAGCAAAGAAAAGGCAGCTGTTGTTCCCGTCTGTGTCTGTGAGTCAGTAGATTAGCCAAGAGAAAGACAGGTTGTGCCTTCCCCTTATCCCTCAGCAAGGAAAGGTGATTACACTTCTGTACGACCCTCAGTCTCAAATCCCTGGAACAAAGTTTTTACTTTACCTAACATTTCTATTAAGCATGAGCGAATTTTGCGAATCTGGCGTTCGCGAATTTTGCGAATTTGCGAACTCGCAATCCGCAAAATCCGTGAATTCTCGCGAATTTGCGGATTTCTTTTTGTGTGTTCGCAAGGATTTCTGCCAGTTCGCGAGGGTTTTGTACCAGTTCGCAATTGCGAACTTACATGTCGGCTCGCAACGGTCGCGATTATGTTGTTTCTACGTCGGGTTCATCATCACAGGTTCCCAGCACCCTCTGTTTCACCCCTGCCACCCTCTGTTTCACCCATGCCACCCTCTCGTACATCAATGCCACCCTCTGGTTCATCATCACTGTAGATTATGGGGGGAAAGAGCAAGCACACCAGCCCTGCTTCAACTGACATGAATTAATTTGGGGTTGATTTATTAATGTGTCACTGTTTTAAAATTCCAGTCTGGCACCTGCTTCCTTATCTGTAATTTGCTTTCTGTTGCAGTGCAATTTTTTTTTCCAGGACCTTTTATGGCCTACTTGTAGCTATTCTATGAGCCTGCTGTGAGGGTCAGAGCAGGGTCATACAATTGTTGCAACTAGCAACTAAACTCTAGAGGGGCCCCAGTCAGGAAGCACGACAGGGAATGGTTACTAATGATGAGTTTGAACTTTTGAACCTGCTGAATGCTTTCACTTTTGCAAAACTCGTTTTTCTGCAGAACAGCATTACAGCAACTGTAATGCCCCAAACAAGCTTACTTGAGAAAGTTGATTTCTAATCCAAAAGTGATCCAAAGAAAGTCAAAAGGCCTCAAATCCAAAAAAGTGCAGGCAAATGTCAACCTGAGGATTTATTCTGATAAAAATCATCATTTTCAGAAGGTCTATGCTGCTTGCTAGTGGATTTCTTGTGCAGAATTGCAATTTTTGTAATTTCGCGAGTGCGAGATTGTTGCTGCCTACATGTTCGCAATTGCGAACTTACACTGCACGCCGCAAAATTGTATCACCAAGAAAAAAAAATCCGCTGCGTGCGAATTTGCGGATTTTCGGTAAATTCGCGAGCGTTCGCGGATTGCGAATTTACCGAAAATCCGCAAAATTCGCGAGCGGAACGGATTTTCCGCCCATGCTTAATTTCTATGAAGCAGTTAAAATATTCTATCTGAATATTGTTGAACATTTCAACATAAACAATTTGCAGTACAGCTCCTCTAGCCTTTCACCTACTTATATTCTGTGAAACATTGGTTATTCTTTAAAAACAACAACTGAGAAACAAAGATATCAACTTCTCTGAAGCCTTGTTCATTATTTAAAAAAGATAACTAAAAAGACATTTTTAACCATGCAAGCTAGCTGAATTTTTATATTGCAATGAATAACAAACTTAACATGTATGCATTTATACATGAAACTTACACCTAAAAAAGTTAACATATATAACTCAAAAGGGCAATACCTACAATAGAAACAATATGAATATTATAAAAATCACGGGATGATAATGTGGTCTGTTAGAGCTGGCCCTTTTTGCAGGGTTATTCCCAAACATGTTTTCTTCTCCTCCCTATTTTCAGACCCTTGGGGCATATTATCAAGGGATTTATCTCCGCTTTTTTGGCTTTAATAGCCAAGAAAGCAGAGATAAAATGATCTCCCTATCAGCAACAGGGTGCTAACACGCAAATTTGCATGTTAGCACCCTTTTTCTCTACTCTTCCCCTTGCATCTCTAATGAGATGCAAAGGGGGCGTTCCAGAGAAAAATAATAGGAGAAATGTTGTAAAGCGACATTTCTCCTATTATCAAGGATTTCGCTAACCATGTTAGTGATAAAAAAAGCAGCGCTAACCGTGGTTAGCGCTGCTTTTTTTACACCTGGTATTTTCCTGACTTAGAAATACTGGTAATTGTTTAGGGCAGATGCACAGCAGTTATTTTAGTTTATCATGAAGATGCGTTTGACTGAATTTTTTGGTGCTCCAAAGGTGACGTCGAGGGTCCGACGGCGTCAAAAGATCATTGGTTATTTGTGAAGCTAGTGAACCACTAGATTCATCCCTTTTCGGCACACAATTTTGTTGTCTTTCTAGTAGAAAAAGACTTCAACACTTGTTTTTCAATTAGTTCATAGTTCTTGTTTAATTCATTTAAAGTATAGCGTTCCTTTTTGTTTTCAAATCGTTACCATATGAGTTTTAAACATCTTATACTTCAGGCAATGTCATGTGGAGACATCCAATGCATTTCAGGCACTGATGAATGCCCTTCGTCAGGGAACAGACACTGTAAAGAGTGTGTGAATAAACCGATTAAGGTACTGTTTAAATATGTACATTATATACATGTAACACAAAATACATGGAGTTATGCATGCGCTTTCAAAGTCGTGTGAATGAAAATATGATAACACCTGGTTGGCCCTTAGCCCCGTGAGGTTCCTATAAGCATTAATACTAACGTGTGAGAATAAATGAGGGGGAAACGGCGTGTCTCTTACAGGCCGTTTCTCGAAGATGCAAAACGAATCTGTGAAAAAATTATGGGTAGGTGAAACGATCGGCAAACATTAGGGTTGGTTTTTCTGGTGGGTGAATAATCACCAGTCAGCACGCTGGGGTTGGAAACAGTTAAATAGTAAAACTAACCTATAAGTATGTTTGTGACGTTCTCCGGTCTGTTGACTTTCTGACGAACGTCAGCACAGAGTAAGTCTGGCCGCGTTTAAAATATTCAAACCGAGTTTTCCGGTCATGTGACCATGAAACTAGACAACAGACTGATGGTGTGGTATGGTGTCAGAAATGACTTTGGGGTCGCGTTAACAGTTCAGGGTGAACTCGAGCATGATAGCGTTGTGCTCATATAGGGTGGAGTTCTATGAGGGAATTAAGAATAAAAAAAGGGGGGTAAATGAAAGTGTTACACGGAAAATAAAAAATGCGGTGAGGGCTAGGCTTGCCCTATAGCAGGCACAAACACATGGTTTGTGTGCCAGTTGTTGTAGCACTAAGCTGTTGAGCTATATGATTGCTCGGGGATCTTGAGGGTGCTATGATGTATCTGTGAGTGGAGTGTGTGTCAACATGTGTTGTTATTAATAAACAACCCTCTAGCTGTTATATTGTATCTGTGCGAGCGGTCACAGTGGTTACAAGGTGTAGTCTTTGGAGCAATTTTTAAAGATAACATGATAGTTCAATCCTATCATTTAAGCCCGCTGGCTTTTGTGTGGAAAGATTTTGTATCCAAAAGTTTTCTTTTCTCAACAGGTGTTTTGTATTGTCTCTTCCCTCAATTTTCTGTACCGTTTCTAGAATGATGAATTTAATTTGGGAAATGTTGTGTTGTTCTTCCACAAAATGGGCTGATAAAGATGATTTTGTGTTTTTTAAACGAATGTTGGATTTATGTTCAGTTAGTCGTACTTTCATGCGTCGTTCCGTTTTGCCCACATACATTTTTCCGCATGGACATTTTATTGCATATATCAAGTTACTTGTGTCGCATGTGGCATTAACTTTTAGTTTGATTGTATGTCCCTTCATCGGGTGGTTTATTTTGTTTCCCCTGATTATGCTGTTGCAGTTGCCACAGTTTAGACATGGTTTGGTTCCAGAGTATTCAGTGCTTTTAGTAGGTTTGTTTTGGAGAATTTCTCCCAGATTGTTTGCTCTTGTAAATGCAAATATGGGTGGAAGGTTGAAAATTTGTTTAAAGTCAGGTTCGATGTTTAACAGTGGCCAATGTTTCAAGATGATGTTTTTGTATTTTCTACTAGATGTTGAAAATTTCGAGACCACCACTGTACGTGTTTGTTCTGGCTTAACGCTTGGTGTTAAAAGTTTGGTTCTTGTTAACTTTTCAATTCTTCCTTTGGATTCTTCTATCAAGGATTGAGGGTACCCTCTGTTGATGAATTTTGTTTGCTGTCTCATCTATTCTTTGGTTCGGTGTGTTCACATCTGAGGTAATTCTTTTTACTATGGCCATCTGTGAGAATGGTAGATTCCTTTTGAGGGTGGGCTCATGGAAACTAGAGTGGTGCAACATGTTGTTTCTGTCTGTGGGTTTAACGTATAGGTCTGTGGAGAATCCTTCCGATGTTACTGAGACTTTGACGTTCAGAAAGTTGACGGTGGTTTCAGATATTTCCCACGTTAACTGTATGCGTTCGTCTATTTTATTGAATTTTGTCAGTTCCTCTTGTAACATCTCTTTGGAGTTGGTCCAGATGATAAATAGATCATCGATGTATCTGATGATCATTTTTAAGTTGTCTGTCCATTCTTTTTTGGCAAAGATATGTCTGTTTTCATACCGTTGCATGAAAATGTTGGCATATACAGGCGCCGCCGAATTGCCCATGGCCATTCCGGTGAGTTGTTGGTACCATGTCTCTTGGTATTTGAAATAACTTTGATACAATGTGAAGAGCATAAGTTCCATTAGGAAGGTCTGGAAGTTTAGATCTAATGTGGTGTTCATTAGTGCCTCCTCCATAGCTTCTATCCCCATTATGTGGGGTATGCTTGTATATAATGAGCGAACGTCAGCTGTGCAAAGTATGATTTTTTCTTGGGGGTCCCATGACACTTGTTGTAATTTCAGCAGGAATTGTGTAGTATCCTTGACGTAGGTTTTCATAGCTTGCACTGTGAGTTGAAGGTATTTGTCTAGTAGCTGTCCGATGGGTTCATGTAGGCTCCCTCGTGTGGAGACTATGGGTCTCATTGGTGGATCCATGATGTTCTTGTGTATCTTGGGTACCATTCGCAAGGTGGGGCTCTTTGGGTTGGATTTTATTAGAAAGTTTTTTGTTCTGTCTGTGATCGTGCCCTGTTGATGGGCCCTATCGATGATACTGCGTAACATTTTGGAGAATTCCGCTGTTGGGTTGTTGTCCAATTTACTGTATGTGTTGGTGTCTGCGATGTGCTCCATCACTTTTGTTTCAGCTAACGAAAACATCATATTCACAAAGGCAGACAAAGGTGGAGCAATTGTAATCATGAACAATACTATGTATGAAACAAAAGTGATGGAGCACATCGCAGACACCAACACATACAGTAAATTGGACAACAACCCAACAGCGGAATTCTCCAAAATGTTACGCAGTATCATCGATAGGGCCCATCAACAGGGCACGATCACAGACAGAACAAAAAACTTTCTAATAAAATCCAACCCAAAGAGCCCCACCTTGCGAATGGTACCCAAGATACACAAGAACATCATGGATCCACCAATGAGACCCATAGTCTCCACACGAGGGAGCCTACATGAACCCATCGGACAGCTACTAGACAAATACCTTCAACCCACAGTGCAAGCTATGAAAACCTACGTCAAGGATACTACACAATTCCTGCTGAAATTACAAATCATACTTTGCACAGCTGACGTTCGCTCATTATATACAAGCATACCCCACATAATGGGGATAGAAGCTATGGAGGAGGCACTAATGAACACCACAGTAGATCTAAACATCCAGACCTTCCTAATGGAACTTATGCTCTTCACATTGTATCAAAGTTATTTCAAATACCAAGAGACATGGTACCAACAACTCACCGGAATGGCCATGGGCAATTCGGCGGCGCCTGTATATGCCAACATTTTCATGCAATGGTATGAAAACAGACATATCTTTGCCAAAAAAGAATGGACAGACAACTTAAAAATGATCATCAGATACATCGATGATCTATTTATCATCTGGACCAACTCCAAAGAGATGTTACAAGAGGAACTGACAAAATTCAATAAAATAGACGAACGCATACAGTTAACGTGGGAAATATCTGAAACCACCGTCAACTTTCTGGACATCAAAGTCTCTTTAACATCGGAAGGATTCTCCACAGACCTATACGTTAAACCCACAGACAGAAACAACATGTTGCACCACTCTAGTTTCCATGAGCCCAACCTCAAAAGGAATCTACCATTCTCACAGATGGCCAGAGTAAAAAGAATTACCTCAGATATGAACACACTGAACCAAAGAATAGATGAGACAGCAAAAAAATTCATCAACAGAGGGTACCCTCAATCCTTGATAGAGGAATCCAAAGGAAGAATTGAAAAGTTAACAAGAACCAAACTTTTAACACCAAGCGTTAAGCCAGAACAAACACGTACAGTGGTGGTCTCGAAATTCTCAACATCTAGTAGAAAATACAAAAACATCATCTTGAAACATTGGCCACTGTTAAACATCGAACGTGACTTTAAACAAATTTTCAACCTTCCACCCATATTTGCATTTACAAGAGCAAACAATCTGGGAGAAATTCTCCAAAACAAACCTACTAAAAGCACTGAATACTCTGGAACCAAACCATGTCTAAACTGTGGCAACTGCAACAGCATAATCAGGGGAAACAAAATAAACCACCCGATGAAGGGACATACAATCAAACTAAAAGTTAATGCCACATGCGATACAAGTAACTTGATATATGCAATAAAATGTCCATGCGGAAAAATGTATGTGGGCAAAACGGAACGACGCATGAAAGTACGACTAACTGAACATAAATCCAACATTCGTTTAAAAAACACAAAATCATCTTTATCAGCCCATTTTGTGGAAGAACAACACAACATTTCCCAAATTAAATTCATCATTCTAGAAACGGTACAGAAAATTGAGGGAAGAGACAATGCAAAACACCTGTTGAGAAAAGAAAACTTTTGGATACAAAAACTTTCCACACAAAAGCCAACAGGCTTAAATGATAGGATTGAACTGTCATGTTATCTTTAAAAATTGCTCCAAAGACTACACCTTGTAACCACTGTGACCGCTCGCACAGATACAATATAACAGCTAGAGAGTTGTTTATTATAAACAACACATGTTGACACACACTCCACTCACAGATACATCATAGCACCCTCAAGATCCCCGAGCAATCATATAGCTCAACAGCTTAGTGCTACAACAACTGGCACACGAACCATGTATTTGTGCCTGCTATAGGGCAAGCCTAGCCCTCACCGCATTTTTTATTTTCCGTGTAACACTTTTATTTACCCCCCTTTTTTTATTCTTAATTCCCTCGTAGAACTCCACCCTATATGAGCACAACGCTATCATGCTCGAGTTAACCCTCAACTGTTAACGCGACCCCAAAGTCTTTTCTGACACCATACCACACCATCAGTCTGTTGTTTAGTTTCATGGTCACATGACCGGAAAACTCGGTTTGAATATTTTAAACGCGGCCAGACTTACTCTGTGCAGACGTTCGTAAGAAAGTCAACAGACCGGAGAACGCCACAAACATACTTCAAGGTTAGTTTTACTATTTAACTGTTTCAAACCCCAGCGTGCTGACAGGTGATTACTCACCCACCAGCAAAACCAACCCTAATGTTTGCCGATCGTTTCACCGACCCATAATTTTTTCACAGATTCGTTTTGCATCTTCGAGAAAAGGCCTGTAAGTGACACGCCGTTTCCCCCTCATTTATTCTCACACGTTAGTATTAATGCTTATAGGAACCTCACGGGGCTAGGGGCCAACCAGGTGTTATCATATTTTCATTCACACGACTTTGAAAGCGCATGCATAACTCCATGTATTTTGTGTTACATGTATATAATGTACATATTTAAACAGTACCTTAATCGGTTTATTCACACACTCTTTATAGTGTCTGTTCCCTGACGAAGGGCATTCATCAGTGCCCGAAATGCATTGGATGTCTCCACATGACATTGCCTGAAGTATAAGATGTTTAAAACTCATATGGTAACGATTTGAAAACAAAAAGGAACGTTATACTTTAAATGAATTAAACAAGAACTATGAACTAATTGAAAAACAAGTGTTGAAGTCTTTTTCTACTAGAAAGACAACAAAATTGTGTGCCTAAAAGGGATGAAACTAGTGGTTCACTAGCTTCACAAATAACCAATTTTCCTGACTTAGCCATGATATCCTATGGAAGGTGGATATCATGGCTAAGTTTGCCACAATTGCAATACTTATTTAAAGTAAAGTGCGTACAGTAAAAGTAGTATTATGAAATAATACTGTAAAAGCATTGATATGGTTTCTTAGCCATATGATACTTTAAAATGGATAAAATATATACATACATAAGAACATTGACTAATGAACTCAACTGGTGCTTCTAAGATACGCCTACCCCAGTGTACCTGACCTAAGCCTATTACGTGGGAAGGAATAAGTAAGTTGCAGTTTTAAGTTAAGTTTTGCCAAGTATCGGAATCAAGAATTCTCTCTAAGGTTTTAATCAGCTCCGTACCTTGGTTATAGAATGAAGGAGGTCTTGTATCTCGCTTCTCAGGATTCGATCTCCCAGCAACCCGCGAGGGTGACTTGGGAACACCGGAGCTGGATTTTCTCGGCTGGGGGAGGGGCGGTCTCCGTTGGCTCTTATAACAGCTTGGCTCCCAGGCAAGTAGAACGGCGCTCTGCTCCCAACCACCGTGTGTTTGCTTAAGGCAACGTTGGTATATTTATACCTGAAAGGCGCCGGGTTTGACGTAAGGTTGGACATAAGACGTCACTAAGAACTAACAGTTCTTTCTGGACTCTAGGAGTTCTTGTGCAAATCAAAACAAGAGCAGGGGGTTTTCCCGGGCTGCTGGAGGCTTGGTTTGTTTAAAGAACGCGTTGTGCTTTTTAGGAGTCTACGGGAGTAGCCGTGCTGTGTTTTGGACTGCATGGGCTATTACTGAATATGGATATGATTCTTATGCCTTTATAAGGATATAATTAGTTATAACCACAGAAGGGCATGAATCGGGAATATCGAATTAGGGTCCTAGATAGAAATATAACAGCAGCACTGATTGTGCCACACACATGAGTAGCCCTTTAAAACATGTCTCAGGCCTACCATTTCGACCTGCCAAGTAAACCTACTTGCCAAGGCCAAATCTTCCCTTTTAATACATATAAACACCCCAAAGGTAGGCCCTAGATATCCCCATGGACATGGTGCAGTCTATTTAAAAGGTAGCACATGTACTGTGAAGTTTTGCATGTCCTGGTAGTGAAAAACTGCAAATTTCGTTTTTCGCTACAGCAAGCTCAATCTTTCCCACAGGCTATCATTGGAGCTGCGGTGTAACGCTTTACAAGTGCAACTTCCAATTGGGAAAACAATAGAAGGGCAAGTTTGGTGTCTCTGTACTCGCAATTTAAAAACACACATTTTAGTGAAGTTGGTTTTTAAAGTGCAGGTCTGAAAATGTCACTTTTGGAAAGTTGGCATTTTCTAACTTTAACCATTCCGTGCCTCTGCCTGTCCCTAGAATACACGCCTGGGTTGGGTGACAGCTGAAAGTAACAACCATTACACTTGTATGACTCCCACCAGGTTGCGGTGCTCTCTATTTAGGGGGGGGTCCCAATTTTGGGTCTGTGATGTAGCAACTTTGACATCTCTCTGCTCTACATAGGAAAGAACACCACTCACTAACTTGTGCCTTAACAGTTAACGATTGCCTATGTCAGAGAAACATTTCATTACGAAAAGGGTGTCCTGTTACTTACTGGGTGATCACAGTTCCACTGTTCCAAAGGGCCACTCATATCAGAGGCAGGGATCAATCAAACACGCAGTATTTGTATAGCATTACTAATCATCCGTGAGGGTATCTAGGTGCTATGTTTTAGGGCGCAGTTGAACAGCCAGGTCTCGAGTCTCTTCTTGACATTCGCCAGAGAGGGTGCTGTCCGGAGGTGGAGGGGAAGGCCGTTTCAGGACTTGGTGGCGAGGTAGGAGAAGAAACAGAAATCGCTGTGCCATACCGTCCTTGCTCATCTTCCTCGTTCTTAAGTCCACTTCGGTAATGTAGGGGGGGGGGTCTCTTTGCTGTGGCATGGTAAGCAACATATAGTTGCTGTCCTGTTTAATGTCACAGTGTGTGCAATGTGGCCAGCTCCAGGCTCTTACTTCAAGCTCTTACCTCTGTGGCACCAAACTTGCTGTGAGTGATATTAGTTTCACAGCGAGAGAAGTGATCCAAGTGCTCCTGCTTCATAGCTTCATCACTGCCAGGGCATGTTTGCCCCATAGCACCAGGCCCCCCTGCAGGCAGGTGGCGGAACATTCCTGAGGGTCGGTGCCGACCAGCGACATCAGCTGGCTGAAGACAAAGGCTGCCATTACGAGTCAGGGTTAGCGCAATGACCGCACGAAATTCTGCCTGATCCCAAATGGGTGTGTGAGAACCAAACCCGATTTTACCACGCGGTATTCCACACGGTAAAGAGCATGAGGTGTTAATTGCGGAAGGAAACACGCCTGGGCAGTGATTACCAATTTTAAACCAGGACTCATACCCTCTTATTTATCCAGCACGTTCGCACTTTATTGGAAAAGAAAATTCCTGGCTCTAAGGATGGGTGAATGGCCTTTTTTGAAGAGCCTCCAAGGATGGCGCCGACCAGCTCATCACATCCAATGTAGGCTGTGTGGCTATCACACTGAAGGAATGGAACACATAGTTTGCCTATATCCCGCAGTGCTCACTTTTAGACGACTTCTACTGCGAGATGGATGGATTAGGCTCGGAATCCGATCATGCTGCCAAGCCGTAATAGCAGCCTGTAACCCGGACAATACGACGCTGAAGATCGGGCTAACAACACTTGTCACCAAGGCGCAAAAACTGATGGAAGTCATCGGTGCTCCCAACCACTCCTCATCATGTCAGCCGGCACCCCATCCGTGGGTCAAGTAATTGTTTTTCAACCACCATCAATTTGCTGACCACACCTGGTACCCGAGCCGATCACCAGCTGCCAAGAAGCTCTGCAGAGTTTTAAGTTAAAATGTTAACCTTATATCTTTCTACAATTATATACAGTGCTTTTTTTAAGAATATGCTGTAAGTGTTTTTATATTGTAAAGGTCTTACCTAACCAACAATAAAGTTCTTATACATGCCTGTGTAATTGCAGAAGCTGTCAAGCTGCATTACACGCATTTAACTGTGCATGGTTCTGGGCAGATTTACGGCATGGTAATGGTAAAACTGCATAAGATTTTACTGGAAGGAGAGCCATGGAAGTATGAAAAATCCAGAGCCTTCCTAATGCACAAGTGTAATTAAAGAGAGATTCCCTTTCAGTGAGGGTAGTGTGAGAAGTGTGAGTGTCAATGGGTAATTATGGAGCATGTTAACATATATGTATAAAACTATGCCAAAAATATATATATATATAAGACTAAAATGTTGAGTGTAGGTGAATTCCTGAAACTCGTGCTTGCAGCTCGCAACAGGATAAAGCATGATATTACTGTGTTATTCCTCATTCTGAGGTGTAGAGCAGGTAATGTCACACCGCAGATGTATTTACTGGACCCACTAGTATCTCCCTGCATACTGGGGGTGTCTTGATGAGCCCCTTTGTGTTTCAATGGTGCTCATTTTTACGTACTAGAATAGTTAGAGACAATTAGAGTTTAGTAAGAAGACTTTTATATGAATTTGTGCTTTGAAACATTGACATACCACAGTCGTCTCCTTTCAGGCTCTCATGTACCCCAGCACGAGTGTGGAGGAAAGCAAACACTGTGTAACAATAACCATCAGCAGCTGGTCCTGGAAAGCTGTCTGACATTTGACTGTCTTTGAAGTAAATTACATGTTCCAAGACAAATATGTAAAGGTCTCTCTATTCTTAATTTTTAAAGTAAACGTATTCTCGGATATCTGGGGGTGCAACAGCGCCCCCCCCCCCCCCACTCCAAGTTAAAGCACCACTGCTTAGCAGGCCTTCTCCACAGCAAAGAACCACTTCCAGCACCAGAAAGGGTTGTATGTTCAAACCACGTATGCATTTACCACGCATGCCTTTACAACGCGGTCTGGACCATGAATGATCTTTGCAACGCATTCCTTTACCACGGAAGTCGTTGCGATGACTTGGCTTAGGAAAAGCGCTGGACTTTATAATTCACTATTCCAAATCCAGTCTGCGCAACAGGAAGGAAAGTGTGGGCTTTCCATGAAGCAAGTCGTTGTAATGACTTGTGTGGTAAAGGAATGCACTGTAGAGGCGCATTATTGGTTCAGACCGCGTTGTAAAGGCACGGCGTGGTTCGAACCGCATTGTAAAGGCTGTTTCCCCCAGAGAAAGTGGCCTAGCCCCATAGGGCAGCTAGGACTCCAACACGCAGTCCAAGCTGGCATTTGGGGCTAGGCCACTCTCATTGATTTACACGTATGCTAGGCAGGCATAATTCCAACACAGCACACATATTGTGTTAGTATCAGAGCAGTGTATCACTCGAGTGCACTTTTCACCTACATTCATTTGTTTCCCCCGGAGAGCAGCATCAAGCCATTTCTTCATCACAGCAGCAAAGCATTGTCCAGCGTAGGGGGCCCCGCCCAGTAGCGGCCCCTGGAGGGAGTTCCGTGGGGCGGTAAGGCGGGTCGGGGTTAGTAAACACCAGAATATGGATGATCGGAGGTAAGTAAACAATTAAATAAATAAAACTAATTTAGTTGCGCCGCATCGCAAAATGCAATGCAGTGCGCGCAACAAAATTAATTTTATTTATTTAATTGTTCACTTATCTCAGATCATCCATTTTCCGGTGTTCACTACCCTCCTCCCCCCACCCCGCCCTGCCTTACTGCCCCACGGAACTCCCTCCACGGGCCGCTACTGGGCCCGCCCTTCCAAGCGCCCCATTCAGTCTAACGCCTATGGATAGTGGGGATATGCTGCAGCCTTGGGGCCTTCTGAAGAGGGGGGGGGGTCACATCATTTTGTGATATGCCACAGGCCAGCTGAACAATAAAAGTGCTTCCTCCTAGGTTTCCCTGAACTCTAGCCCCAGACTGGGTAACCAAAGCAGCCCTGGCAAAAATGCTCAAACCAGCCCAGCTCCCTTCATTGCCTCCCACACTGTCTTGCTCTCTCTCTCCATCCACCCATTGCCTTTCTCTCCTTCTCTCTTCTCCCTCTGGGGTCTCTTACTCTCTGCTTTCTCCCTCCCTCTCTTTCACTCTCTCTTGAGACCTCTTGTGACTGCTGCAAGTAACCTTGGGGAGTGGTGGGAAGTGACAGAGGCACCAGGAGTGACCACATACCCAAGCGGCGGCCTCTAGGGCCTCCAGCCCACAGGGGAAATGCCCTGTGGAATAAAAGGCCTGTCCAGCCCTGAACACTTGCTGTGCAGTACAAGATCTGCTCTCCAGGCTTGCCTTCTTCGCATGACTGCGAGTGTGCTGGGGCAGGAGAAGTCCTCGCTGTGGGAACTGTGGAATCCGGCAGTCCACGAGCCCTGAAAACAACCCTTAAAGTACTTGCTGAGGACACATAGTTAATCATAACTGGAACCCGGGACCCCCTCTGAATTATTATTGGAATCAGGGGCACCCCACTGAGTTATTACTGGAAGCCGGGAACCTGGCCTAAGCATTCTCGAAGATTTGAACGATAAACGAGACACAAGTAATACAGAAACAAGCATTCATCAAACAAATACACAAATAATGAAATAATTTATGTAATTCACAAGTGGATATAATGAAAATTGTAATTTTCATAGGGGGGTTGGAGTGTTTCTGGATTCAATTGAGGCTGCGCCTCGTCCATACTACATTCTGTTTGATGCACGTGCACTGCTCTCACGAATCAAGCTGAGGATACTAGCTTAACTTTTAGCCTCTAATTTTAAATTCCTTCACATTTTCAGAACATTTTAAACTTTGAAATTGTACATTTAGCTGCATTATTTTTATGCACTTTATTAATCTGTTAATATTGTTTAATTTTCTAAGTAATGGCGGACCCCCTGAGTAGGTGTCGCAGCCTCCAGGTGTCCTTGGACCACAGGTAGGGAATCACTGCCCCAGAGGGATAACAGAGACATGGAGATGTGGGGGTCCCCTCAAAGTGAGACATTAGAAGAAAGGGGGGCACAGGGAGACACAGACCCTGGGAGGAAGAGCCAGTGCATCCTCCAAGACTGCAGGTAACCCCACCTCCATGAGGAAAGCACCCCCAAACAGCCCCACTACAAGGCACCAGCAGAGACAGGTGTGCAGCACGCAAACCCAAAATAACACAGCAAACTGTGCGTAACCCAGGAGAAGCCAGGAGGAGGCAGAGTAGAAGCTGAAGATCTCTCGGAAATGGTGCTCGTTAACTAACCAGGTATTCACCACAAGATGAAAATCATACTACACCCAACTGAAAGTTTCAACCGAGCTGAGCGCTCAAAGATGAACGCCTTTCAACCAATGTTCGACTAAACCTCGGATGGGCCCAATGAACATGTGAAGCTGCTTTGGTAAGTGTAGGTGAGCGTTGATCGAGTACTTACAAAGATTAGGGGCACATGCATCAATGCAGGCTTTTGCGATTTCTTCATTGCATTTATTAAGGAATCGCAATTAAGGAATTGTAAAAGCCTATGCTTGTAGGAATCTCTATAAAATTAGCGATTCTCAAACATTCCTTAATTGCAACTCACAAATTGCGAGTTGCAATTAAGGAATGCCTTCCCATTCATTCCTATGGGCCTACGGGACCATAGGAATGAATGGGAGATTGCATGTGCAATTTGCGAGTACAGAATAGGTACTCGCAAATTGCGCATGCAATTTCAAGGGCGCAAGGGTGTCAAAACACCCTGTTGCACCCCTGAAATTGATCTGTGCACACATGTTGTGCACACACATGCCCATAGGGCATGTGTGTGTGTAACCTACAACTTTGAAAAATGCACTTTAGTGCATTTTTCAAAGTTTTTGCAAATTACCATCAAGTTCAAATTGATTCCATCATGCATTGAATTTAAGGAATCTCAATTTGCAATAACTTAAATGCAATTGCAATTTAAGAAATCGCAATAAATTGTGATTTCTTAAATTGCAAGCGCCTTACAGTTTGATGCATCGCGGAAGCCTTTTTTGCGGGCGCAAATGGCCAATTTATGCGAATCGCACCGTTTGCGCTCGCAAAAAAGGTTGATGCATGGGCCTGTAGATTACTATGTGGTTGGTCTCAAGTACTGAATTTGAGTAAATAAATACCTTTACATATAATAACTTGTCAACAATAGCTTTGGTAATTTGCTTACATGGTATTGTTAGCATTTTACATGTTTATAGCTTTAACTCTTACTAAGCAAAAACGCCTTTACCTTTTTCTGAACTTTTTATATGTAAGTAACCTACTATGACGCGTGATCGAGGATTTATACGTTTCACTGATAAAGCTGAACCGGGACACATCCCATCAATACTAGTGACTTCTATATAACTCATTAAACCTCATTTGCTACAAGCTGTTCCATTTGTTACATTTTGCCAATCAATAAAATATTCCTAATGCTGTTATTTCTCATAGTCATAAACTGTAAATGTCAAAATGTCATTGGTTTCTTTTATTATCATTATTAATAATGTCCTTTTTATTATCCCCTTGAGGGATCTCGCTTCCTCATGGGACTGTCAGTCTTCACAGAGGAAACTCATCCCTTGATATAGCTTTGAAAATATACATTTTATGTGTTCCTTGGTGCCTTTCGTGGCGTTTTGCGGTTTTCAGTGTTACGCGTAGCATTTCGCGAGATCACTGAAACTTCCTGTTTCTCATCGGATGTAGAATGTTCTCACCTGGAGCTCTGAACATTCTCCTGAGTGCCCGCTGCACCGCTGCCTACACATAGATAGAGATTTCAGGGCATATTTAAGAAAAGTGTAGCGCGGGGCAGGGCAGAACGTCACCTCGCTGCCCAGCCCCGCACCACAGGGACGGGGCAGGAATGTGCATCGATACGGTGCATCCCTGTCCTCTTCCCTTGCGCTGTTGCAGTTTTGGCGGACGACCGCCAACACAAGCACGCTTGCACAATTGTGAAAGGGTGCAATCCTCAGAAGCTTGTTCTTCTTTCTATGTGTGCTACAGAATGCAGCGCACATGGAAAGAGGAAAAACGTGGAGAAGTAAAGATGCGTCAAAATCCGTGGGAGTTTGCGTGGGAACACCCAGTGCAACGCTCATGAAACGCCTATCCAGCGCAGAGTAAGGCCACACAGCGATTTTCCCAGCGCTGTTGTTCTCCAAATTTATGAAGCCAGTCAGAGCCACACAAAGTGGCCTTGTGTGGCTTCATAAATCTGTCACAGAAGTTTGCGTTGTGCTTGTACAATGTTGCGTGGTGGAAGCATGACGCAAACCTCTCATAAATATACCCTTAATTTCTCCCAAGCACATTAGCTTACCCTGGGCAGCCTCCGGGTCCTTACCCTGGGCTGCCTCTGGGTCCTTACCCTGGGCAGCCTCTGGGTCCTTACCCTGGGCAGCCTTCGGTCCTTACCCTGGGCTGCCTCCGGGTCCTTTCCCTGAGCAGCCTTTGGTCCTTACCCTGGGCAGCCTTCGGTCCTTACCCTGGGCTGCCTCTGTGTCCTTACCCTGGGCATCCTCCAGGTCCATACCCTGGGCAGACACCGGTCCTTAGCCTGGGCTGGCTCTGGGTCCTTACCCTGGGCAGCCTTTGGTCCTTACCCTGGGCAGCCTTCGGTCCTTACGCTGGGCTGCCTCTGTGTCCTTACCCTGGGCATCCTTCAGGTCCTTACCCTGGGCAGACACCGGTCCATACCCTGGGCAGACACCGGTCCATACCCTGGGCTGGCTCCAGGTCTTCCCCTGGGCAGCCTCCCAGTCCTTACCCTGGATTGCCTCTATGTCCTTACCCTGGGCAGCCTCCAGGTCTTCCCCTGGGCAGCCTCCCAGTCCTTACCCTGGACAGCCTCTGTGTCCTTACCCTGGGCAGCCTCCGGGTCCTTACCCTGGACAGCCTCTGCGTCCTTGCCCTGGGCAGACTTTAGTCCTTGCCCTGGGTTGCCTCCAGGTCTTCCTCTGGGCAACCTCCCAGTCATTACCCTGTACAGCCTCTATGTCCTTATCCTGGGCAGCTTCCAGGTCCTTACCCTGGACAGCCTCCGGGTCCTTACCCTGGTCAGACTTCGGTCCTTACCCTGGGCTCCCTCCGGGTCCTTACCCTGGGCTCCCTCCGGGTCCTTACCCTGAGCAGCCTCCGGATCCTTATCCTGGGCAGCCTCCGGGTCCTGCCTAGGCAGCCTCTGGGTCCTTATCCTTGGGATAACCCAAACCTGCATGATGCACAACCTTGGTACCTAAGGTTTCAAATTCACATTTTGAACATAAAGTT
The DNA here is from genome assembly GCF_964263255.1 of Lissotriton vulgaris. Lineage (NCBI taxonomy): Eukaryota > Metazoa > Chordata > Amphibia > Caudata > Salamandridae > Lissotriton > Lissotriton vulgaris. Next base: position 1,526,037,835 of record NC_141696.1, on the reverse strand, counting down.
GGTTCATTTTAAAGAAGGTGAGACACAAATGAAAAGCGAAAACTTTAATTTGTGTCTCACCTTCTTTAAAATTATCAAACTTTATGTTTAAAATGTAAATACATAAATAAATAAATAAATTGGGGGCGTGGCTTGGACGGCAGCGGCAATGGCTGCCTGAACCCGTCGCTCGGCACACAGAAGAGCGATTAAGGCCGAATTCGGGAGATAAACCGCCGTTTCTCAAGACAGACTCCACCTCACCTCATCATGTAGCTCATAACGGTGCAATGTTTCTCGCTTTAAACACCCAGGAGACGCTGATTCCGGCATCGCTCTCAGAGACCCACGGACCCGGGACATGCAGCCTCAAGATGGCGGGGTGCCGTTAAACATTGTTGTCCCAATCTCTGCACCGATAGCCCTCCGGCTGTCTAAATAGCTGTGCTCCCCTGCTACATGACCAGCGCTACAAAAGGTGGGTGATTTGTGAATCGACTAATAAGAGAGGAGCAACTTACGAACCCAGACACCGAGTTGCCTGACTTAATAATGGATTAAGTGCCCGTGTGACCTGGCATATGTAGGCCAGACCCAACAGAAGGTGAAAGCCCGTATTTTACAACACGGTAGCAGGATCAGGTGTCAAGTACAAGGTGCCCCCCTAGTGGATCATTGCACTTTGAAGGGTCACACTCCAGAGACCTTGCAATGGCTAGTCCTTGAAAAAATCAACCTTGACCCCAGGGGTGGCAACATCGCACGCATTCTAACTCTGAGAGAATCAAAATGGATGACGTTGTTGGACACTATCCGAAATGGGCTAAACGAGTCAGAGAGCAGCCATGCCCAATTAGCCACTTTTGGTCGCTGACACCTGAATATGTTCTCTCCCTGAGTGAGTTACTCTCTATACATCATGCAAAACGATTCCCTGTGATCCTCCTGTGTGAAAAGTCGCAAGGCGCGATTAGCTATGTTGAGGCGTCGGACTAAGTATCAGATATAATATATGCCTGATTTCAATATGCTGCCTACCTCTGTATTGGTCCTCATATTTTAATCATTCATGGTCTAATTCAGACCCCATGTCAAAAGAGATCTTCACCCTCATGTCTGGGAGGTGCATCTCTTTACAGAAATACCAAACATACGAACGCATAGAGTACAGCAATTGAAATGTACACAATAACTATTTTACTCTACTTGTTACGAAAAGATTATTGTATGATCACCATGTTCATTTTTCATTTAAATCACTTCACTATAATAACTTAAGTTGAAAAAATGGAGGAGATTTTAACCCCCCTGGCTGAGAGGTGCATCTCTTCCATTAGCAATTGTAATAATTCTAATGAGGCCACTACTATCCACAACTCCGATGTGCCCAGACCTAATTTAACAGTTGGCACACCTAACCAAATGTAACAATACATGTTGCATGATCTACACCGTCATGGTGGAGAGGTGCATTACTATTTACGAATGTGTTTATTTACTACATTAACGACACACATTTTATATGATCTACACCCTCGTGTTGGAGAGGTGCATCATTATTCAAGAACATAGGTATGTACTACATTAACGACATCATTGCGCTATATTATAAACATTACGTGTTGCACAGGTCCACTTGTTTCGCCGCGGCTGACTCTCTAAAATTAGGTTGCCACTAGCAACGCTCAGGACTTCATGTCCGTCTTTCATTTTGACCCGGAACAGTCCCTAGCATCTCACGTTACCAATAGCAACGCTCCGGAGGTATATAACCTCCTCGTAGGCCACGCCCATCTGCTTGCAGCCAGCAGTCATGAGAGACGGAAATTCTTGAACTCCGTGTCAGTTTTTAAACGGTAAGATCTCCCCTACCCCATAAATCTCCTGAACTGACCTAAAACTCTCACAGAGTCGGCAATAATCAACCGCTTCTGTTTACCCACAGATACGGTAACACGCGAGGCGATCTTCACGGACGCTCCGCTTGGATAAAATACCAACTTCCAACTCCTCTGGGCTTTCGAGGTAAACCACTTTTCATGTGATGTAAGCCTTGTGTGTATTTAAATCCTTTCATGATTCAACTAATAATTAACCCACCGCCCACAGGTTCGGGTGGACCAAACTACACGCCTAACTCCTTCTATTCGCTACAGTCAGGCTTCCGTTGATAACAACGCGAATTTCAAACCAGGTGAGCCCCCTTTCCTTTTGGGGTCCAGACATAAGCCACCAACCAGTTGTGCAGCCTTTTAATACACAACCCTGAATTAATATTCACAGATGCGGCATACTCGAGGTCCAACCCTCACTTAATATAGCGATATCCAAGAGCAGGATTTTCTCCATTCAAGTTATTCTAATAGGTAAGCGCCTATTTTCAACAATCAGGTCACCTTGTACAGTTCAAATGTGGGCTGTCCTATTAATGTACATTACCCTGCCTGCAGATGCAGCCTGCTCGCCCAGCAAGAATATTTTGGCCAAGGCCATGAAGTCTGCTCTACGTGAGCAGGTATGTTTCTCTCTAATTTGCCTATTTTTAACTCTCTAGTAGACCTCAGTCACTTACACATTACCATCCATTTCCATAAGGTCTAACTCCTTTGGAATCTTAGGACCCCTCATGGATTTAGTAATTCCCACTGAAGATTTCGGTTTCCCCCTGGTCTAGCCAGGTCTCTGTGTTGGTGTGAGTCAGCCTGTATACACTGATTTTTCATAAATTAGATACCAGTTGTGGTTCATATGGAATGATTTGAAATGTATATTCAAATGTTGATTGATTTCTCCGTATTAAGGTTTCTAACTGTACAGTTCTTACATGTTTTATAATAGGTTTACATGTAGATAACCATGGTAATAGTCTCAGTCATGTGTTTACCGCTCACTACGGTAACTTGACATTGATTGTCATTAAGTTATACCTACGCTTTTCATTTCCAGATATTGTAGTGCCCTTTTGCTGACTACCCTGTCCTGATGAAGACCCCGATGTAAGGTTACAATTACGCCTACAAGTGTAGCGTGGGGTCGAAACGTCGACGGCTACTTTCATAATTTGTTTTGTTGGCTTTCCCCTATGATTTTGAATACCTCATTGTCAACAGAAACAATTTAATTGCTTTGGGATATATGATAATCCCCATATTTCTAGGCTCAGAAACCTGAAGCCACGAAACTTTATTGCATTTTGAAATAAGTTTGCAATAGATGATTTGTCACCAACTCTATTCCCTCACTATCCCTCCTTCACAGCATCACGCTATCCCACTTTCCTTCCCTTTCTGGGGCACTTTTATTTACTAAATGAGATAGCTCATGCACTGTGATTAATTGACATTGCCTGTTTTAATTAATTTTTGCAAATAAATTCAAGCAAATGTATCAACTACTACTGGGACCCTTCTTTCATATACTACTTAGCACCCAGGTCCCATGTGGATATCTCGGGTAGAACCCCCCTTTTATACCAATGACTTAATAATGGCGGCGGACACGCACTAACAGTTAGGCATTACAGCGTCTCCACAACACTCTTCACCAGTGCCTGCGTTTTCTGAGGAGTGATCAATGCAGCGTAGCGCATGAGATTCTGCTCTTAAGCCCTCGCCCATCTCATAAGTTGTGCAGAGCAATCGAGCAAGTAATCAAGCAAGTGTCTGAATGGATTTGTATGCCTCATGCTTCAGCCACAAAATGGCTGCGCCAGCAGACCCACGCTGAATCCCTCTAACCCCTCAATCTGTGTGAATCTCTGGGGGAAGCGGCCTCGCCACATGATGCACCTGGCTGACTCTTTGATCTGCTCCTGATCCCCCGCTAGCACATAGGCGGAGTGAAAGTGCGGAATTACACCGGTAGGCAAACACACAGTTATTCATGCCACACACTCCACCCCTGTAATGGCGGCACTACCGATCTCACGCTGATCCTTCCCCTCACTCAATAATGCATTTCCTATTTTTTCTGACAGTACCTCATTTGTAGTATGACACGTCAAACACCGAATACAGGCCCCATTTCAAACATCACACATGTCCCTGCATGAGGAAAAACCCACAAATAACTAGTCCTGTGCCATATTGCAGATACTATAGCAATATGTTGCGTTCAAAGTCACCGACTTCCCGCCTATACCTATTAATATGCTGTTCACTCTCATAGCGATCACTACCCTTTAGATGGCTCAGACTAAAAACCTGACAGAAAATCTCAATATTGTTTCTCTGAACGTCAAGGGCCTCAGCCATCCAGTGAAGCGCAGAAAAGTCTTTGAATACTTAGCAAAATCGAAAGGTGACGTCATCCTACTTCAGGAGACAAAACTTCCAGAAGAGGATATTGGGTTCATAAAACTTAACTGGGTCTTCGCTCTCTTTCAGCCGGGCGCCAAACCGGAGGCTGTCCTGCTGTACCAGCCGCCGCTTCACAAAATGGCTGCTCCGCCTCGGCCACCCAGCGTCGGGCCGCCAATTCCTCCATTGGCCCCCTACAGAAGGGGCCAGGGTTCCACCGGCCAATCTGTATTGTATTGTATTGTATACATATAGCGCTTATCACCCAGGGGTTTCTAAGCGCTTGCCTTGGGAACCCCTCCTGGCTTTTCCCTGTGAGATAGCCCCTGCAGGGCATCCCCAAGGTGAAAGCCAGGCATCCCGCCGCGGGGGGCGTTGTGGAGATTAAGCAAGCTTAATGCCCAGAGTTGCAGAGTGTGAACCCATGATTAGGTCAGGCACCGAAGCGAGAATTATCGAGTCCATGGACATTTGAGCTCAAGACCCTGCCGCGTCGGGAATTGAACCCTGGTCCCGGGTCTGACCTCTGCTTCAGGGTCTGCCTGCTCTAACCAGTGAGCCACACTTCTCCACACTTTTCTTCTGTGTCCCTCCGGGTGTCCCAATGCCGGAGCAAAGCCCCTCAAGCCGCCCTCGCTCCTGCTGCCCACAATGCTCTGGGTGGTCCTCAAAATGGCGGCCCGCTCGGGCTTAGGTGTCCTTACTTCTGGGGGACATGGGGTTCCCACTGGACGTGCTCTTCAGGCGAGCCTCCGCTGCACCTACTAGAGCTCGTGGTCCCGCCTCCCCAAGCAGGCAGAAGCAGGCCGAAGCAGGCCGTCTGCCCGCCGATCGCGGCTCCCGGCTGCTCCGCTCCGTGCGTGCCCGAGGCTGCCGGCAATCCCCAGCGCGGGGTCAAAGCGTCCCGTCAGCCGCCTTCTGTACCTCCTAAAAGCGGGGCCGCACTTCAGGGGTTGTACCGCTCCTAGACTGCGGGTCGATTTTCGGCTATTATTGCAATTAAGCCGGTGCTGTTATTGGCCATCGGCAGGAGCTCCGGACAATGCTTCCGTTCACTCCGCCATCTTGGCCATGCCCCCTGTAATCCTCTTTAGAAAGCGAGCACTATCAAACCAAATCAAATGGCACTTGCAAAGCACGCGGCTACTCTACGGAGTGTCCAGGCTCTACAGGTTGCTAGGGTGTCATAGCACTATAAAAAAAGTTTTGATAACCAATAAGGACAAAGCAGGCTTATCCCTTACATGAGGGTATATGTCGGTTAAGATCTGCCTCTGGGGCCCTCAAGTCCTACTTTAGCCAAAGGAGCGATGCTGTAAAACAGAGGGAGGTTCTCTAATGGTAGGAGTCAGGCATTTGTGAGAGCCCTGGCCCTGGTGAGTGAGGGAGTCTGGGCATGGTGAGTGAGAGAGCCAGCCATCACTGGTGGGTGAGAGCCAGCCATCACTGGTGGGTGAGAGCCCTGGGCCTGGTGGGTGAGAGCGCTGGGCCTGGTGGGTGAGAACCCTGGGCCTGGTGGGTGAGAGCCCTGGGCCTGGTGGGTGAGAGCCCTGGGCCTGGTGGGTGAGAGCCAGCCATCACTGGTGGGTGAGAGCCCTGTGCCTGGTGGGTGAGAGACCTGGGCTTGGTGGGTGAGAGCCCAGGGCCTGGTGGGTGAGAGCCAGCCATCACTGATGGGTGAGAGCCCTGGGCCTGGTGGGTGAGAGCCCTGGGCCTGGTGGGTGAGAGCCCTGGGCCTGGTGGGTGAGAGCCAGCCATCACTGGTGGGTGAGAGCCCTGGGCCTGGTGGGTGAGAGCCCTGGTGTAGTGTAGTTCCTAGTTTCCCACTAGGCCCTGCGCATTGGAATAACATAAACAGTAGTATCGACGTGGAACTGCGGATATTCCAGGCCTCCACTGACTATGCTAAACTTAATTGGGTTGTGTTACCAACTAGCTCAGAGGTCACTGGAAACTTTCTTCTCTGCATAGGAAGTGATCAGCTTCCCTGGCACAGACAAGAAGGGATTCAGTTTTCCAACAACCGTGCAACATGACAACTTTGCTCCTCAGATCAAGAGTCGATCTCTAGGGTCGTGTGAAACAATAGACATAGATTTCACTCAGTCAGTCTGGTGCAGTTTACTTTCACAATATGTAGAGAATAGAGAGACGGGCGTTTATCAATAAAGGTTAACATTTATTGAACAGTCTTTCTTCTCGTACAAGAGAAATGTATTGCCACAATTGCAATAACTGTTATTATAAAAAGTACGTACAGTAAGATAAGAATTGCGAAATAGAACTGTAAAAGCATTGATATGGTTTCTTAGCCATACAATGGTTTAAAAGTAATAAAACATATATACAGTCATATATACATTAGGCTAACATACTCAACTGGTGCTTCTAACTAAGCCTACCCCGGTGTGCCTGACCTAGGCCTAACACGTGAGAAGGGGGAGTAAGTAAGTAGCTTAAGTTAAGTTGGTTTTGCCAAGGTTTGTTTCAAGAATTCTCTTCTAAGGGTTTAGTCAACACCATACCTCTGAATAGAATGATGGAGGATTGGTATCTCCTTCAGGGGTCTCTCTCGATATCCCAGTCACCCGCGAGGGTAAACTGGAAGCGCCGGGACTGGATTTCTCTGCACGAGAAAGGCAGCGGCTTCTCTCAGCGCGTCTGGAGGAAGGAGGGGTGACAGCGTCCGCGGGCAGCTGGGCTGGATGTCTTCGCAGAGGACGGCTGCACGGCTCCTCAAGCGTACTGAACCACAGTTCGCGCTGTAGCGGCGATAATGGTAATCAGTAGCTTCACCACCACGGGATAGCAGGCTGCAGCGACAGAGTGCTAGTTTTTACCAACACTGGTCATGCAGGCAGCTGGCATCAGCAACAGGCAACGCTCTCAACGCTCATTGCTTAAGGCAACGTTGGTAATATTTATACCTGACAGGTGCCGGGTTTGACGCAAGTTTGCTGGACATAAGACGTCAATTAAAGATGTCACTAGGAAGTGGCAGCTATCAGTTGCTCATTAGAGTTCTATTACTAATCAAAACATAGCAAGCGGGGATTTCCAGGTTTGCTAAGTTTTTATCTTGTTGAAGAACTCGGAGTGTTATCTAGGAATATCAGATAGTGACTGCTGCTCTGTCATTGCACTAATTGGTCGCAAAGGAAGTAGCAGAGAGTCATGCTGGAATGTGGCTCTGTGGCTCTGCTCGTGTGAGGCCAGAGATGACTTTTCAGAAAATCGTACTTGAACGGTTATGCCAATATAGGGAATAAATGGATTTATAGCCGAATAGGGGCATAAGGTCACAGTATCGATCAGGAACCTAGATAAGCACATGACACCCACTCCACGAATTCATGTCCATCAAAATTACTAAAACTAAGCAATTAGATGCATGTGTAACATTGTGTAACATAGCCCACCCCAAAATACATAAATGCATTCGAAATAGGCGTACTTGTAATACATGGAATTTAGGTACTGTACGTAGTTTTTAAAAAGCATAGTAATCATTCAAAAGGTATTGCATATAAAATCAATGAACGATTATGCAAAAAGAATTACACATGAAGTATCTCTGACAGAAGAAATGCGAGATAAATCATCACATAAAAATGCATTGTAATAACATGTGTGCTAGAGGCTGGTGTAATGTTGTTATGTCTCTAGATGTGTTTAGAAATAGAAGTGTGAAGCTTCTGTTCTCTAAGAATAGTTTTTACGTTAAGCAAAGAATTGTTCGTGCCAAAAAAGAAAAGGGTCAATATTTGAAAAATTGTCCAATTCAAAGAAAAATCAGTTTACCAAAGCTCCTGGCAGTTTTTTTGTTGAACAAAACTGAAGGCCGAATCCAGAGTTCATAGGAACGCTGTGTGTCGGAAAGCTTTTCAAAAGTTATTGTTTCTCTATGGGTGAGAACATCGTATCAGACAGGCTCGCAAAGAATTGGTCTACAAAATCAGGTGATAGTTCAACCAAATTAGATAGCGCTGAAACTTGGCAGGTGTGAGAATGATTGCTGTCATCGAAGGCAGGATCAGCAATGCTCACAGAACGTTGTACCTGGATGATGTTGCTTTTGTCACTCGCTCCACTGTTACCACTTGGCTGTAGTACAGGAGTCTCCACAAATGCCGTCATCAGGATTGGTAGCCGCTGGGGACAACACAATGCGTGAGCCGTTATTGGACTTAGCAAAGTATCGACGTCCATTGGTACTGCTGATGGAAGTGAAAGACAGATGTCCAACACGCATTCCTCGCCGCAAAGCATACACCGTAGCACAGGTAAAATGCAATTTTGCCATATCGGTCTGAATGAAAGGAACCAGGTCATGTTTAGATCTCTCAGCCTGGCCAATCCGAGGACGTTAGTTATCCTGTCCCTGTAGCGCATTGCTAGGATTGTCTCTTCCATTCCCATGGGAGCTATGTCTGAGCCGAGGCTTGCCATAACGTAGCAGGAGGGTCAAAAATAGAATCCCTGCGATGAGTCCAAAAAATAGTGGAATACCACCAAAAATGGAGTGCACAAAATTAGGAAAGATTCCCAAAATTGCCTGGAAGGGTGTTAGCAGTCCTGTAAAGACTGTCTTAAATATGCCTGGGATGCTCGTGGCACTAGACATGTTAAGGAGTTGCTCGAGCATTTGTACGAAATGCACGGGGCAATTTGTTGATAAAAGGTCATGGACCTCAGTAGCCGTCCTTGCGACTAGAAGATCATACGTCTCTTTAGATGACGTTATAGGCACTGTTGTCTGTAAAAGCACAGATTTCATTTTGCTTAATGTATCAATTCGTATAGAATAGAGATTCAGACGAGGCCAGATGGGAGTCACTATGTCTGGAGGCCCGCTCGGAAACAATGCTTGCATACAGCATTTGACCATGGACGTTACTTCTACTAGATAACTTAGTCCGGGCGCGAGGCCACAGCACCTGTGATCCGTTCTTAGAATGTAACTCCCGTTTGCGAGTTGCATAAAGAAGGGCTCTATCTGAGTTGCAGGTGTGACTAGCTGGTGGCATGAAAGGTTGTTTGAATTTCCATCACATGCTCCGTGTAAATTAATACCCTGACACAAAAGTATACCGCTTAGTGAGTGTTTACAGTTGTCACCACTAAGAAATACATTTTTGTCGCTGTCACTATAGCAAGAATGAGTGTATGGTAATTTCCATTCGGATTTTAAGTATCCTTTACCCAATTGTTCATATTGGCCAGCAGGTATGTATTCAAGGCATTTATGAAATCGGAAAGTTGTAATCGGAATTGTGATAATTCCGTGTATTATCCATTCAATGACAGGACTCTCTGACATTGTCAATGGTAATCGCTCGAGTTTCTCGATGCTCAAGATTGTATAGTCTGCTCCTTTCTGTGCCAAACTGATCTGTTTATCAGTAAGGTTAAAAATGGAAAACAATGACGTTGTGTTGATTAAACGCCAAGGCACATAGCCTGAACGAAGGTTTTGCAGCGTCCAGCCTAGTTCTATAATAGAGCGTAGTTGAGACTGGCCATGTTGTAACATTAGCAAATCTCTGTCTATCACATCAAAGGCAGATGATACAATATTGTCCAAAGAATATATTCTGGAAGACAGAGTCATTAACCCATTGTCTACTACAGAAAGTGATTTCTCCAAATTAATACGATCAATTTCTCGTATCTTTTCAGCAGTTTCAATTTGCTTTACTTTCCAAGCCTCGTTGTATGAAGCATAGATGCTGGTCGCTATGAAACGCTTCTGACGCTGTTTGCGTGGTCCAAGAATGAAATCGCGCAAATCAGCACCATCTTTTAATAAAGACAAGTGTTGCTTAATTTCAGCCAGTGTGGATGTAGCTAGCCATTCTAGGCAGAGTTTACCTACACTGTATGTTGTTATTATTCCTGGATGTTGTCTCTGGGAATATCTTGAGTCTAATCTGGTCATCTTTAAACCCTGTGTTTTATTCAGGAATCTATCTTGACAGCTATTTGTGTCTGTAGGCCAGATTAACCACTTTTTCCAATCAGGATGTGTTCTGTTGAAATGTAAAATGTGTGACACGTCTAACTCATTATCTGCAGTTGCATTCTCAGGTATTGGCTTTGGTATAGACGGTGTTTTAAGGTCTTTGTTCTTAGCTAGGCCAAGACAAGATGTTTGGTGTACAGTGTCATTTAAAAATAACATTTGTTCTGGTATCATGCAGGTTCTAAATAGTGCTTCTAAGCCTTGCACCTGCCAATCTTTTGTACCCCAAATTGTTTTCGTTTCAATATTATTTTTCCAATAATCAAAACCAAATGTCATCATTTTGTCATAAAATGCTTCTGAATATATCAATTTAGAATTTGTCAGCATTGTTTTCATTCCTGTTTTATCTAACAGTTTATAATAAAACGTTTCTGCATCACTTGTGTTAAAACCTGAAAAGTATTTGAATTTCTCAAAAAATGCTTTAGAACTGCTTTTAGGTGGTGTAGAACAATGTTCCCATTGATTATACATAAAAACATTTCTAGGCTGTGCAGATTTATGCAAGTAATGATCCCCATAGTGGGTGTAACAGAATAACTGCTCATAACTAGATGAACCTTGTAAATAATCATGATCTGTGAATCTAGCTGACATAACTAAATCAGACATCATGTCATTAATACTGTTAAAGTCCCAATCATCAGAGAATGTACTAGGTGTAACAAAGTCACTTAAGGAAACCTTTAGTTGATGAGGATACTTCAGGATTTCGACCGGACCATAGATCTCATAGTCTGTTTTCTCCCATACTACCCCACCAGGTATTGGAATTGCCGTGACATTTACTGTTGACAGTTCTCTTTTCTTCACGTGTGATGATCTGTGTGGTTTCAGGACTAGGTTGATGTTCTGACTTGCTGTGTCCATTCAATTGTAATGAACTTCCCTAAAATTAAAACTAAAATTAGGCATAGTAGGAGTATGAATACCCCTGAGATAATCCAATGCTCAATCAACGGTGAATCCAGATATAATTCTTTGATTTGTTGAAGGAGTCCTGTTGTATTTTCTTTAGAATACTTTTTTGTTTCTGGCATTACTTCGTGGTCGTTAAAATCTTCAGAGAAGTTGTCGAAGTTGATGAAATAACCAGAGGCAGTTCTGTCAATTGATGGGATTGTTCTTTCAATCTGTCTCTCGGTAGCACTTTCTGATGCCACATTAGTGTAGACTGGTGTTGTTTCTTGACGAACTGTTTCAATCTGTGTTTCAAGAGGCACGAGTTCCATGGCATTATTGCATAGTCCTTCATTGTGCACTGCAGGCTGATCGAATGTGATGAGTCTTTCAGTTTGAACCTCTTGTATTGTTGCAAGTTTGGGTATTCTGTTGTTTCTTGGGAGTCCACTGGGCCTACTGTTGATTATAGGCCACATGCTTGTGGTTTTACCAGATCGATAGACACGATTCTGTTCTCCTTTTTACCAGCAAGGGGCGGTAGCACAACTGATCTTGTTCCGGTGACTGCCAAGACAGGTACTGCTTTTCTGTAAGAAGGCCCAAATTCCTTCTTCACCGCGATCTTTTCTCTGACTAGATCCCCAATCTTTGGAATCCAGACAGGCCTTGCTGGGGCTGTTGCGGGTGGTGCCTCGTCAGTGGTATTTGGCTGTTGCTTTAACTTTATGTTGCTTAATGATTTTCTTGTTTCATTCAGTTCCTGTAAAACAGCCAAACGGTCTTTTACTTCAAACTGCTTTGTTTCTTTTTGTACCACTGACATCTGACTATCGAGGTCCTGAACGTTCATTCTTATTCCGAACAATAGTTCGTATGGGCTGAAACCTTTCAGAGAATTTCTTGGCATGTTGTTAAGACTAGTCTGGACACTTATTAAATGTTTGACCCACCCAGCGCCTGAACCTAATACCTTCGCAGTTATAGATTGCTTTATGTCCCGGTTTTTTCTTTCTATCACACTAATGTATGAATGACAAGAATACCACAACCCAATTCCCATGCTGGCCGTGGCCTCCTTACAAGCTCGAGAGCTGAAAGCAGGACCCTGGTCAGAATGGAACGTGGTAATTGCGTATGTGCCGATATGGACTCGCTAATCTTTTTATAACTGTTCTAGGCGTCAGCCGAGTGCTGGAGGACTCATTTTCTAAGTGTATTTCGTCTTAAACGTTGTACACTGGGACGCGCTTCTCTTCTTTGATTGCGCAGATAGACCGCCTTATGCTGTCTAGAAGGGATCCTGAAACTACACTGGCCTGTTCATTACTGCGATCTCTGTTGCAGTCTTCACAATTTTGAGCAAAACATTGAATATCTATACTCATTCCTGGCCACCAGTACTCTGATTGCAATTCTTTCAGAGAGGCTTTGATTGTTTGGTGTCTCAGTCCCAACCCCATGTGTGCTTCCAGTAAGAGGAAGCCCCTCCTGCTCCTGTTTGGAATTACTCTATCCCCCACTCCAGGGATTCGAGCAAAAGGAACGGAGTTTGCATCGATTATGTATGCATAATTGAGTGGATAGTTTACGGGTAGTGCTGCACAGTCGCCTTTTACGGTCGTTCTTACTGCCAGCATGGTTTCCCCGTCTATATACTTATCTGTACGCTTTTTTGTGGCTACGGAAGCCGGGTTAGTTGCTTCCGCTGTGGCTGTTTCAGCCAATGAATTCCCTGCAACGTGAACGCCATCACGTCGAAGACTCTGTGCGTGAATCACGTGAGTCATTTGTAGTTCTTTTTGTAAAAGAACTACCTGTTCCCAAAGCATTTTATGCTTTATTGTGCCACCTTTTGCATCTTTGAAACCATTTTCCACCCAATTCTGCAAGTATTCATTATAAGATTGTACGCAATAAAAAGAATCGCACACTATTAGTGTGGGGAATTCGCGATCAGTATTTTCTAGCGCCATCTTAAATGCTACTAATTCAGCTCGTTGAGCCGAGCAATCTCCTAGAGATTGTGTTTTAGTGACCAATGGTCTAAATTTTCCTTTGTGCCAGCGACCTTTAACAATCGCGCACGCAGCACTGTAAGCTTGCTTACCCCCAACTGCGGGTTGTGCTGATCCGTCAGTATATATAATACTTCCGTACTCTTCGAGAGGCAGGATTTCAATTGGCAGAGGACATTCATATTCATATTGTAAAAATTCCTGTGTTTTTAAGTTAGGATCAAATTCGTAAACTACGTCTGTTGCAGCAAGAGAATTAACCCACTGAATCCATCTCGGATGCAAAGCTTTAGCATTAGGAATGCTTGCTTTAGTTACCGCTTCTAAAGCCGGTATAGGAGTTACGATAATTATTCGTTTACCTTGTGCTAGGGGCCTTTCTTTCGCTACAGCAGTCTGAACCGCAGTTAGAATTTTCTCCGTTGAACTGAATTTTATTTCAGCCTTTGTGTACAAATGTGATTTGTAAGCTATTGGTACCTTTTCTCCCTCATTAGAGGTTAGGTACGTGAATCCGCATCTTCCTGGGATGACTCGGATTACAAGATCACGTGTGTTGTCACGTGTATCTAATTTTGTTTTTGCTAACATGTCTGTTTGCAGTGATCTCAAAATTTCTGTGTGTTTTTGAGTCCAATTGATTTGTTTTAAATCAGGTTTAATTAGTTCGTAGAGAGGTTTAACCCTTTCTGCGTAATTTAGAATGTAAGTTCTTCCGAAATTCAGAAAACCTAGTATTGATTGTAAATTCTTCAGCGTTTTTGGAGCTTGGAGTACAGCGCACTTCTCTAAGAAGTTGTCCGCTAGGCTTTTCCCTTCACTTGATAATTCGTACCCTAAAAACAGTACTGTCAGATGGGCAATTCGGGACTTTTTAAAGTTGAATTTGTAACCCTCTGCTGCGAACCCAAGTATAATGGTGTTCACTCTTTTCAAGTGAGTATCCAAGTCGTCGTCTGTGAGATAAATATCATCTACGTAAGATAATGCTTCATCATCATAGATTTGTAGTAACTCTGTTACCCTAGCTGAGAATAGTCCTGGGCTGTTCTTGAACCCCTGTGGGAGTCGACAGAATTTTTTCTGCGACCCAAATGCGGAGAAAGCGGTCAAGTATCTGCTTTCTGGTGCAATGTTTTGACAAAAGAAGCCATTAGATATGTCTAATGTCGTTTTATATTTTTTCCTAACTATGTTATTCATTAGGGCTGCACTATGCGAGTTTTGTACTGCAAAAGTTTTGCAACATGTATTAAGATGTCTGTAGTCCAAAACTAGACGATATGAATTGTCTGGCTTGGAGACAGGAAACAAAGGATTGTTCATTTGAGAGGTGCATGTTTCAATCACCCCCTGGTACTCAAGTTGATCTAAGATCTCCCTGACCTGTTTTTTAGCTTCTTGCTTTATGGGATACTGCCGTTGGGCAGTTGGTTCACTTTTTAATTGGATTTTGTGAGGCATTGAATCCTCATCCCATCCTACATGATTTTTATACAATGCAGGTGCCTGGGCTACTGCCCATTTCCTTGCATATGTGTATTTTTTATGAATCGGTATGTGATTCGAGAAGGCAGGCATAATCACCTCTTCGCCACGAGGGCACTCCCTGACAAACTCCGGGGGCCAATCTTTTTCAGCTAACAGAATATCATAGCCTTTTGAGAGCTTATCCCAAAATAGACCCTTAATTTTCCTAGTCTTATCACCCTCCATACGCAATGTTATTTCGTATATTTTATGGGGCTCGCTAAGTCTGGCGTCGGCAGTTTCAACCTGAATGTATTCATTCGTGTCCACTGTCTCCAGATGACTCATCAAGTTCTTGCGTGCTATACTGATCTCTGCTGCACTGTCCAACATTGTCAATGCCCACTCCCCGTTTTTCAACTGTGTCCTCAGTATTCTCGGCATGGTTGATTATTCTAATACTGGCTACCTTCTTTTTCTGAAATTGAGATTTCTTATTTTGAGCAGGTTCCTTGTCTTTGGACTTGGTGTGCTCTCCTGGGTCTGACCGTCCTCTTCTTTCCGAATTCTGTGGAGAAGATCGAGAGGGACGTGTATCAATACTTTGATATCTATCAGGTCTTTTTATATTATCCCTATTTCTAAGGTTATATCTTTTCTCAGAGGGCTCCCGTTGGGGAGACTGGCGTTCTCGAGTCGGAGTTCTTTCCCTCCGTCGAGGAGACCTTCCTCTGGACTGGAAAACTTTTTCCTTGGGAGTGGATTGTTTATTTCCATCCCAGCTCTTTTTAGGAGTATTTAAATTATTTTTAATAAATAATTTTTCAGGATTTTCGAGCAGTTGGGGTTTAACTGGTTTTCCACCCAAGCTGTCTCTACCTAATTCTTCATAGCATTTTTCTATGATTTTTGCAAGCTCAACAGGATCTTTTATATCTGTTTCCCTCAACTTCTGGCGAATCGCCACAGATGCTGCTTCTCCCTTTACATTGGCTAATAATATAGCCGTGACCTGCTTGAAGTCTTTCAGTACTTTCATACCTAGATTTAAAGCTGGCTCTGGACCGAATTCATTTTGAATCTGTTTTAGCACGTCTGGTATTACCGCCATAGACGGAACACCGTGTGTTTTTGTGTAAATGGAAGCAAAGACTGTACCCCAAGTGTCGCAGTCCTCCACGTGTGGTGCGATTCCCATAGGAAGGCAAATGGTCAAGATTCTGTGTTTCTCAATAGGGGTAGTATCAGGAAATACTGCCTCTATTTGAGTGATTTTCTGGGCTAACCAGAAAGGAATTTGTTCCCGTTTTACGGGTGTTTTACCAAGACATGACTGTATGTTCTGTGGTGTAATTTTATTTGTGTTCCCCTGATGAGGGGTCAGCTGTGGTGTATTAACAGCTGGCTGGACTGTTGCAGTCCGTATTACATATTGGACTAATTGCCTATGTATTTTTATTAATGTGTTTAGCTGTGCTAACAGCTCTTCCTTAGACATTTTTGCAATGTCAGGATGTGGTGTGTAGCTGGCTAGAACCGGCCACGTGGCTCCTGGTCTACCTAGTGGACCGAGCCTGGTTATGTGATCATTGTGTTTTAGGGCGCCATTAAACCAGAGCAGGTGCTCTTGAAATTTAAGTGGGATTTCAATCTCCTCGAAAGGAGCGTACTCTCCCGGAGGTTCCTCTATTTTGTAATAGTGAAACTCTTGTGTTATAGCGTTTACCGCTGGAAAGTTTATCCATGAATAGAATACCTCTGTCTGCCGATACTCGTGAGCCTCTATCACGAAAATTACTGTACCACCCTGAGGTGTCAGTCCATTTTCTATAAGTTTTAAAGTTATAGATCTTCTTAACTGGACCGGGATGATAATAGCATCCGGGTCTGCTTCGAGGAGACCTTGCTGAGTCGCATCTACTGCGGCCCCAGAGGTTCCGTTATTTACTGACATTTCAAAAAATGCAGGTTTGCAGAGTAGGTCTCCAAGGAGACAAAGATTAGATGCACAATATTTTGGAACACTGTATCCTTCAACGTTGAATAAACCGGAGCTTTACATAGGAATCTCTTCCTACTAAGGTCGGGCGGATTTTAACCTTTCACCCACTCCAGACGTCTATTGGAGTATTTACGGGTGAAAGGGGTGTGAAATATGCACGACTGAGTTACTCTACAAGTCTTGCGTTAGTTTATCGCCTTACCAAACGTTGGGCGCCATGTAGTGTAGTTCCTAGTTTCCCACTAGGCCCTGCGCATTGGAATAACATAAACAGTAGTATCGACGTGGAACTGCGGATATTCCAGGCCTCCACTGACTATGCTAAACTTAATTGGGTTGTGTTACCAACTAGCTCAGAGGTCACTGGAAACTTTCTTCTCTGCATAGGAAGTGATCAGCTTCCCTGGCACAGACAAGAAGGGATTCAGTTTTCCAACAACCGTGCAACATGACAACTTTGCTCCTCAGATCAAGAGTCGATCTCTAGGGTCGTGTGAAACAATAGACATAGATTTCACTCAGTCAGTCTGGTGCAGTTTACTTTCACAATATGTAGAGAATAGAGAGACGGGCGTTTATCAATAAAGGTTAACATTTATTGAACAGTCTTTCTTCTCGTACAAGAGAAATGTATTGCCACAATTGCAATAACTGTTATTATAAAAAGTACGTACAGTAAGATAAGAATTGCGAAATAGAACTGTAAAAGCATTGATATGGTTTCTTAGCCATACAATGGTTTAAAAGTAATAAAACATATATACAGTCATATATACATTAGGCTAACATACTCAACTGGTGCTTCTAACTAAGCCTACCCCGGTGTGCCTGACCTAGGCCTAACACGTGAGAAGGGGGAGTAAGTAAGTAGCTTAAGTTAAGTTGGTTTTGCCAAGGTTTGTTTCAAGAATTCTCTTCTAAGGGTTTAGTCAACACCATACCTCTGAATAGAATGATGGAGGATTGGTATCTCCTTCAGGGGTCTCTCTCGATATCCCAGTCACCCGCGAGGGTAAACTGGAAGCGCCGGGACTGGATTTCTCTGCACGAGAAAGGCAGCGGCTTCTCTCAGCGCGTCTGGAGGAAGGAGGGGTGACAGCGTCCGCGGGCAGCTGGGCTGGATGTCTTCGCAGAGGACGGCTGCACGGCTCCTCAAGCGTACTGAACCACAGTTCGCGCTGTAGCGGCGATAATGGTAATCAGTAGCTTCACCACCACGGGATAGCAGGCTGCAGCGACAGAGTGCTAGTTTTTACCAACACTGGTCATGCAGGCAGCTGGCATCAGCAACAGGCAACGCTCTCAACGCTCATTGCTTAAGGCAACGTTGGTAATATTTATACCTGACAGGTGCCGGGTTTGACGCAAGTTTGCTGGACATAAGACGTCAATTAAAGATGTCACTAGGAAGTGGCAGCTATCAGTTGCTCATTAGAGTTCTATTACTAATCAAAACATAGCAAGCGGGGATTTCCAGGTTTGCTAAGTTTTTATCTTGTTGAAGAACTCGGAGTGTTATCTAGGAATATCAGATAGTGACTGCTGCTCTGTCATTGCACTAATTGGTCGCAAAGGAAGTAGCAGAGAGTCATGCTGGAATGTGGCTCTGTGGCTCTGCTCGTGTGAGGCCAGAGATGACTTTTCAGAAAATCGTACTTGAACGGTTATGCCAATATAGGGAATAAATGGATTTATAGCCGAATAGGGGCATAAGGTCACAGTATCGATCAGGAACCTAGATAAGCACATGACACTGGGCTTGGTGGGTGAGAGCCCAGGGCCTGGTGGGTGAGAGCCAGCCATCACTGATGGGTGAGAGCCCTGGGCCTGGTGAGTGAGAACAGCCATCGCCGCCACCCTTAGCATATTAAAGAGATCAATCCTGCCAGTGAGGGGCATTGTGGGGATTGATCAGGGCGCGAATCCGGGCGCAGGGAGGTCAGATGTCAATAGCATTGCTTGTGATTGGTGGACGCGCCCTCGAGCTCCAGGGAGAGCCGAGGTTTATTGAATAAGGAAACCACACGGATGACTTCAGAGACATTTATTGGAAGGAGAATCTATGTGCAGACTTTTAATGCAGATACGGATGAGATTAGGTCGACGGTTGCATATATCATTATGGGATAGATATATACATCCTGGGCATGAACAGAGATATCTGACAGATGGAGGGGGCTGAGAAGCAGCAATCACTGCTGAAGCACAGGCTTAGCCGGGTACCAATATTTGAGGTAGCGGGGTCAAAGGTCAGTGAGGATGAGTGGAGGTGCACACTGTGCAACCGAGGGCCGTACTCACAAATATAGATTCACCCCCAAGAGAAGCATTTAGCTCTGCAGATTTAAATTTGCTACTCACAAATGTGCAATTGCACTTATACACAGATTTACTTCACTATGATGTCATTATAAGTGTAAGTAAATCTCCTTACAGAGGCTGCTGTGGGACCGTCACTGGGGAGATGAGGAACTGAGCATTCCCACTCTGCATCTTTGGGGGTTCTTACAAAATATTTGCAAATACCTTCCCCTCCTGAAAATGGTTGGAGCTCTACACTGGACGCGTTAATGGCAGCAGTCATTGGGGCATATTCGCAAGAATCTATCGCCGAGTTAACGGCTAGTGGTCTCAGCACTCGTAGGGCCCGATTCACAGAATGAACTTAAGACTCAATCCTAAACTTACTACTATTGTGGTATTCACAGAATGAGCTTACTACTTTTGGCATTCACAGAAGTTTGGATTTTGGCTTAAGTCTGGTCTTAAGACAAACTTAAAACAGACTTAAGACAAACTTAAGAGAAAATCCTAACTTCTGTGAATACCAAAAGTAGCAAGCTCATTCTGTGAATGCAAAAATAGTAGTAAGTTTAGGATTGAGTCTTAAGTTCATTCTGTGAATCGGGCCCGTTCTATCTAGAGCAGACTATTGTCATGGCCTTTTTATCAATCTTCGAAAAAAGTGCCTGTCCACATTACAGGTGGTACAGAATGCTGCGGCACTGCTCTTGCTTAACATCATCCCAAGACATAAATGTTTCTCGGGCGCTCAAAGATCTGCACTGGCTTCCAGTTAAGAGACGAATTGAGTTTAAGGCTCTGTGTATTGCTTTTAAGGCCACGCATGACATAGAGCCTGGTTTCCTAAAACCGAATCTACAACCTCATATTCCAGTCCGTCATCTTCGTTCATCCCTTGCCCATGATCTGATTGTTCCCAGGATCAAAAAATGTTCCTGGGGTAAAACAAGTTTTCTGGTAGGGACAATCACATTATGGACCTCTCTCCCAATGAGGTTGAAACAAGAAACCCATCTGTTGGCCTTCAGGAAGGCTTTGAAGACATGGTTGTTCAGTATCTAAGGAGCTTTCGAACCGCCTAGTTTAATCCTGTCTGATGAGTAAGCGCCTTGACACCCACTGGTTAATGTTTCGTGCTTTATAAATCTCCTTTTCATTATATTCATTCATTTCATTTATTGCAGCTTTATCGCAGCCAAAGTCGCAAAATTTATAAATTTATCACCCCATTCACAAGCTGGTGGTAACAAGCCATAGCACCAGTTTACCCGCAATTGCAGCCGTAAAAAACATCGCCAAGGACGACCCCCGGCAACTATCGCTAATGAGATGCAGAGTAGGCGTTTCCGTGCAAAAAGCTGCTGCAACACTACTCCGCAACATTCTCAACGACCAGCCAGATTGCAGATAAAAGCACAAAACATGCGATAAGGCGTGTTAGCAGCAGGAAACTAACACCTGTTCTGACCTGGTGCAAGGTCGGGCCACAGCCAGCACTACAAAAGGGAGCCCAGCCCACAACCACATCTGAAGGGCAACGGATGCCATGGAGCCACTGATCGTGCAGCTCGGAGACCCAAGAGGGCCACAACACCCACCGGCCACCACCCCCAGGACTCCACCCCCTTCCCCCTGGCACCCCTCCAAGGCAAATACATGCCACATCAACTACACAGAATGATGTACCAACTAATCCGCTTGATGTCGCACAATAACATCTGGTGACATGCATGTGTCGTCACAAAAATGAGCATCACACATTCACCTTCAAATCAACAAATGAAACTTTATTCAAATAAACACAGAACAGAAAAGAAGACACATGGCAGCTCCCCTTGTGACAATCTGTAGGTCAGAGCCTGAAAAACAAAGAACAGGATGAGAAGGTGTGTCCTGCGCACATCAAGATAGAGAGCGAAAGAGCGAGGGAGACAGAGAGAGAAAGAGGGAGAGAGAGTGATAGATGGACAGAGAGAGGGAGAGAGTGATAGACGGACAGAGAGAGGGAGAGAGTGATAGACGGACAGAGAGGCAGAGAGAGTGATAGATGGACAGAGAGAGGGAGAGAGTGATAGACGGACAGAGAGAGGGAGAGAGTGACAGACGGACAGAGGGAGGGAGAGAGTGACAGACGGACAGAGAGGAAGAGAGAGACACAGAGAAAAGAAGAGAGGGACATGGAGAGAGAGTGCCACCACTGCGCACCCAGGCACACTACTCACCTGCTGCCACCGCTGTGTCTCCAACCACGTGCCGGTATGTAGTGCAGTTCACAAGGTCCCACATCTGAAACATCGTTCATCTGAAACAGTCCAGATACAAGAATGACAAATACATACAATTGCACACAACATCATCGCCTGTCCGCCCTTGTGCACCCAGGCAGCTGCACCCCAGCCCCTCTCGCTGTCCAGCAGTGCATGCCCGCCCCTGCGCACCCAGGCCTCACTGCTCACCATCCGCCACCTGTGTGTAGAAAAGAGGGTCCACCACGTGCATCTGCAAGCCCCAAGCCCGGGGCCCGCGGACAGGGCACCCTCCACATCATGCGACCCGCTCGGCAAGCCACCAGGTCTCACATTTGGTGATGGGTCTTGATTTCGCCAAGGCAGAGGACATACCAGTGCACCTGGCATCATGGCAGGCTGCACAACCACTCAGCCCTTGCGGTGCCACTAACTCTGTGATCAGCGAGGTCACGCCACGTGGCGGTAGGCCCCTGCTGTCCGATGGCTCAGGTCTACACTGTGGTCCAGCGGGGCACACAAAACCTAAGCTGTCCGGACCGCCGGGACGGGGCATCATCGCAGGCTGCACACCCACTCAGCACTTACGGTGCCCCTAACTCAGTGCACCGAAAGTCCCCGTCCCATGGCGGTGTGCCTGTGCTGGCTGCAGTGCATCTGGTGCCACCATGTCTGTGCCCCAAAAGTCATGGACCCTCTATGATTGGATAACGTGGTGCGGACGCCATCATGTCACCTCTGGGCCAGCGAACTGTGATGTCGCAGCCCCTGGGCCCCCATGCCCACATGCACACCACACAGATACACCACGAGAGAGGTCGAAAATGGCTTCGAGCAGGTGCACCCGGCCCTTTTTATTGCCCGTGTCACATGTCCTGTGACGTGTGTGCTGGATGGATGTGGTGTAGGTGTACTCCAGCCGTGAGGGAGTGGCTGTGGAATGCTGACAACTAAACCTGTGACCAGAAGATCACTACAGGGAAGTCCAGCCACATGTAGCGTTGTCCTCCCCCCCCTGTGAGCGTAAGCATAGTGGGCTGGCCTGGCATACGCCAGTCCAGCATAAGGGTTTGCACAAAGACTCCGGGGTACAGGGCTGGACTAGGAAGTAACAAATATGTGTGTCGCTGTTGTGGTGTCGGTGCCACCCGGACCGCGATCGGCAATGTGTCACCCTGTGACCCAAGGCCAACGACATGAGCCACATGGACATAAGAGGAATGCACTGACCCTACATTCATCCATACTACCACACTTGAAAGACCATAGACACAACACATCTGTGTGATTCAGAATGCTTAATGCACATTCAGTGGAGTGTTGCATCTCGAACAGTACAGGGCAGGGGCCCACGCAGCCCCCGCAATGCGGGGAGGGAGGGGGCTCCCGCACACCAGGGGCCCCTCAACAGAGCTAGCAAGCACTACAGATCCGTCCGGTAGTTGGTAATTAAAATGTTACGCGCAGTTTCGTCATTCCTAGCACCAGCTCCTCATCGAGGCCTCTTTTTATTGGTGCAGGTGCGCAGATGTCCCCACGTCCGCAGCTGCGCGGTCTTTACCCTTAGGGTGGGGCTCGTCTGGTGAAAGCGCTGGTGCCGTGTGACCGGTGAGGTGAGGCATCATAGAGGCCAGGGACGACTGTCTGTCTTCAGCCGCAGGTCAGTCTGTCGGAGCGTTCAACCAGTGGCGTCACTAGGGGGGTGCGGGGGGTGCGGACCGCACCGGGTGACACCCTCAAATGGGGGTGACACCATCTGGTTGCGCCCCCCGCCCCCCCAGCAGGCCTCTGTACATGGCACCCCCTGCACCGCACCCGAAGGCCTCGGAGAGACTCGATCCGCTTTAAAAACAATAGCGAACCGAGATATTTTCTCACCTATTCGAATTAAAATGTTCTCATTAGATAAAGTTTGAAAAGTGTAGTAATGAGGGGCCCCCGCCATTTATATGGAAAAAGACACAGTGCTAAAGAGGGAGGGGGGGGCGGGCAGGGGGGGGGGTATTAACCGCTTGGAAATTAGCTTTTACTTTAGCTGTTACATATCGTAACATTCTCACGTCTACAAACTCGCTGGTGCCTTGTACACAGATTTCTTTTTTCATCTTGAAAAGCTTTAAAAGAGAAACCACATGAGAGTGGGTTTAATGTGCGAGAGAGAGGGAGCTAGAGGGGGCAAGAAGACAGAGAGAGAGAGAGTTAGAGTGAGAAAGACAGAGAGAGAGGGAGCTAGAGTGAGAAAGACAGAGAGAGAGGGAGCTAGAGTGAGAAAGACAGAGAGAGAGGGAGCTAGAGTGAGAAAGACAGAGAGAGAGGGAGCTAGAGGGAGTAAGACAGAGAGAGGGAGATAGAGGTAGCTAGAGGAAGTAAGACAGAGAGAGAGAGAGAGAGGGAGCTAGACAGAGAGAGGGAGCTAGAGGGAGTATGATAGAGAGAGAGGGAGCTAGAGGGAGCAAGATAGAGAGAGAGGGAGCAAGACAGAGAGAGAGGGAGCTAGAGGGAATAAGAGAGATGGAGGTAGAGGGAGCAAGACAGAGAGAGAGGGCGCTAGAGGGAGTAAGACAGAGAGAGGGAGCTAGAGGGAGTAAGACAGAGAGAGAGAGGAAGACAGAGGGAGCTTGAGGGAGTAAGACAGAGAGAGAGAGAGGGAGCTAGACAGAGACAGAGGGAGCTAGAGAAAGTAAGACAAAGAGAGAGGGAGCTCGAGGGAGCTAGACAGAGAGAGGGAGCTAGAGGGAGTAAGACAGAGAGAGAGGGAGCTAGACAGAGAGAGGGAGCTAGAGGGAGTAAGACAGAGAGAGAGGGAGTCAGAGGGGGCTAGAGGGAGCAAGACGGAGAGAGGGAGCTAGACAGAGAGAGGGAGCTAGAGGGAGTAAGAGAGAGAGAGGGAGCGAAAGGGAGTAAGACAGAGAGAGAGGGAACTAGAGGGAGTAAGAGAGAGAGAGGGAGCTAGAGGGTGGAAGACAGAGCGAGGAGCTAGAGGGAGTACGACAGAGAGAGAGGGAGCTAGAGGGAGTAAGACAGAGAGAGAGGGAGCTAGAGGGAGTAAGACCGAGAGAGAGGGAGACAGAGGGAGCTAGAGGGAGCTAGAGAGAGGGAGCTAGAGGGAGCTAGACAGAGAGAGGAAGCTAGAGGGAGTAAGACAGAGAGAGAGGGAGCTAGAGAGAATAAGACAGCGAGAGAGGGAGCTAGACAGAGAGAGGGAGCTAGAGGAAGTAAGATAGAGAGAGAGGGAGCTACAGGGAGCTAGAGCGAGCAAGACAGAGAGAGAGGGAGCTAGAGGGAGTAAGAGAGAGAGAGGGAGCTAGAGGGAGCAAGACAGAGAGAGGGAGCTAGAGGGACCAAAACGGAGAGAGAGGGAGCTAGAGGGAGTAAGACAGAGAGAGGGAGCTAGGCGGAGCAAGAGAGATAGAGAGGGAGCTAGAGGGAGCAAGACAGAGAGGGAGCTAGAGGGAGTAAGAGAGAGGGAGCTAGAGGGAATAAGACAGAGAGAGAGGGAGCTATAGGGAGCAAGACAGAGAGAGGGGGGGCTAGAGGGAGTTAGAGAGAGAGAGAGGGAGCTAGAGGGAGTAAGAAAGAGGGGGCTAGAGGGAGTAAGACAGAGAGAGAGGAAGCTAGGGGGAGTAAGGCAGAGAGAGGGAGCTAGAGGGAGCAAGACAGAGAGAGAGGGAGGTAGAGGGAGTAAGAGAGAGAGAGGGAGCTAGAGGGAGTAAGAGAGAGAGCGGGAGCTAGAGGGAGTAAGAGAGAGAGTGGGAGCTAGAGAGAGTAAGACAGAGAGAGGGAGCTAGAGGGAGTAAGACAGAGAGAGAGGGAGCAAGAGGGAGTAAGACAGAGAGAGAGGGAGCTAGAAGGAGTAAGAGAGGGAGAGAGGGAGCTAGAGGGAGCAAGGCAGAGAGAGGGAGCTAGAGGGAGTAAGACAGAGAGAGAGGGAGCTAGAGGGCGTAAGGCAGAGAGGGAGGGAGCTAGAGGGAGTAAGACAGAGAGAGAGGGAGCTAGAGGGAGTAAGACAGAGAGAGGGAGCTATACAGAAAGAGGGAGCTAGAGGGAGTAAGACAGTACCTAGCACCGTACATTTCCGACAGAGGTAGTCCATGCGGTAAGTCGTGAGGGGGTGACACCATGAGTTACCCGCACCGGGTGACACCAACCCTAGTGACGCCTCAACACATGTGTTTACCTCACGCCTGCTCTTTCTGTCTGCCCTGTCCTCTGAGCATTCCGTCCTGTCCTCGCCCCTCTATTCTTGCGTGACAGGCTCATGTTTTTTGGGCTGATGTGCGCGGATTGCTGATTGGTTCTCGTTCTCCCTGCTACAAAACTCATGCGTTTTTTCTGTTAATTTCTGGAGCATCCAATGCAAAGGGTTATTTTGAGCTCTGGTGTCATGTGTGACAGGAAAAGGAGCACGTAAGGAGTTTGGGAGTATTTCTAGTGCCTATACAGGCTGTGTCTAATCCAGCTACAGGCGGGCCAAAGATTTATAGAAATACCTTTTAGTTTATCCACGAAGCCTGGATCTGGGAGCTTGGGGGCTGGCTGACTGCTGGACCACTTCAGCCCTTGCGACCCCTAGTTGCAGCTTCATTGGGTCAAACCGGCTGGCTATCACTAGGCATGTTATGGTTTTACTGATCAAAATAACCTTTATTCTCCTAAAATACCTGTTTCTATAAATGTGTGTGGTGTATGTTTTATTATGGGGGTTGTGTGCATGTGTGAACGCATACATACAGTTATTATATGTGTGCATATGTTTGTGTGTGTCTCTCTTAATGCATTGTGTGTGATTCTTTTAAGTAGCTCCATGGATTCCTCATTACTCAGTGTCGTCACAAGGGAACTACGTTTTTTTACTCATGTCCTGTCCGTTTTGGGACCTAGCTGATCTGTTACAACTTATTTTTAAATAATAAAACAGAAGGCCTGCCCCATTCCATCTTGGTGCAGCTAATGTGCAACACCACTATATGTGGTGACGAAGTTAATATTATTATGAGATGCTCCTTGGAGCAGAGAGGCCCATCACATGTTTGTGGCCCCCGAATTCACACACACGTCTGAGATTCGTATATTTATTTTCCAACATAACTAAAACCAGAAGATACCTTGTATTAGAGGGAGCATGACACCAAGTATTGGAGGAGGGTACAGCCAAGTATATTATGAGATTGTACAGCATTTTAAGGAATGCAACAAACAGTGGTAAAGCGAAGACCTTTGGGCTTTCTGTAGAGTATGTATAAATGACTATCCTAATTATTTGAAGAAATAGATATTATGGACTTCAGTTCCGTAATCTCTTTAAAAATCGAGAAAAGTGATGTGAGTGAGACACGGTTGAATTAGTTTTAAGAGGAATTGCATGGTGTATATGTATGTATTTACCTTATTGGAGAATGTAAATATTACTGAAAATATTGTTGACTTTGTAGGCGTTGCGAAGCCAGAGCCTTCGGGCACTGTAGCGGTGCTGATAATATGTGGCCATTTTGCTAGGCACTCTAACAAAGTACTACAAGTTTTATGTGAAGGGGCTGGAAGCGGTCCAGAGGTGTATATAATGTGGGGCCCATAGGCAGGGTAGTGTCTACTTCCAGGGCGTAGGTTAGAGGGTTAGTGGCAGTAGAAGGATGAAGATCTTAGAGCTGAAAGTTAAAAGACACAGGAGCAGAGGCTGTCTGCCCCTTGGTGGCGGGATAAGGCCTTCTTTGGAAGAGAACTACGAAATCCCCCATTACAGCGATTTTAAAAATCAATTTAGTTCAGTTTTCCTTCTCCCCCTTTATTTGCTTGAAAATCTTGAAACTTTAACCGAGCTATCATCCTTGGTGTGAAATGTTGGTGCGTCCAAATTAGGACACCAAATTCCTTCTGTGAAAAGTTAGTAGGTCTTGTGCTCTATCCATAAAAGTCTAGTAGCTGTCCTAAAAAGTGTTGATACCACCCCATTTAAGGCGTGGCAGCCCTGCTGATAAGTGCAGCTTGTGTCCTTGTAACCTCTTCCATGCGCCCATCGGCCAACGGCCGTCGCAGGCACTACCTTTGTAGTGCTGCGCACGTCCATTGGGCGACGCGGCCCGCCCACCTAATCAAACCACCGCACTGCTGCGGAATTGCTGCCGCTGTTAAGCGGTCAAACTTTTGTCATCAATGCTGAGAGATGTTGGTGCTATTCTATTATATGTTATTCACACTTACAATGAACAGTTTTGGTACTGGCCGCAAAAAGGGTGTAGGAAAAGTATACATAACTCCATCACATTTAGTGTGTTTCATAGCAAGGGATAAGCTTGTTAAGCTGGTCGAAGTGAGTTCCAGCAGAATGGTCCAAGATGGTAAAGGAACTCGAAGCACGATGCTGTACAGTGTGCATAGAAGATCCCGATTGGTAGATTTTAGGTTAATGAGGGGTGGAATTACAATCTGAGGGCCTGATGGAGATTTAGTGATTTGCCCAGAATCACAGGATGTTGAGCCGACGCCCGAACAGGGTTCCCCAGTTCCAAAGTCGGCAGCTTTGACCGTTACACCACATCCTATTCAGCGATATTCATGATGGAGGTCACGAATCAGTCTGCAGCAATTCGGGCACAAACAGAAGTTTGTGCTAGAAGCAGGATTCAGAGTTTTGTATCAATTACTGCACATGTGCAGTTTTTTTCACAAACACATTTCTTCAGTTAAAACTTCACAAAATTTATCTCAGGAAATATGGTTGCAAACAGAAAAAACATGCAGTAATTTTGTGGATAAATACATATACGCATGTTATTCCTAATTCCGACTTGCTCTACTCAGAAGGGATGGGTAATATGGATAAGAATCAGTGTTTACCTGGTGGGGTAAATAAACATTTAAATTACCATCGGCATTCGGAAAGAGGATCAAAGTCTAAAAAACTGCTGAAAGGAACCTTTTTAGGTGTTTTTTTGTAAAATCACATTGGAGTGCTCTTCAAAAATGTAATGCACATTGATTAATCAGCAACACACTAGGCCCAATACATGACAAAATGTATGATTCGCTGTGAATTTATGCAGTGTTATTTATGATATTGCCTGCACTTGCCTGTTATATGTGTGCCTCAAGTCTTGTATTTAGCATTGTTTACACTACAGAAATGATAAATTAAAACAGACAAACATCTGCATCAATGTTCTGAAGCATCCAAACAGTTTTCTTTCTCAGCCTTGTTTCCCTGCCTGTTTTTAATGCTTACTAATAATGACATGATGGTAGAAATTGAAATTGCTTCCTCAGTTCACGTTATTATCATGCACAACCCTTGATTAGATTAGATTAGATTAGATTTTATAAAGCGCGTAGTCACCCGTAAGTATCCCAGCGCTAAGATCCACACATCTGAGGGTCACTGGGGTGAGGGGGGAAGTCAGATCAGGGGGAAAAGGTGTGTTTTCAGCCGCTTCCTGAATCGGAGATAGTCTGGTTCCGTTCTAAGGTTGCGGGGTAGTGAATTCCAGTGTTAACAGAAAAGCGCCGCCCACCCGTACACACCTTCTTGACTCTGGGGATGGTGATAAGGTATTCCTGATCGGATCGGAGGGCTCTTGGGGCTTTGTAGGGCCTGATAAATTTTCTCAAAATAGGGGGGGCTTTGCTTTGTAGAAGTATGTGAGACAGACAGAGAGCCTTGAACTTCACCCGCTCTCTCACTGGCAACCAGTGGAGGAGTTTCAGGGCTGGTTTGGCCGAAGCTCTGGCCGGAGTATTGGTAAGGATCTGAGCCGCGGTGTTCTGGATCCTCTGTAATTTGTCAAGGGTTGCCTCGGGAGCGCCTAGGTAGATGGTGTTACTGTAATCCAGCCTTGATAAAAAAAGGCCTTGGATTAACAGTTTCTGGGAGGCAGGAGGAAGTAGGGGCAGAATCTTCCTGATTGATTTAATGAGCCCAAAGCAAGTCCCTGCGATTTTTTTGGCTTGCGTCTTGAAAGACAGATCTTTTTCGAGCCAGATACCCAGGCTTTTAATCTCAGATTTAGGAGCAGGGGGATCACCCAGGCAGGGGGGCCAGATGTTCTGCGAGAGGGAAAGCCCCTGCTGGCCAAGGAGGAGAATATCTGTCTTTGAGCCGTTAAGTTTCAAAGACGAGCTATTCATCCATCCTTGTATTTGTGTCAGACAGTTGAATAAATCCGATGGCTCTTGGTTTGGGTGAGACAAGGACACCACTAATTGAGTGTCATCAGCATAGCTGATGACACTCACTCCGAACGGGTTGATGACCTCCTCCAATGGGGACATGTAGACATTAAATAATGTCGGGCTCAGGGATGAACCCTGAGGCACGCCACATTGGAGGGGGGTTTCAGGGGAACGTGTGTCATTCTCCCAGACCTGAAAGGATCGTTGGCTAAGGAAAGAGGTGAGCGAGGTCAGCGCAGTGCCCTCCACACCGATATTCCTAAATCGATGGATTAGGAGCCGGTGGTTAGCGGTGTCGAAGGCCGCACTGAGGTCCAGGAGGATCACTGCCACTGATCCTCCCGCGTCCAGAAGTGATCTGGCCTCTTCCACCGCTGCGAGAAGGGCGATGTCAGTGCCCTGACCTGGGCGGAATCTGGTCTGCAAGCACCTAAGCAGATTGTTGGTTTCCAGGTACTGCGAAAGTTTTTTGTTCACAAGCTTTTCAGCGATTTTGCTGGTGGCAGGGAGAAGGGAGATTGGCCTGTAGTTGGCCAGATGCGAGGGGTCCAGGGAGGGTTTTTTCAGTAGCGCCTTGACGACAGCCGCCTTCCAGCTAGAGGGAACAATTCCCTGTAGCAGTGAGGCATTAATGAGATGGGTGAGGGGAGGGACGATGAACGGGGCTACTTTTTTAAGGATGCGTAGCGGAACAGGGTCCCTAGGAGAACCGCTTTTGATGGTGTCTAGCGTGGTTGCGACCTCTTCGGCTGTTACTGGTCCCCAGGAGGTTAGACAGGGAGAGGTGGAAATTGTATTGGTCCCTTCTTCCTCGCTAAAATTAGTAGGAGGAATGGAGGCAAGGATTTTCTGAATCTTCTCCTCGAAGAAGTTGGCCAGTTTAAGGCATTTTTCTTCATCTGCTTTGGGGTCTGGCGGAGTTCTTGGTCCGGAGTCAGGAGCTTTAAGTAGTTCTTTTAAAATGATAAAAGTTTCCTTGCTGGAGCAAGCGGAGTTTTTTTATCCTTTCCTGGAAAAATATGCTTTTCGTATTGCGAAGGGCATTCTTGTAATTTTTTAAGGAGGTATGGTAAGCATCTTCTTAGCAATCGACTTATCCTTCCTCCAGGAGCGCTCCGTTTTTTTACATTCTTTCCGTAAAAGATTGAGCTCCGGAGTGTACCAAGGGGCAGGGCTCACTCTTTTGATTCGCCTGAGGGTGGTAGTTTTGGGGAGAAGTTTGTCCAATGAAAAGGTAAGCCAAGAATTGAACTGTTTATCAGCATTGGCTGGGTCTGGGGTAGGGGAGGGGAGAGAATCCCTGAGAATGGTGATCCATTCGTCTGGCACAAGTTTGTGCCAGCGCCGGTTGGTGACCCGAGTTTTAGTCTGTTGGGTAGGTGAAATGGGGAAATTCCAAAAAATGGGAATTAAAAAGTGGTCTGTCCAGGGAAGGGGCAGGGGGGAGCTAGTGGTGATGTCCGTGATGTTGGTAAAGACGGGGTCCAGGAGGTGCCCCTTGTCATGGGTAGGTCCTGCATTAACTAACCGGATATCAAAAGACGTGAGGTCAAGAAGGAGTTCGGACGCAGTTAGATCTGTGGGGTCTGATATGTGATGATTGAGGTCACCCACGAGAAGGAAGTTGGGAGAGGAGGATGCAATCTGAGAAACAATGTCAACAAGAGCACTAGGGAATTTCCCTGGAGTTCCCGGCGGGCGGTAAATCAGCAGCCCCGAGAGGGAGTGTGCAGGGGATATTTGAAGAGCGAAGTGGCAGCTCTCACAGTCTACAATTTTGGCATTACTAGTTCTACAAGCGAGGTGTTCTCTGTAGATTATCGCAAGGCCACCCCCTCTGCCACGAGGTCTGTGTAGGGTTTGAATTAGGTAGCCTGGGGGTAGGGCGTTGACAATGTCAGCATCTGACCACGCAGTAAGCCACGTTTCTGTAAGAAACAAAACGTCCAGACCATGGTCCTGGATCAACAGGTTAGTTTCATGAGCGTGCTTAGGGAGGGACCGACAATTGAGAAGGCCCATCTGTAGTCCAGAGTTACCAGCGGTGATGGTATCAGGGTTACATAGTTCACAATTAATGTAGGGTTTACCTTCTGCGTGGATGTAGCTACACACTTTTTTTCCGGGTGGAGAGCAAGGAGCATGTCACTCGTGTAGACCAGTCGGTCTTTTGATGAAACGGGCAGAGTAACTGGGCCTGGGTACGGCTGGGCCCAGACGGGCTTGCCTTCGGCGCGCTGACGGCGCGCCCGCTGCGCCCGTCCGCTGCGCGTAAGTGGAATGCACATCTTTTATAGGCGGTGGGGGCGTGGCCTCGAGCGAGTGGGCGTGGCCACAAGACCGGCTCACTCGCTGATGGCGTCAAAGAGAAATAGCAATCCCACAGCAGCGTTTATCTCGGCTGCGCCGGTGAATACAGATAAGGAAAGAGCCCCAAACGGAGTGCAGGCAAGGGAGGGTGGTGGGTTTTAAAAAAATACAAGTTCTAACACACAATTTTAAAATCACGATGTTTGTCAGCAAAACGCTCCCGGCTGTGCCTCAGGAGTAAGATCTCTGAAGAGCTTGTATTCAGCTCGATTAAGTAGGCGGTGGGGGGTGGCCTCGAGCGAGTGGGCGTGGCCACAAGACCGGCTCACTCGCTGATGGCCTCAAAGAGAAATAGCAATCAATCCCGCAGCAGCGTTTATCTCGGCTGCGCGGGTGAATACAGATAAGGAAAGTGCCCCAAACGGAGTGCAGGCAAGGGAGGGTGGTGGGTTTTAAAAATACAAGTTCTAACACACAATTTCAAAATCACGATGTTTGTCAGCAAAAACGCTCCCGGCTGTGCCTCAGGAGTAAGATCTCTGAAGAGCTTGCATTCAGCTCGATTAAGTAGGCGGTGGGGGTGTGGTAAATATTTGATTTACCGTCCTAATTTCTATGCAGGTAAGTACTTAATCAATAATAACTCAATCGGAAAGAAAAAGGCAGAGTCCGTGGTGTTAGAGTTCTTAGGGGTTTTATTCCTTAAAAAGGAATGGTCATGACCGGATATCTTGTTCCTGCCACCACTGGGGTGCAGGAAGGGATAGAGCAATATTTTATTGATAATACATAGCTTATATACTTAAGTTACATCATAGAAACCAATACAGTAGGCGTAACAGCTGAGAGAAACAAGATAAAACACACACGTGGTAATGATACGTAATTAGAAGGCGTGAACTAGGCGTGAACATAGAGGTGTGTGCTAGAAACGTCATAAGTAGGTATCATAAAGGGGTGGCAACAAAAAACAGAATCTTGCAATGTCAGCAGAAATCTGAGGCCTGGATGCGCGCGCAGCTGCATGACGTGTGATTGACGTGAAACTGGAGGGTGCAGGGGACTTGACATTTACAATGGCGGAAAGAGACAGAAGTCTGGCATGTCAGATCAACTCGTACCTCTATCATATCTGATATCTAATGTTTGGGAACTATATTATCTGAGCGGAAAAGGTCTCTGGGGCAGAAGCTATTCTATACTGACTGTGAGTGCGTGTATAAGCGTCTAAGTGTCTGCATGAGATGCGAGGGGCATGGGCCTGCCATGGTAACAGAGGCTATGAATTACTTTCACGGAGACAGTAAGGCCGAGCCCTTCGCTCTGCAGCTGGGGGGATGTTTACTTAAACTAGTAGGCAGGAATGCATTTTCGGAGAGCGGAACAGATAACTCGAAGGTTGAATTCAGTCTTGGCAGGCAGCAGGCTTAAGCTAAACGCGGTGAGCCGCGCAGGGAGTAAGGCAGAGGTCACGGGTACAGAGACAGCCTGGGCTGAGGCTTTCAGAGTCAGAAAGTGGAAAAAGGCTCGATGGCAGAATTCAGGGCCTGCTTTGCCAGAGCTGAAAAACGTGAAAAGTACACCACAAAAAGACGTTGGCATGGCATACTTAGGAACGGACTATTCAACCCATTCTGGGTGGGTCTGAAAGAGGACATGTTAACGTTGGACGCAAATGTATTTGCGTCTTCATAGCTGGCACAGGAGGGAAGTTACATGCACTTTAAGCTAGTACATGGAGACGGTGGGGCACACGAAAGGGAACATAACTTGACCAAAAATTTATATTTCCTCATTCCCTCCTTGTTCCCTACGGACCCTTCATGATATATCGATCCTCATGAATTGATCAGTCTGTTGTTGTAACATCATTTGCTCGTCTTTCTTCCTTTGTCGGTTTGAGAGAAAACTGGAATGTTCAATGCACGATGTGGCGCACAGTCCACAAATCGCTGGCCCACACTGTAGGCACAGGCAACAACTGAATACTATGACAAGGGCAATGCCTAGGAAGGATAGGATCTTCCATCCCCAAGCGGTTAAAGTTGTCCAGAACCAGCCGGACCAAGTCCAGGTGCCTGGATTCTGATGTATCGAACTTGCAATCTTATGAAGACGTGTAATAGCTTTGTAGACAGTTGGCGCGTTTTCTGGAATGAAAACACAGCAACTTGACCCGATGACCTTACAAGCTCCACCTCTATCTGCCAAGATGACGTCAATAACAAGACGGTTTTGAAGGACAACAATCCGCATAGCAGACTGTTCCTCTGTTAAGTTACCTAGAGCGGAGGCAGTTTCATTTACTACTGCTTCGAGTGTTCTGGTTAATCTACGTATTAATTTACTGTTTTGGACGGGGCCTGTGAAGAAAAAGAATCCCTTATTGAAATTTGTGTATTGCTCCCATGCCGTTTCGGTATAGTCGACAATCGGGAGATCTCTTCTGAGTCTATTCTTTACTAGATTTGTATTTCTGTGATAATCAGGAGGGGCTAGGAAAACAGGTGGCAGAAGGAAGGCAATGTAACAGGTGCCATCCCAATCTGGAGGTAAGCGTATGTATGCGGTATGGCCACAAACAAAATAGGAATGACGAGTAGCTCTAAAGGAGGACTTGCCATGATCACTGAATTCGACCACGGTAGTACATTTACTATGACCTAAGTGTACTGAACCCTTCTTTCTGACACATAAGTCACCTGTGACTGGTAGTACTGACATAGCAGGGAGAACAGGTGCGGCTTCGGATTCAACAGTGAGAATCATAAGGTTAATTGTATAATTACCTAATCTATATACTTCATTTTCTAGATCAGTTCCTACTCTAGTGGGGAGTCCCTTTTTGTCAGGGTAACAGGCATTAAGCAGAACTAAGTTCAAGTTTCCCCAAACCCAGCTCCCTTTAAAAACAGCGACATCAGGATCTAAGGAATTAATTATTCTAAACCATGCACCACAGGAGCCATTATGAGTGAACGGGTACGGAAAGAGGGGCAGAACTCCCTTGTATTTCTGGTAGGGAGGGAGTCGGTCACATATCCAACAGTTTGTAGCATTGTTAGTCTGATGGGAATGGTGTAACATACTAATGAATGTGTTGTTGCGCAGCGCGAGTCTGTAAGAAAGTTCGTGGGGAGGTAATTCGCTAAAAGAATGTTCAGCAGAAACATTGAAAGCAGATTGTTCACGTTTGAAGATAGGGTAGTATATGGGAAGCAATATGCTAGCAGCAATAATTAGGAGACTTAAAAAGAACATAATCAATAAAGTCACTACACAGTGACTACGGAGTGATTTGCAATATGCACGTTTCTTGAATTGTCTCTCTCTCTCTCTATCTCGATCTAGGGGATACATGTCAGAAACTATTTAACCGATTCACCTAGGGGAGGACTTAAACAATTAAACTGTCTGACTTGCTAGATCGAAGTTTCAGTCTGTACTCCTCTTGGGGAGTTTTCTCTCGTTCGGGAACCTTAAAGTCACTAGGTTCGATACAGTCTTTGGAGGGGGTGGACGAGTCTGGGTCTGGTTTCAGTTCGTTGCACTTTTTAATATGACTCGAATGGATCCACCCCTTTCTGCCTTCCACCTTGATCGCGGTCTTCGTAGTAAGAAGGACGGTCTTCGGCTCTTTCCAGCGGGGCTCCAGCGGACTTTTCCTGTCGAAGTTCCTAATTAGGACAATGTCCCCTGGTCGGACATCGTGTGGCTTTACATCAGTGTTGTCAGGGAAGGCTGCAGCAACCTGTGAACGACATGATTGGAGTGCAGACATCAAGGAGGCAAGGTAATCTGTCAGCATATTACAGTCGACATCAGTAATTTTCTTAGGCATGGGCGTCCCCCACATATTTGGTGGTCTACCAAAGACCACTTCGTACGGGGATAGTCCTGATCTCGAATGGGCAACCATTCTCATGTAGAATAATGCAACTGGCAGGGCGACTATCCAGTCGACCCCTTTCTCTTTACAAACTTTGGCAAGGCGGGTCTTTAGTGTCTGATTATGCCTTTCTACAAGGCCTGCGGCTTCGGGATGTCGGACACAATGGAATCTCCACTGATATCCTAACAGAAGGGAAACATGCCTCATAAGTTCGGATGAGAACGGCTGTCCGTTATCTGAGTACACGACACGAGGCAAGCCGTACCGTGGGAAGAATTCTCCAACCAGCTGCCTGGCAGTGGTCGAGGCAGTGTAATCTGGGACTGGATATGCTTCGGTCCAACGGGAAAGTGCACAAACAACTACGAGGACATATTTGAATCCTCGACAACGGTCCATCTGGATATAATCCATCTGGAGGACTTCAAAAGGGTGATCGGGAGGATGAAATCCACCTTGCTCTACAGGAACGCTTTTACCGGGATTGAACTGACAACAGATCATGCAAGTATGCACTTTCTGTTTTGCTGCTGCTCGTAAGTGTTTGTTGTACCAGAGATTCTGTAAACTGTCTAACATAGCTTTCTCTCCTAGATGTGCTGGACTATGTGCTGTATTTATCATGATTTGAACCATTGAGTCAGGGAGAAACCATGTAGATTTTCCCTTCGTCACCCATCCTTGATCTGTCTGGATCCCTCCTAGTTCAGTCCATTTCTTTATTTCATCTGAAGTAGCATGTGTCTGGATGTCGATTACATCTAGGGTGGGATCCCGGACTGACATACACTGTGTTGGTACTATTGTCTTTGTCACATCGGTAGTCTGGGTGTGAGTCAATGCTGTATGTTTTGCTGTCTGGTCTGCCAGGTCATTACCCTGGGAAACAGAATCCGTAACTTTAGTATGTGCTTTACACTTCATGACGGATATGCCTGAGGGCAGATGTATTGCTTCTAACAGTGCTTGAATGAGGGGACCGTGTTGGATCTTGGCACCATGAGAGGTCAAGAAACCTCGTTCTTGCCATAACATTCCGAAGTCGTGTACAACTCCGAACGCATAACGGGAATCAGTGTATATGTTAACATTTCTGTTCTTGGCTAGTATACAAGCTCGGGTCAGAGCGATGAGCTCCGCCGCTTGAGCAGACAGTGTGTCAATACGATGTGTTTCTTTAACTTCAGTTTCAGTGGTCACTGCATACGCGGCCACTAATTCTCCTGTACTTGTTCTCATGCATGAACCGTCTACGTAAAGTGTCAGGTCTGGATTTGTCAGTGGGACATCTGTTAAGTCTCGTCGAGGCTTTGTTACTGCATTAATGATCTCTATACAATCATGCGGGGCTGGATCTGTCATAATTGTAGGTAACAATGTTGCGGGATTCAGAATGCTGCAGCGTCTGATTTCTATGTGTGGCTGGAATAGTGTCAATTCATAACCTGTCAGTCGTGCTATAGTCAAGTGCTGAGTCTGAGTTCTGTTTAAAAGAACCTCTACAGAATGTGGAACTTGTACTGTTAATTGATGTCCTAAAACAATTGAGTCGCTCTGTCTGATTGCTAGTGCTGTTGCTGCTACTGACTTCAAGCACGCAGGGAGTGCCTGGGCTACTGAATCCAATGTACTTGAAAAATAAGCGCAAGGCTTATGTGAACCTGCTTGGTCTTGAGTGAGGACAGACAACGCTGTACCATCACGTTCTGTAACAAAAAGTGTGAACGGTTTGCTGTAACATGGTGTCGCTAGAACTGGTGCTTGACATAAAGCTTTCTTTAATTCCTCAAAAGCCTGTGTATGTTCCTGAGTCCAAGGGAGGGCAGTCGAAGTCGCTGCTTCCTGTGTTGTTAACTGAATCAGTGGTTTAGCTAGAAATGCATACTGGGGAATCCATTGTCTGCAGTACGAGGTGAGGCCTATAAAGGCCCGCACTTCCTTTTGTGTCTGGGGTTGTGGCATATTTACAATTAACTGAATGCGATCTGGAGTGAGCTGTCTCCCCACTTTGGACAGCAAGTGACCCAAGTACACAACTTGCTGAACACAGAATTGTAGCTTCGAAGGAGACACCTTGTGTCCCTTGTTGGCCAGAAAATGTAAAACTGTCAGTGATGCTTGTTCACATTCGGGCTCACTTCGTGCGGTGATCAGCAGATCATCGACGTATTGCAGTAAGGCAGTGTTAACTGGCATTATGATACAATCAAGTTGTCTTTTCAGTGCTTGGCTATAGATGCTGGGGCTTTCTGTGAATCCTTGAGGTGCGCGTGAAAATTTGAAACTTCGTCCATTTAAACTGAATCCGAAGAGATATTGGCTCTCTGGGTCAATAGGTACACTGAAGAAGGCGTTCTTGAGGTCAATTACAGTAAAGAACGTTGCTTCTGAATCAATAGCAGTCAATAGGGAAGAGATGTCGGGAACCACAGGGTACTGTGGAACAATACATTTATTCAGTTCTCTTAAATCAATCACCAGCCGATATACTGGCGGTGCATTGGGATCAGTACGTTTAAGAATCGGAATGATAGGGGAATTACAGATATTGGAGTCGGTCTCTACGACCACTCCTTGGGCAATGAGCTCTTCAATGATTTCCAGTAAAGCCACTACAGCATCGGGTGGTAACTTGTATTGTCTGATTCTGGGTAGAACAACACCTGGTTTGAGTGTAACACGGTATGGTGTAATGTGCATACAACCTACGTCAGTTGGGCCTTTTGCCCATAAGTGATCCGGTACGTTTTTCAATCTGACATCAAACTCTCGTAATACATAATGACCCTTAAAGTCTCTCAAGAAAAGTCTAACTCCTTCCGGAGAACAACAGATCACAGCTCCTAGAGCCTTCAGTGTTTTTATTCCTAACAGATTTTCTGGACAAGATTTCGTAAGTAACAAGTCTGTAACACGTGATAATGGACCCACAGCCAGGGGAACTGGTTTCGATACCTCATTTACAATAGGCTGTCCTGAAAAACCAAGGGAAACATTCTGTGAGCCTGAGAGGGGTGCCCCTGGGACCTCATCATGACTGATTGTGGTGCGACTTGCCCCTGTGTCAATTAAAAACTTTCTGTCTTTTCCCAATACTTGACTGTGTACATAAGGACCCTCTTGATCTACAGGAATTTCAATAAGAGGCAAGCCACCCTCCCTCTCTAGGCTGTTTCATGTGTATCGTGGATAATCGGGGTAATCAGATTGGGCATACTGGTACATCTGCTGTGACACTTGCTGAGTCGCGGCAATAGGCTGTGGCTGTGACTGTGACTGTCTCTGTGGTACCGCTACTGTCTGTGCTGCATGTGGTGAAACATGCATAGGCTGTGTATTCTGTGAAGTCTGTTGCTGACCCTGATTTTGTCTAGGTGGATGCGGTCTTTCTTTAGTTTTACCTGTCGATATATTATGTTTCAGGACTGGGCATTCATGTACGTAGTGACCTGGCTGCTTGCAATAATTGCATGTCCCTTTAACGGGAGCTGCGGCGTGACCTGTCTGGGTCGTACCCTTTCTCTGACCGTCGGCTGGAACCGACTGGGCTACTAACATTTTCATTTTCGTGTCTTTCATGCGCTTCTGTTCCTGATCCTGTTCTTCTCTAATTCTGTTCTGTTGGTATTGTAACATCTGCAACATCTGGGATGGCGTATTTGCTTGCCATGTACTTTCAACTTTGTACACGCGGTTCTTAACTAGTGGCAGGGAATTCTCGACTAATTTTGATACAAAAAGATGCGGGTATGACTCGCTACTTGGCTTAAGGCCACTATTGATAATAAAACATTTCTCGAATCTTGAATAGAAGTCACTAGTATCTTCATCATGTTTCTGTTTACAGGCCGAAATTGCGTCCCAATCTTCCTTTCTCGTTGTCAGTAATCTTGGCAGAACCTGTACTATTAAACCTGGTAATGCTTTAGTTTTCTCCCCAAGGCCTAGCCCAGGGGTACGAAGTTTCTCCTCGTCCTCTATTTCTGTCCACACAATCTTTTTATCTCCCACCTCCCATTCTCTTTCCTTCAGCTTCTCGTAGATGCCCGTGGGCAGCAGTACCTTTAACATTTTCATAATATCTTCATATGTGTAATCTCCCATCAGTAACATGTCTTTAAGTTCTCTGTGAAAACCTGCAGGGTCTTTATCGTGACACAGTACTAGTTTCTTCATTTCCAATAGTTCTAACTTGGTCAGCGGTGTGTGTACATACACACGTTTCAGGGCGTTATCAGTACCCATGACTGGGTGTACTTCTCGTAAGGGGTTCTGACTTTCAATGCCATGCAGACGCTCCATATGATACATTTTTCTTTCTGGGACGGAGCGGGAACGTATTCGGAGCTTAAGAACGTATTATATCTGTGCCGTTGTTCTAGAATTATTTGAATTAACTTGGTACTTAGGCCTCTCCATCTATCCATGAGTAGTGCTTCTAATGTATCGTGTAAGGGACCTGGGTCAGAATGTTGATGTCTGAATAACGTGAGAAGGTGCTGAATCATGTATACACCTGCTAATTTCTGCTCGTCTGGGGAAAGGTTCAGGAATGTCTGTGCTACTGTGTCATCATTGTATATGTTTGTATTGTCAGCCCATAGTACAGCTGACCGGGCTAGTTCTTGTTCATCCATAGAATTTAGTACATGGTACCCCATTCGTTCTCGAAGCATTTTATCAGTCTCTTGAAACTGATGTTCAGGAGAATTTGGTTTTGTTATGCCAGAGAGGAAGACTCTCTTGCTTTCTGGACGAATGCCTTTCCTAAGATAAGTTCCTTTACCTACATACGCTATTGTGTCTGTAGTCTTTTCTGGTTCTCCAGATCCTTCCTCCTCCTCAGAGGAAGCTCCTTCTTTCTCATTTTCGTGTACTTCTATTACTGCTCTTCTTATTTTCCTGTACATACTGGCTATGCAATTCTGTTTATCATGTTTTCCTTCGGCTATATTTTGACCCCACTTCGTTAGGGCATCCATTTCATCCTGTTCTGTCTCAGGCCTGTCTCGTTCTCTTATTAAGCAATTTATGAAAAAACGCAGTATATATGCTTGAGTGTCGACTTTCTGATGTGCCATGGCTCCCTTAATACTTTCAGGGTTTTCCCCAGTCCGGACAAAATGATATATCCTATCTAGGTGCTCTTTCATTCCTGCGAATAACACTAGGTAATCTGTAGCTTGTCG
The DNA here is from genome assembly GCF_964263255.1 of Lissotriton vulgaris. Taxonomy (NCBI): domain Eukaryota; kingdom Metazoa; phylum Chordata; class Amphibia; order Caudata; family Salamandridae; genus Lissotriton; species Lissotriton vulgaris. The sequence goes on along the minus strand of NC_141696.1, from coordinate 1,525,997,039 downwards.
TAAACGTAGCGATGCCATCAACATCCTATCGTCTTTACCGGGTACTGGATCGTATCTGCAAACTTGAAGCGGTTCTTTGAGTATGTCGAAACGGGGTGATTGGAATGTAAAGGGCTTCTGCATATCCCTAAGGTTTAATCTGTGTGTTGCTGGCGGGGTCTGGTAACCCCCGGTCGCACCTCCTGAGGCGGAGGCTTGAGCATTATCTCTCTGTGGAGTCTGTATCTGTACTTGAACTTGTCTTTTAGTAGGATCAGGCGCAAACGGATTCGGTATCTTAACCTTAGGTGAGGGGAGTGGTGGAGGTGGAGGAACGACAGGCTGTCGGTCGGGGGGAACTTGTTGCGGTAGTGGCAAAATACGATCTTGGGGCGGGTTGCCACCTCCGTCACCGTCAGTAGGCGGGACGCGGGCAGGTGGATTGGTGTAAGCGGGTGCTACATCGTTTAGATAGGCATTCAGAAAGATGTCTTTAGTAGTCCTGTGTTTTACTTTAATTGGAACCAATGGTGGTGGCAGATTTTTCGGCATTTCTGAAGTGGCCTCAGGCGTACCTTCGGCTACTAAGTACATACCATTTACAATATTGTTTCGTGCGCGGTCTACTTGTTCTGATTTTACTCGAATCCCTTCAGTAACTAATTCGTTTTCTCGGGCTTTATCTGATTCTTCTCTATGTCTGTCTTCTTTACGGAGTGCTTTTTCAGCACGTTTATGTGATTCTTTACGCCAAAATTCTATGGCGTCTTTCTGAGATTGTCTGGCTTTCTTTTTCCATAATGCTTCTTCTACCTTCATGATGCACTCGGCATCCCATGTTCCGGTAACATGCCATCTGTGTCTTTCGTCTAGATGCTTAGTATAATCGGCCCATAAATCTAGATACAATATGGCGTCTATGCCATGTTTCTGATACATGAAGTTTCCAGGAGTGTCCCTAGGGGGGATAGGGATTTCTTCCTCTAGTATCCCTTTTCTAGTTCCTATCTGTTTTAACTTATTGAAAAACGGCATCTTGTCTACTTAGTACTGAATGCTCAAACCTAGCTGTTTAATTCTGACTCTGAACACAATTAGTTACACCAGAACACAATAATGCACATTAGAAACAGTCACTCATACTACGACATTAAACACATAAAAAAACATTTGAAACATATATGACTACCCCCTATACTGGATGTACTGCTAAACAGCACAGATACACTGCTGAGAACAGTGCAAGAACTAGGATAACTGATATACTGCTAAACAGTACAGATACACTGTCTAAAACAGTGCAGACCGAATTTGTGTACCCAAACCCGTCTAGATACGTCCCAGCAATGGTACTCACCGGGAAGCACGGAAAACAGAAGGCCTCGGAAAACTCGACTGGACTGGACCGGACTCGACTCGACTCGACACGTTGATACTTCGGAAAACTGGTGGGCCTCTTGACACCTCGGACCTTGCTTCTTTCGACTAGGCTCTGGTCGGGATCCTCCGCGCTCCTCACCGCCTCGTCTGGGTGCTGATTGCAGTCTTCGTCGCCTCCGTGGGCCAGAGGGAGATACAGGAAATCCTGCCAGTACGCGTAGTTTCCGTCTAACTGATGGCAGGGGACAGAGCTTGCAACGCACCAACCGGCGCGTGAGGTGGGGGAGGGGTCCCTGTTCGGGCGCCAAAATAATGTGGTAAATATTTGATTTACCGTCCTAATTTCTATGCAGGTAAGTACTTAATCAATAATAACTCAATCGGAAAGAAAAAGGCAGAGTCCGTGGTGTTAGAGTTCTTAGGGGTTTTATTCCTTAAAAAGGAATGGTCATGACCGGATATCTTGTTCCTGCCACCACTGGGGTGCAGGAAGGGATAGAGCAATATTTTATTGATAATACATAGCTTATATACTTAAGTTACATCATAGAAACCAATACAGTAGGCGTAACAGCTGAGAGAAACAAGATAAAACACACACGTGGTAATGATACGTAATTAGAAGGCGTGAACTAGGCGTGAACATAGAGGTGTGTGCTAGAAACGTCATAAGTAGGTATCATAAAGGGGTGGCAACAAAAAACAGAATCTTGCAATGTCAGCAGAAATCTGAGGCCTGGATGCGCGCGCAGCTGCATGACGTGTGATTGACGTGAAACTGGAGGGTGCAGGGGACTTGACATTTACAATGGCGGAAAGAGACAGAAGTCTGGCATGTCAGATCAACTCGTACCTCTATCATATCTGATATCTAATGTTTGGGAACTATATTATCTGAGCGGAAAAGGTCTCTGGGGCAGAAGCTATTCTATACTGACTGTGAGTGCGTGTATAAGCGTCTAAGTGTCTGCATGAGATGCGAGGGGCATGGGCCTGCCATGGTAACAGAGGCTATGAATTACTTTCACGGAGACAGTAAGGCCGAGCCCTTCGCTCTGCAGCTGGGGGGATGTTTACTTAAACTAGTAGGCAGGAATGTATTTTCGGAGAGCGGAACAGATAACTCGAAGGTTGAATTCAGTCTTGGCAGGCAGCAGGCTTAAGCTAAACGCGGTGAGCCGCGCAGGGAGTAAGGCAGAGGTCACGGGTACAGAGACAGCCTGGGCTGAGGCTTTCAGAGTCAGAAAGCGGAAAAAGGCTCGATGGCAGAATTCAGGGCCTGCTTTGCCAGAGCTGAAAAACATGAAAAGTACACCACAAAAAGACGTTGGCATGGCATACTTAGGAACGGACTATTCAACCCATTCTGGGTGGGTCTGAAAGAGGACATGTTAACGTTGGACGCAAATGTATTTGCGTCTTCATAGCTGGCACAGGAGGGAAGTTACATGCACTTTAAGCTAGTACATGGAGACGGTGGGGCACACGATAGGGAACATAACTTGACCAAAAATGTATATTTCCTCAGGGGCGTGGCTTCGAGCGAGTGGGCGTGGCCACAAGACCGGCTCACTCGCTGACGGCGTCAAAGAGAAATAGCAATCCCGCAGCAGCGTTTATCTCGGCTGCGCGGGTGAATACAAATAAGGAAAGTGCCCCAAACGGAGTGCAGGCAAGGGAGGGTGGTGGGTTTTAAAAAATACAGGTTCTAACACACAATTTTAAAATCACGATGTTTGTCAGCAAAACGCTCCTGGCTGTGCCTCAGGAGTAAGATCTCTGAAGAGCATGCATTCAGCTCGATTAAGTAGGTGGTGGGGGCGTGGCCTCGAGCGAGTGGGCGTGGCCACAAGACCGGCTCACTCGCTGATGGCGTCAAAGAGAAATAGCAATCCCGCAGCAGCGTTTATCTCGGCTGCGCGGGTGAATACAGATAAGGAAAGTGCCCCTAACGGAGTGCAGGCAAGGGAGGGTGGTGGGTTTTAAAAAATACAAGTTCTAACACACAATTTTAAAATCACGATGTTTGTCAGCAAAACGCTCCCGGCTGTGCCTCAGGAGTAAGATCTCTGAAGAGCTTGCATTCAGCTCTATTAAGTAGGCGGTGGGGGCGTGGCCTCGAGCGAGTGGGCGTGGCCACAAGACCGGCTCACTCGCTGATGGCGTCAAAGAGAAATAGCAATCCCGCAGCAGCGTTTATCTCGGCTGCGCGGGTGAATACAGATAAGGAAAGTGCCCCAAACGGAGTGCAGGCAAGGGAGGGTGGTGGGTTTTAAAAATACAAGTTCTAACACACAATTTTAAAATCACAATGTTTGTCAGCAAAAACGCTCCCGGCTGTACCTCAGGAGTAAGATCTCTGAAGAGCTTGCATTCAGCTCGATTAAGTAGGCGGTGGGGGCGTGGCCTTGAGCGAGTGGGCGTGGCCACAAGACCGGCTCACTCGCTGATGGCGTCAAAGAGAAATAGCAATCCCGCAGCAGCGTTTATCTCGGCTGCGCGGGTGAATACAGTTAAGGAAAGTGCCCCAAACGGAGTGCAGGCAAGGGAGGGTGGTGGGTTTTAAAAAATACAAGTTTTAACACACAATTTTAAAATCACGATGTTTGTCAGCAAAACGCTCCTGGCTGTGCCTCAGGAGTAAGATCTCTGAAGAGCTTGCATTCAGCTCGATTAAGAAGGCGGTGGGGGCGTGGCCTCGAGCGAGTGGGCGTGGCCACAAGACCGGCTCACTCGCTGATGGCGTCAAAGAGAAATAGCAATCCCGCAGCAGCGTTTATCTCGGCTGCGCGGGTGAATACAGATAAGGAAAGTGCCCCAAACGGAGTGCAGGCAAGGGAGGGTGGTGGGTTTTAAAAATACAAGTTCTAACACACAATTTTAAAATCACGATGTTTGTCAGCAAAAACGCTCCTGGCTGTGCCTCAGGAGTAAGATCTCTGAAGAGCTTGCATTCAGCTCGATTAAGTAGGCGGTGGGGGCGTGGCCTCGAGCGAGTGGGCGTGGCCACAAGACCGGCTCACTCGCTTGACAGTCGCAAGCGTTGGGTATACAGATAATTCACCAGTCTATTTCTCTTGCCTTTCATAGGATGCTGAGTTATATCTTGTGTACCTCTCATGTATATTGTCAGTCCAGTTTTTATGGAATTGCAGGTTTGGGTTTGTCTTTCAAAGTTTCAAGTTATTGTCCATTAATGTCAATTCTATTTCAGACCCTTCATAGTTGTTCTTTATTCTTCAGGCATAGGCAGTTCCTTAGACATTGGGATCGCTCCTTGGCATTTTTCTGATTGCTGCCTCAGTTAAATAATCTGCTTTTGACATTATTGTTACAAATGCTGTAGCTTATGTGTTAAGAAGGATTCCCACTTTCTCATTAGAACTTTGAGAAAGACAATATAGAGGCATTTCATATAAATGTTGGAAGTTTCAAATCAAAATATACTAGATTTCGGGTGATAGGGCAAAGTGGTAGGTAGTGGGCCTGGCCGCCGGTGTGGGGGGCTCCATGTGTTTTGCAGGGGGGCTCCTTCAAGTTTCGTTACGCCACTGGTACAGGGCCATGCAATCCACTTTACATTGTTGGCCCGTGGAGGGCCAGCCAAAGTCCTTCAGGGAATGACAAGTCCAAAGGAAGGGGAATAGTTCAGTCCACAGTCTAATTGCTGTAGGAGGTAGGAGTAAAGTTGGAGGAGTAAATGTCCGAAGTAGTTTGTTAGTCGGACGTGAGCCGGTGCGTTATGTCGGTGACATTGTCTCTGATTCTATTTCCTCTTGTAAGAAGGAAGGATTCAAATACTGATAATCTGCCGAATAAAAATGTTTGTTGCAATATTTATTCATGTATATTAAGTGCATTCATTAAAAGTACGTTGTATTCCACTCATTTTGACATGCCTTTTATACATTTTAATAAAACGATATTATTATAATCGAAATTTCAACGACTGGAAGTGGGGGCCGACCCTTCACCTCTATCCTAGAGGCTCTGAGGGAAAAGAGGGCCCATGTCATAAGCCACAGTTTCTGTTCCTCTTGTAACACAGGGTACAGAGAGAGAATGCTCTCCTGGAAGTAGCGCCTAACAGCACGAGGAACTAAAACCAGAAGAGACAAACGGAGCAGAGCGGGAGTAAAATCACGACTGGGGCAGTGTTGGGGCTGGCAGGACTCGAGCAGAGCTGGAGTGAAACTAGGACTGGAGAAGAGCTGATGGTGGCAGGACTGGATCAGAGAAGGAGTACAACTAGGACTGGAGCAGAGAAGGAGTACAACTAGGACTGGAGCAGAGCTGGAGCAGACAGGACTCGAGAAGAGCTAAAGTAAAACTAGGACTAGAGCAGAGCTGGAGTAAACTAAGACTGGAGCAGAGCTGGGGTAAAACTAGGACTTCAGCAGAGCTGGGGTAAAACTAGGACTGGAGCAGAGCTGGAGTAAAACTAGGACTGGAGCAGAGCTGGAGTAAAACTAAGACTGGGGCTGAGCTGGGGCTGACAGGACTGGATCAGAGCTGGAGTAAAACGAGGACTGGAGCAGAGCGGGAGTAAAATCACGACTGGGGCAGAGTAGGGGCTGGCAGGACTGGATCAGAGCGGGAGTAAAACTAGGGCTGGAGCAGAGCTGGTGCTGCCAGGACTCGACAAGAGCTAAAGTAAAACTAGGACTAGAGCAGAGCTGGAGTAAACTAAGACTGTAGCAGAGCTGGAGCAGACAGGACTGGATCAGAACTGGAGTAAAACTAGGACTGGAGCAGAGCTGGAGCAGACAGGACTGGATCAGAACTGGAGTAAAACTAGGACTGGAGCAGAGCTGGAGCAGACAGGACTGGATCAGAGCTGGAGTAAAACTAGGACTGGAGCAGAGCTGGAGCAGACAGGACTGGATCAGAGCTGGAGTAAAACTAGGACTGGAGCAGAGCTGGAGCAGACAGGACTGGATCAGTGCTGGAGTAAAACTAGGACTGGAGCAGAGCTGGAGCAGACAGGACTGGGTCAGAACTGGAGTAAAACTAGGACTGGAGCAGAGCTGGAGCAGACAGGACTGGATCAGAGCTGGAGTAAAACTAGGACTGGAGCAGAGCTGGAGCAGACAGGACTGGATCAGTGCTGGAGTAAAACTAGGACTGGAGCAGAGCTGGAGCAGACAGGACTGGATCAGAGCTGGAGTAAAACTAGGACTGGAGCAGAGCTGGAGCAGACAGGACTGGATCAGAACTGGAGTAAAACTAGGACTGGAGCAGAGCTGGAGCAGACAGGACTGGATCAGAGCTGGAGTAAAACTAGGACTGGAGCAGAGCTGGAGCAGACAGGACTGGATCAGTGCTGGAGTAAAACTAGGACTGGAGCAGAGCTGGAGCAGACAGGACTGGATCAGAGCTGGAGTAAATCTAGGACTGAAGCAGAGTTTGGGCTGGCAGGACTGGATCAGAGAAGGAGTAAAACTAGGACTGGAGCAGAGCTGGAGCAGGCAGGACTGGATCAGAACTGGAGTAAAACTAGGACTGGAGCAGAGCTGGAGGAGACAGGACTGGATCTGAGCTGGAGTAAAACTAGGACTGGAGAAGATCTGGAGCTGTCAGGACTGGATCAGAGCTGGAGTAAATGTAAATGTAAATGTATTGGCATTTATATAGCGCACTACTTACCCATAGGGTCCCAAGGCGCTTCGACCGCTGCGAAACCCTTCCTGGCTTCCCTGAGAGATGGTCCCTTAATGGGTATCTCCAGGGTGAGACCAGGCATCCCCGGCGGCCTGGTAGGGCCGTTAGTGAAGATGAGGCAAGCTAATGCTCAGAGTTGCCGAGTGTGATCGCTGATCAGAGTGGGCACCGAGGCGAGAGAATTATCGAGTCCGCTGACCCTGGTCCAGAAACCTGCCGCGCCGGGAATCGAACCCTGGTCCCGGGCCGTCGTCTGCTCTCGGGTCTGCCGCCTCTAACCAGTGAGCCTCACTACTTCACAGTAAAACTAGGACTGAAGCAGAGTTTGGGCTGGCAGGACTGGATCAGAGAAGGAGTAAAACTAGGACTGGAGCAGAGCTGGAGCAGACAGGACTGGATCAGAGCTGGAGTAAAACTAGGACTGGAGCAGAGCTGGCAGGTCCTGCGATGAAGCAGAATGGTGCTGGAGAATAGCAGAAGCTGGAGCAGACCAAGAGCAGGCATAGGAACTGAAGCCAGAGAGAAGCTTGAATGAGCAATTCTAGGTCAGTAGAGGGAGGCTTCTGATTCTATATCAGGACCGGAGGCTTCTGATTATGCCTACTCAATTTCTTTACTGCAAACACAGCAGCCAATGAAAATAAAACTACATAAGTAAAAAACATCAATACCCATGAGGCTTTGAACCACGCCTCCTTTATCACAGCCAATCACTGCATCATAAAGTATACAAAGTAGAGAGACACCAAACTGGCTCCCTCTTTCTTTGCTGCTCCCCAGCCCAGATAAGTGCCTCTCTACCATATATACTTTGCACTGAAACTGTGATTGGATTATACATTCTTGAGGTGTTATTACTCTTTTATATTAATTGTAACGCTATTGCTGTGCATCTTATCATGCTCCTTACTTGTGGAATTATGTTCGGGGCTTAACACGCGTCTTTCTGCTGTGCGACGTAGCACTGGTATTGGAGCCTTCCTCCGTTCATGCCCCGCTCTGGTTTCATTTTAGTCTTCCCTCCTCTCTAGCGCGTGCTGCATTTTAGGCTCCCCCGTGTCCTGCTATCGCTGCCTGCATTGATTGCGGCTCACAATCAGAAGTGGTTTCCCGCCCCCCCGTCTCCCCCACCGGGAGTGAGATGCACGCCGAGGCCTACGCGGGCATTCAGCGTGCGTCTCCAGGGCTCGCGCGCGTCAGTGTGCGCGCGCAGCCCTTGTGCATTGCCGGATAAGACGCCCTGCCCCAGGCTGAACAGGGGAGACATACACGGCATGCCAGGAGCCAGTTTGGGCCTTTGGAGATCAGACAACACAGCGTTTTCCTTGCAATAAACCTCACTCTTGTTCCAGGCATTAACCATTGTCTTTCCAGGACTCCTGAAAGACAGAATTTTTGGGTACCCCTATTCTGCATTTGCATAGGGGTTATACTCCCTCCATTAGTCCTAGAGTGGGACTATTTTACATTGGATATTTGAATTTGAATTTGGTATTGGTTGTACTGGCTCCTAGGCCTGGCATTACTCCCAACCAACGTCCTCGTTTATTGGGCTAATAATTGAGCTTCCCTCTGGGGACTTTTGATCGGAATGTCATATTCTATTTCAAGCATGGAAGATTGTGACTTCTATCAGGAGGAGGTTGCTGTGTGTGATGTGCAGGGCGAGGAGGAGTACTATGAGGGAGAGTCCATGGAGGACATTATTGACAAAAAGTTGGATGCCAAGTTAGATAAGGCCCTGTCTTCCGCCCTGTTACCCCTAGCTAAGAAATTGGAGTTACTGGTCCCTCCTAACACTTCTACTCCCCCCTCTAGGTCACCCTCAACCCCTAAGGTCCCCTTGGTCAAGCCCTCAGGCTCCTCATGGCCCACGCACATTCATACTCTAAATTGTACAAGTCCAAGGAAACGCCCAAAGATGGCACCCCTGCCCCCTCCACATTAGTCCTCTCCTATTCCCATCCCCGATACCACTATTTATACTGACACAGACAAGGACTCGTCCCAGGAGTCTAGACCTCGCAAGTGTGCGAAAAAGCGTAAGCAAGCTTCCTCTCCTGTGCAATCTTCCCCATTCATGTTTGATCCCTCAGATGTAGTCCACCCTAGGTCCTGTGACTGGGTCCCTCCCCCTGCTGTTGCCGAATACATGCTAGTCCATCTATGTAAGGTTTTGTTAAGGAGGTTAGAGCTTGTCTGAAATCAGAATGGCCCTGTCTAGACCTAGCTCAGTAGGTGGCTCTCACCCCGGACATTGACTCCTCCATGACCACCATCTTAAAAAAGTATTAAAAAGATGCTAAGAAGGGGATTGACGGCGTCCTCCGGGCGTGCCAAGATAAGGCGCCTCTGTCCACCTTGAGGTCCTGGCTGGATGGGCACAAAGGGCAATTTGCATGTTAGGAAACGCTAACTGCGCTTTGGCTTCTGAACGGCGCAAGTCTGTTTTGCTCAGGATTGACCCGCAATTGGTGGATTTGGCCTCGTCTGAACCGGGCCCTTTGGCAGAATGTCAGCTGTTTGGCGACAAAGTTTTGAAGGACAATGCTAAATTTGTGAGCACCTTTGCCTCCCTCTTTATAAATCTTACTCTTCCCTAAAGAGAGTGCTCCATCAGGTCTCTGGTAGGGCCGGCCATGGCAGAGGGCACTCGACTGGCCGCTACATGAACCCAAGTCCTCAGAGGGGATTTGCCCCAAGGCGCAGGGGCTAGACCCAGGAGCCCAAGCAAGCTGGATTCTACCCCTCCAGATCGCGCGGCTACAGGGGTCGTTTCAACCGTGGTGTCAACCGTGGATCTAAAAACTTTGACTCCCAGTCGTCTGGTAAGTCTCATATGTCTGTCGATTCCCCTAGGGGTCAGGTTGTTACATTTTGTGGTCAGTTGGACGAAGCTTACATCAGATGTTTGGGTCCTTCCGACTGTCCAGGGATATCAGATAGAACTGTTGGACTGTCCCCGTCAAGTGTTTCCCCCTCACCCTCTCCTTTTTTCCCTTCAAGAACAAAATTTTATAGACTCAGAACTGTAAGAGCTTTTGGCCAAACGGGAAGTATCAACATACTTTATTTCTCTTCAGTCAGAGGTGCCAGGCCCGGAAAGAGGTTGGGGGTGACGGCCCCAGAGAGCAGGAGGCAGCATAGAGCACTGCTGGGACTCTGACAAGGGTGGGGTGGGGGCCCCAGAGAGCAGGAGGCAGCACAGAGCACTGCTGGGACCCTGACAAGGGTGGGGGTGGGGTACCAGAGAGCAGGAGGCAGCACAGAGCACTGCTGGGACCCTGACAAGGGTGGGGGCCCCAGAGAGCAGGAAGCAGCACAGAGCTCTGCTGGGACTCTGACAAGGGTGGAGTGGGGGCCCCAGAAAGCAGGAGGCAGCACAGAGCACTGCTGAGACCCTGACAAGGGTGGGGTGGGGGCCCCAGAGAGCAGGAGGCAGTATAGAGCACTGCTGGGACCCTGGGGTGGGGTGGGAGCTCTAGAGAGCAGGAGGCAGCAAAGAGCACTGCTCAGGACCCTGACAAAGGTGGGAGTGGGGGCCCCCAGAGAGCGCATTCTCCAGGGCAAAGCTCATATGAGAAGGGATGAGGCAGCAAAATGGTGCCCTCAGGTAAGCACTCTTGTTAGAAGGCACCATGTGGGCGTCCGCAGGGGGGCAAGAGGTGCCGAGAAGGGTGAAAGGCAGAGGGGAGAAGGGTGCAAGGTAGAGAGGAAAAGAGTGCAAGGCAGAGAGGAGATGGGTGCAAGGTAGAGAAGGGTGCAAGGCGGAAGGGAGAAGGGTGCAAGGCAGAGAGGAGATGGGTGCAAGGTAGAGAGGAGAAAGGTTCAAGGCAGAGGGGAGAAGGGTTCACCGGGGAGGGGAGAAGGGTGCAAGGCAGAGAGGAGATGGGTTCAAGGTAGAGAAGGGTGCAAGGTGGAAGGGAGAAGGGTGCAAGGCAGAGAGGAGATGGGTGCAAGGTAGAGAGGAGAAGGGTTCAAGGCAGAGGGGAGAAGGGTGCAACGGTGAGGGGAGAAGGGTGCAAGGCAGAGGGTAGAAGGGTGCAAGGCAGAGGGGAGAAGGGTGCAAGGCAGAAGGGAGAAGGGTGCCATGCAGAGGGGAGAAAGGTGAAAGGCAGAGGGGAGAAAGGTGCAAGGCAGAGGAGAGAAGGGTACAAGGCAGAGAGGAAAAGGGTGCAAGGCGGAGGGGAGAAGGGTACAAGGCAGAGGGGAGAAGGGTGCAAGGTAGAGGGTAGAAAGGTGGAAGGCGGAGGGGAGAAGGGTGCAAGGGGAAGGGGAGAAGGGTGCAAGGCAGAGGGGAGATGGGTGCAAGGTAGTAAAGGGTGCAAGGGGGAGGGGGAGAAGGGGGCAAGGGGGAGGGGGAGAAGAGTGCAAGGGGAGGGGGAGAAGGGTGCAAGGGGGAGGGTGAGAAGGGTGCAAGGGGGAGAGTGAGAAGAGTACAAGGGGGGTGGTGATGAAGTTAAAAATGTGCCCCCCCCCTGGAAACATTTCTGCGGACGCCCATGGCAACACACACTACTTTGTGAGAGAGAGTGGAGTGAGAGAGAGAGAGTGGAGTGAGAGAGAGAGTGGAGTGAGAGAGAGAGTGGAGTGAGAGAGAGAGAGTGGAGAGAGAGAAAGTGGGTAGAGAGTGGAGAGATAGAGAGTGGGTAGAGAGTGGAGAGAGAGAGAGTGGAGAGAGAGAGAGTGGAGGGAGAGAGTAGAGAGAGAGAAGGGAGGGTAGAGAGAGAGAGAAGGGAGAGTAGAGACAGAGAAGGGAGAGAGAGAGAGAGAGAGAGAGTAGAGTGAGTGAGAGACAGTGGAGAGACAGTGTAGAGAGAGACAGTAGAGAGAGAGAGACAGTGGAGAGAGACAGTGGAGAGAGACAGTGGAGAGAGACAGTGGAGAGAGAGAGTGGAGAGAGGGAGAGAGATTGGAGAGTGTGGAGAGGGAGAGAGAGTGGAGAGGGAGAGAGAGTGGAGAGGGAGGGAGAGTGGAGAGGGAGAGAGAGTGGAGGGAGTGGAGAGAGAGTGGAGAGGGAGTGGAGAGAGAGTGGAGAGAGAGTGGAGAGAGAGAGTGGAAAGAGAGAGTGGAGAGAGAGAGTGGAGAGGGAGGGAGAGTGGAGAGGGAGAGAGAGTGGAGGGAGAGGACAGAGAGTGGAGAGCGAGTGGGAGAGAGAGTGGAGAGAGAGTGGAGAGAGAGAGTGGAGAGAGTAGAGGGGGAGAGGGGAGAGTAGAGGGAGATAGGGGATAGAGAGAGTGGAGAGAGATAGAGTGTGGAGATAGAGAGAGTGGAGAGAGAGACACTGGAGAGAGAGAGAGAGAGAGGAGAGAGAGAGTGGAGAGAGGGAGAGTAGAGAGAGTGGAGAGAGAGTGGAGATGGAGAGAGAGTAGAGATGGAGAGAGTGGAGAGAGAGAGAGTGGTGAGAGAGAGAGTGGAGAGAGAGAGGGTGGAGAGGGAGAGTGGAGAGAGGGAGAGTGGAGAGAGAGAGAGTGGAGAGAGATAGAGTGGAGAGAGAGGGAGTGGAGAGGGACAGAGAGTGGAGAGAAAGTGGAGAGAGTGGAGAGAGAGCGAGTGGAGAGAGAGTGGAGAGAGAGAGTGGAGAGAGAGCGAGTGGAGAGAGAGTGGAGAGAGCGGAGGGAGAGAGAAGAGAGAGAGAGTGGAGGGAGACAGGAGAGAAAGAGAGAGTGGAGAGAGAGAGTGAAGGGAGACACACTGGAGAGAGAGATAGAGAGGAGAGAGAGAGTTGAGAGAGGGAGATTAGAAAGAGTGGAGAGAGAGTAGAGAGAGTGGAGAGATAGTAGAGAGATAAGGGAGAGTAGAGAGAGAGAAGGGAGAGAGTGGAGAGAGAGTGGGGGAGACAGTGGAGAGAGAGTAGAGAGAATGAGAGACAGTGGAGATATAGAGAGTGGAGAGAGAGTAGAAAGAGTGAGAGAGTGGAGAGACAGTGGAGAGAGAGACATTGGAGAGAGAGACAGCGGAGAGAGACAGTGGAGGGAGAGACAGTGGAGGGAGACACGCTGGAGAGAGAGTGGGGAGAGAGTCAGTGGAGATAGAGTAGACAGAGTTGAGAGAGTGAATGGAGAGAGAGAGAGATAGAGTGGAGAGAGAGTAGAGACTGACTGACTCAGAGACTGAATACTGACTGACGGAGAGACTGACTGGCTGAGAAATTGACACAGAGAGAGAGACTGACTGAGAGAGACTGTCTGACTGACTGACAGACTGACAGAAAGAGAGAGATAGAGAGACTGACAGAGAGAGAGAGACTGACTGACAGACTGACAGAGAGAGAGAGAGAGAGAGAGAGAGAGAGAGAGACTGACTGACTGAGAGAGAGAGACTGACTCACTGAGAGAGAAAGAGAGAGACTGTAATGGAATTGCGGTCACGGTGTGTATGGAGCTATGCAATGCCTCTTAAGATTGCTATTGTCTACTAATAAAAATGTATTATCAAAATGTGTTCTTTGTAGTTACATCTGCTTTTGAAATACTGCATTGTCGCTTTGTCTAATGTTTTAAAACGGAAACGAGAAGGAGCAGTGGATGCACTTTTGTCAAAACTGAAGGATGAGTGGGCCCGATATTGTATTTCAAGACAGGAGTCTGCACCAGGAAACCCACCTAAAATTGGGCAAACTTCCCTGGCCTACTGATGGCAGGGGCCCTGTAATGAATGGACCACCACCTTTGATAGCCTGCGGGCAGACTAAGCCCAGCCTTTACCTCCACCTTTCAGTGTTACTTATAAGGGCTGGATTGGTGACAGTGGCGTAACGATCAACCCGCATCTCCTGCAGTATGGCGGGTCGCTGGCCTTAGAGCTCTAGACTGGCACGGAGAATGGAGGGCCACCCTCCATGTAGTTTGCAGGAGGGCCCCCTCAAGTTTCGTTACGCCACTGGATGGAGGGCATCCATCTTTTGAGATATTTCCTGTTGGAGAAAGATTGGATGGTCCGGCTGGACCTGAAGGATGCCTACCTTACAGTACCAGTTTGACCCTCAAATCAAAAATTCTTGCAGTTTCAATGGAACGGGCAATGGTACCGATATCGCACTCTCCCCTTTGGTCTGTCGTCGGCCCCGTGGGTCTTCACCAAACTCCTGAAACCAGTGGTCTCCCGTCTTCGGGAAATGGGGGTGCGCCTCATTGTGTACTTAGACGACATGTTAATTCTGGCGCAGGATCAGACTCTTCTCCTTACACCCTTGCAGTGGATGATGTCACTGTTACAGAATCTGGGTTTTGTCATCAACATCAACACCAAGAAGTCATTGATGGTCCCGAGTCAGCAGATAGGATTCCTGGGATTCCTGATACACTCAGTATCTGCCCAACTCCTCCTTCCCGTGAGCAAGATCAGGTCTATAAAAAGGGAGATCAAATCCACTTTGTCCAAACAAATGATTTCCCTGAGAGTTCTGTTGAGAATTGTGGGGCTACTAGCTTCTGCGATCTAAACAATTTTTCCGGGTCCCTTGCATTACCGGGCCCTTGAAAGACTCAAGATCTTTTACATTCAGAAGAAGTTTCATTACGATCATCTCATTCCCTTATCTCTGGAGGCTCAGAAAGAGCTTCATTGGTGGTTGGAACACATGACGGCCTGGAATGGGCGCGCAATCTTCGGCGCCGCCCCCGACGTGGTTGTCGAATCCGACACCAGCCAGTGGGGCTGGGGCGCTCGCTGTGGAGAATTTACCACAGGAGGACGTTAGTCAACAGAAGAACTAAAATTGCACATAAACTTCCTAGAGTTGCTGGCCAGCTCCTTTGCCATCAGTTCTATCTCATCCCTGAAGAGCAACTGTTGCATCCTTCTTCGGATGGACAATGTCTCAGCGGTGAGGTATATCAATCGTCTAGGGGGAACGAGGTCCCGTATGCTAGTCAGCATAGTGAAGCAGTTCTGGCATTTTTGCCTGGACCACAAGATCTCTGTCATAGCAGAATACCTTCCGGGGATGCTCAATCAGGTGGCGGAATGGAACTCCAGGTTCCTCAGAGATTATAGCGATTGGAGGCTTCACCCCTCTCTGTTTGCCCAGATCATGGATGTGCGAGGCCCATGCCGGATAGACCTGTTTGCCTCTTGCCTCAACGCCCAACTTCCCCTGTTCTTCAGTAGGAGACCGGATCCGATGGCAATAGGAATGGATGCACTTTGCCTTCCCTCTGTTTGCCTTGATTCCGAGAGCTGTGGCCTTTGTCCATCTACTGACGGCTTCAATCGTGTTGGTGACGCCTTTGTGGAAGACTCAGACGTGGTTTCCCACACTATTGAAATTGTCTGTGGATCTTCCGTTTCAACTTCCAGTGTTCCCGACTCTTCCCCAGGACCCAGTGGGAGCATGCCATCCACTGGTCCTGCAGAACCAGTTAACGCTGATGGTGTGGACGTTCTCAGGAGACATGAGAGCATTGCAGGCCTTTCACAGGTGGCTGCCGGCTTTATGCAACAAGCTTGGGCTCCATCCACCCGAAAGCGATATTCAGCTTCCTGGAGGAGATGGATGGGCTGGTGCCTTCAACGGCAGTTGGATCCCATGGGATCAGATGTGACTGAGATCTTAAACTTCCTGTCTGAATGAGCAGAATCAGGCCTTGCTTACAGATCAGTTAATAATTTCAGGTCCGCTATTTCAGCAAGTCATGATCATGTGGATGGTAAACCTGTGGGGATGCATCCCCTGGTTTGTCAATTGCTTAAAGGTGTTCGAGTGGCTAACCCACCTCGTCCCAGGTACTCGACTTTATGGGATGTCTCCAAGGTCCTTTCCCTTCTGGAATCTTGGCCCGATAATGCTGATCTGTCTTTGAAACAACTTTCTGCCAAACTTACCATGTTGTTGTGCCTCATCTCCTGCCGGACAGTGTCTGATGTACGGGCCTTAGATCTGTCTGTTAGAATGTTTTCCTCACAGGGTGTCTCTTTCGTGATCACGAGACGGTCTTCAGATTCTATGGTTAAAGTTTTCTTTTATTAGCCTAATTCTCATGTTTCTGATGCTGTGATCGATGAGCTTTGAAGCAGCATAATCAGAAGCCTCCGGTCCTGATATAGAATACAAAGTTTTCCAGCTATCGCGACAAGAATTTTCAGATTCTATTAAGGACACGGAGGCGCTGTTGGGACAGTTTTATTTCAACTGTTAAGTTGTTTGCTGTTATGTTTTTAACAACGTTATATGCCGACCCTATGAGAAGTGAAGTTGTGAGTTCCCTTTCCAACCTTTTTTCTGTTTTAGGAAATGATTCCAACAAGAATTGACTGGTTGCTATGGATGGAGATGCATTGTCTTCGTGACAGAAGAGGATGACTTCGTGTGCTGTGGATTATATTCTCCGTTGAGAATTCATAAGGAACTGTTCATCTCTCCGTTGAGAGTTTAAGACTTTGGTTTTATTCGTACTTATGGACTGAGTTTGTGCAAATAAAGAGGAAGCCAGTTTGGTGCCTCTCTACTTTGTATACTTTATGATGCAGTGATTGGCTGTGATAAAGGAGGCGTGGTTTAAAACCTCATGGGTATTGATGTTTTTTACTTATGTCGTTTTATTTTCATTGGCTGCTGTGTTTGCAGTAAAGAAATTTAGTAAGCATAATCCTCGCCTCCGTGTCCTTAATAGAATCTAAAATTCTTGTCGCGATAGCTGGAAAATGTTGTATTATGCTTCTCTTTCCAAATCCAAATCCAAATCAGCAGCAAAAAAACTTTGAACTACATAACCCATGATGCCTAGTATGACATCACTGCATCAATCACAGGGTATATAATACCATAATATCGAAGTCCGTCCTCTTTCGCAGCAGCGAGTTAAGTGCATGCGATTCTTTATTCATTGGTTATATGATTGCTATGGCGATATGTTTTGAATTTTATTAGTAAGACTCAAGCATTGCAGGGAGCGATTAGCAGCATTTGATTAATGTTATTGACAGCATTTGGTGGAGCGGGAGTGGGACAGACGCTCGAGGAGGCAGTCCTCTTTTTGTTGCCAGGAACCTTGCACATGCACGAGCAGCCCGATCTGAGCTATTATCTTCTGATTGGCTCCTCGCATCAGCGCTGGTGATTCTGCCTCGATCCTCGCTCCCTGGAACGCCTGACGGGGGGCATAAATGGGGAAAGGCTCTGCTTTAGGAGAGCGAATAGGGGTGGCTTCCTCCACTTTGAGGTATATGTGACTAAATTAGTTCTGGTGAAAATTTCATTTTAAACAACTCTAACTGTTGAATTAAACCTAAATAAATTGCAGTTGTAAGTCAGTGGGAGTCGACATTTCTAATAAAGTCACTTCACCCCTGGGTTGCTCTCCCCCTTAACCTCCTCCACACCTCCTTTAGTAAGATGTTGTACTACGCCGAGGAGGTTGATGAATGGGCTGATTATAATGATTAACCCCTTCACTGCGGCGGCTATTCCGCCGCAGTGCTAAGGGGGCGGGGTGAAAATACGGCGGGCGCATGCTGGTGACGGAACCGCTCCGTCAC
This sequence comes from Lissotriton vulgaris, assembly GCF_964263255.1. Taxonomy (NCBI): domain Eukaryota; kingdom Metazoa; phylum Chordata; class Amphibia; order Caudata; family Salamandridae; genus Lissotriton; species Lissotriton vulgaris. The sequence goes on along the minus strand of NC_141696.1, from coordinate 1,525,979,540 downwards.
CAGCGTCGGTTGCGCTGTGCTTATGACGGAGCAGTTCCGTCATGGCCCCGCCCGCTCAATAGAACGCTCAGCGCAGGCGCGGAATTCGCGCCACGCATGAGCGTCGGGCGGGCCATGACGGAACCGCTCCGTCATCAGCACAGCGCAACCGCAGCTGATGACGGAACGGTTCCGTCATCAGCAGGGGAGGGGTTAAGCTGAGTTTGAGGAGGTGCCTTATGAGCACCAAATGGAGGAGCAGTTAGTAGAAGCCCTGGATTGCCATGTGCAGGGTTCAGTGAACAGGGCTTTGATTAAGGCACTACAACCCTTCACAAACCCCTTAAAAAACTACGGGAGACGAGCCCTGAGTGCCTCCCTGGATGAACCCTCATTTCATTCCTCAGCAGAGGTATTATCCCAGGTGGCATAGTCTGTCCTTAAGGACCATGGGCATGGCAGGTCCTTTCCTTCTGGGCCTTCAGGTAACTCTTCCCTCTCAAACCCGGGGGACGCAGCGGAGTCCTCTCCTGCCGTGCCAGACACGTCAGACACTGACCAAGACACCAAGTTACCTCGCAAGGCGGCAAAACGCAAACGTAAAACTCACCATGTGAGTTCTGAGGCCCCAAATAAAAAACCTATTATTTGACCCAAAGAATATTATACACCCCAGGTCGACGGAATGGGTGACTTGCATGGAGGTGGTGCGTTATGTCCATGATAATGTCAGACAGGGTCTTGAGCTTGAGCACGAAGTGTGCACTACTCTTAAATCTGAATGCCCTAGACCCTCCATTTTAGGCAAGGTGATAGACACCCCAGAGCTGGACCCCAACATGGCAACCTGCCTTAAGAAATTCACCAAAGATCCCAAGAAGGGATTGGATAGGGAATGAAGGGGATGCCAGAACATTACTGGATGTTTTGGGACTCCTTACTAAAACCCTCAATTAAGCGGTCAGAGCGAAAGATTCAAATTCACCCCTTGATCTGACTGAAATCTTAGAGTGGGCACAGAGAGCCTTATGCTTCTTGGGAAACGCAAATTGCGCATTATCTACAGAGCGCAGAAGATCCTTTCTAATGAGAATTGACCGGCAACTGGCTGATATGGCCACTACAGAAGCAGGCACGCTGGCTAACGGACTGTTGTTCAGTGACAAGTTTGTCAAGGTGCTGGGAAAGTACATAGTCACCTTTTCAGCCCTAGACAAGGCCCAATCTTCGATTAAAAAAGTGTTCCACAGTGCCCTTTTTACCAGGACCGGACACTACAGGGGTCGAGTGACCGGCCGTGGATACAACCAGGCCTCCAGAGGTTTTGAGAATCGAGGTCATGGCGGAGCCACCTGCTCAAATTTTCACCCAACCCGTAACAGGGGTGGCAGAGGCAAACAGAACCGTGGCATTTACAGAGGACAAAACAACCCAGATGACTCCGTCTATGCAGGTAAACCTTATTCAGGCTGGGGAGGTGCTGGTGGGAGGTCAAATTGGGTTGTTCCTTTTCATGTGGGAGAGGTTAACGCAAGACCCTTGGGTACTTCAGACTGTACAAGGCTTTCAGATAGTTTTATTTCTCCCCACAGCAGAATTGCAGACCCAAACCTCTAAATTTTTCCCTTGTAGAGAGGTCTTTCATAGAAGACGAAGTGAGGGTACTGATGAGAAAAGGGGCAATTGTAGAGACTGTACCCCATCCTCACGGTTTCATCAGTACAATATTTTGGAACTAAAGAAAGATCAGGGATTACAACTTGTTTTGAAACTCAAAGAATTCAATTCCTGGGTGGCGTATCGCCATTTTAAAATGGAGGGCATACACCTATTGAGAGATTTATTGTTAGAAAAGGATTGAATGGTACGTCTCGATCTAAAGGACGCTTATTTAACAGTGCCTATATTTCCTCCATATCGGAGATTTCCACAATTCCAGTGGGGACTCCGATGGTTCGAATCTTCTGCCATGCCCTTCAGGCTTTTGTCCGCCCCATGGTATTTCACCAAACTCCTCAAACCGGTGGTGCAGTATCTGAGGGAGAGAGGGGTGAGACATCATTTATCTGGGCGGCGTCCTCATTATGACTCAGAGTGTGGAAACAGACTTACTGCATTTGACTTGGACGACCCATCTCTTGCAGGACCTGGGATTTGTCATCAATTCGAACAAGTCCATACTGACCCCCGCCCAATCTATGGAGTTTCTGGGGTTTCAGGTAGATTCGGTGATGTCACAATTGTTACTCCCACTGAAAAAGATGAATTTGATCAGGTTCTCGTTATGATTTTATCATAATCCAATTGTTGATGTAGCATCTCAGGTAATTGCGCAACTTTAACTAGCATAATAAGACGCTTCCGTGTACTGACATAGAATAAAACATTTTCTAGCTAACATATCAAGAATTTTTGATTCTATGGACACCGAGAGGAGGATTATCCCACACAGAGAGAGTTCATATACTGAATGTTAATAATGAATGTTATTGATGGATATTGTACAGTACGATACCCACCCATTGTTGGAAATATCTGTTTAGACACAAGATATTATGGCTTGTATTTCTTTCCAGGTTCGGAGAACAAGATGACATGTAGGATCCTAAAAAACAAGATGTCGGATGCAGTATAGTCAGGAATTTTTCCACTGCTGGAAGTTCTGGTGATGAGAAATGGCTATGAAGAACAGGAGTTATGGAGTTATTTATGGTTAGGAACTGTTGGCAAAGAAAGAAGACGGACTTTGAAGTTATGGCGGTGTATACCTGTGACTGGTGCAGTGATGTTATACTAGGCATCATTGGTTATTTAGTTTAAAGTTTATTCGCTGCAGATTTGGCTTCAGTAAATCAAGAGGAGCATAATCCTTGCCTCCGTATACTTAACCTTGGTGACCGTATTGGCGAGGAGTCTGTGTTTGACGGCCATCTTGGAATGGAGTCACTTCAGGACAGCTGGACTGTAGCTTCCCACTTACAGGTTTTGATGGTTTATCTGTGGTCTGTCTTCCACTTTTGTGCCATTTATTGTAGGAGAGTGTGAAGTGTGAAGCCGCAATGTTGTCGTGAAGTTGGAATGTTTTTTGCCACAGATTTCACAAAAGTGTACAGTATTTTGCAAAGATTGTAAAGATTTTTATACCATGCCTCGCGTGTATAAATATGTAATCGCGGGGATTTTAAGATGCATATGACTCTCGTTCCTGCCACAAAGTAGGGCCTAAGTACATACACTTCTCATGAAACAGCAGGTGACATGACAGTTCATGCATCATCATGGTTTTATTGTATGATTAATTAAAATATTTACAATGTTTACAAACAATAAAAACCAATACAACAACAAATTTAAAATACAAGTTAAAAATTGTCATAGAGTCTGATAGTTATGTGTCAATAGTCTTTACGGTTATCATGATCCTCGGACACAGCATGTTAAGTCCATTGGTTTCAGTTTAGTCATTATATGTTCGTTAAGTCTGTTCCTTTTCATGACAGTTCATACGTATGACACACGTCTGCTGTCACTATGGCATTGTACAAGTGAGCTATTCGGAGACGTGGATGTTAGAACTGTGAGAAATGAATCCTCCTGAGAGTTCGTCATACTCAAAGAACACGTATTGGTTGGGAGTGTGTAATGTGGCGCTTTTAAGTTCTTCATTTGCAAATTACTGAAGCATAATGAAGAGGCTACAACTGTTTGGGAGACATTGTGTTGGGTGATGAAAGCATAATGTCCAATTACCTCTTAAAAAACCTCCCCTTGCCTGATGTCATTTATCAGCAGATAACGAAGGAGCTGTATTTCACTTGTCTGTAGAGTCGAGGCCTGGTAAATACAACGCCAACATGCAGGGTCGGCTCCTCCGCTGAGACGGAGGAGCGTCACCCAACTGCCTTTCAACAGGACAAAAAGGGAAAAATAAAATAATAATAACAAGATGTTATCATTTGATTTTTCCGTGCTGGGGCAGAGTTGTGGGGTGGGCCAGGCTGCACAGGGGGGAGTAGTGGTGGAACCCTCCTAGGTGCCCCTCTGGGGGCCAGCCAAACATTCATGTGCTCTTTGCATGTTCTCCACCAAGGCTGCATTACAGCCTGGGTGAAGAACATGCCCAGGCTCCCATTCCCCATCTGAACGCCGTACCACGGCGCTCAGGCCCATCACAACACTGCATTGCAGCATTGTGATTGGCTTAGGTGAGCCTTTCCTGCTTCCTGTTCCAACAGAAGACAGGAAGAGGACGGAAGAGATGGTGCGGCTTGTTGGCTGGCCAGCTGGCCAGCCGGCAAGTATGTTTGTTTTTTCATTTTCTCCCCCTTCCCCTCCTTCTCCCCTCCCCACCACACTGCTGATTCACGGTAGGAGCCACGACTGCCTACATGTGATGCCAGTAAGGAGCACTGGCTCCCATCTTGAGGAGGAGAGATGCCCAACTCATAAGAACAACTACAGGATGTATCAAGTGTACCTGGCTTCTTTGCACACCGACGTTGCTGTGCAACTAGAATATGTATGAGGTGTGATCTATACAGCAGCATCTCCTCCGCTTTGGCAGAGGAGCCTTGATCCTCCACCAGCAACTGCAAAAACTGAAAAAAAAGATGACACACAAATCATCTTCTCTCTTTCAAATAAAGAGAGCAACGACACCTTTGCCCTGAAAGAAGGTCTGACCAGAATCTCTGAGTGGATGAAAAGCAATTTCTTAAAATTAAACGGGGACAAATCCGAGGTTGTGATATTAGGCAAGGAAAAGGATCTCTGGGGCCCCCACCATTGGCCAAATGACATGGGACCTACTCCTCAGCCCGCCACTGTAGTACGCATTCTAGGGTTTCTCATTGACGATAAACTTACAATGAGACAGCAGGCCGTGAAAGTGGCCTCTATCTGTTTCGCCACCCTGAGATGGCTTCAAAAAATCCTGTGGATGTTGCCCCCCTCCACACAAAGAACTGTAGTCCAGGCGTTGGTTGTTTCCCGCCTGGACTATGTCAATGTCCTTTACCTGGGAGCCGACATGACAACCATAAAAAAACTCCAGGTTGTCCAGAATGCGGCCGCTTGGTTACTCCGCAACGTTCCCAGGAGAACATCTGCCTCTCCAGCACTCCGGGACCTTCATTGGCTCAAAATCCCGAGCCGAATTAAATTCAAAGCCCTTTGTCACGTTTTCAAAATCAAACAAGGCTCAACCCCCAAATATCTTCAGGGCCTCATCCAGGCCTACAAGCCTAGCCGAACTCTGAGATCTTCAGTGAATGGCGATTTTTCAATTCCCAGATTTAGGCAAGCAAAAATGGGAGGCCGATCTTTTGCCCATCTGGGTTCGAAATTGTGGAATACTCTCCCTGTAACCCTGAAGACAGAAACCAACCTCTTTAGCTTCCGCACGGGTCTTAAAACCTGGCTCTTTCAGCAGTAAATAGAAGCTTCCCATCAGTAAGATCAGCATGCAAACTTCTTCTTCTTTTATCTGTCCCTTAGTGCCGGGAAACCCACTGCAGGTAGCTGCACGCTTTATAAGTTCAAATAAATAAATAAATAAATAATAAACCAGGTTTATTATTTTCTTTTTCTCTCCATCGTGGGGGCAGTCATGGAGGGGGAGGGGTGGGCACTGCTGTCAGTGTGCATGTGGGTTTGTCTGGCCGTCTCACGACAGCCAAACAGACATGCACACTGAAAATGTCTCCAACCCGAGCTGTATTGTCAAGTTGGAGACAGTAGGCACAGGCTTCCGTCTCTCTGGGAGCGCAAATCGAGGGCGCTCAGGCCAATCCTGATGCTGCTCTCATGCAGCATGAGAGTAGTGTTAGGATAGGCTGCAGGGGGTTCTGGGAGCCTGTGACAGTGAGGAGCATAAGAGCGCAATGTGGCAGGTAAGTTATTTATTATTTGTTTTTTGTTTTATTGGCGTTGTTTGTCCCACCCTCCCCCTTGCCTACCACTCAGTCTGGGCATCAGCAAAAACTGGGCCCGATTCACAGAACTAACTTAAGACAAAATCCTAAACTTACTACCATTTTGGTATTCGCAGAAGGCTCTTGCTCATTTTGGTATTCACAGAAGGCACTTACTCATTTTGGTATTCACAGAAGGCACTTACTCATTTCGGTATTCACAGAAGTTAGGAGTCCTAACTTTACTACTCCTAAACTGAGAAACATCCTAACTTTAAGACTTTCGGTATTCACAGAAGGCATTTAGGAGACCTAAAGTTAGGAATCCTAACATCTGTGAATACCAAAATGAGTAAGTGTCTTCTGTGAATACCAAAATGGTAGTAAGTTTAGGATTTTATCTTAAGTTAATTCTGTGAATCGGTCCCACTGGATCTATGTAGGGCTTCATATTCATGCCAAGCATGCTGTATAACAAGAGTATGTGCAAAGAGTACAGGGCTTCCTTTTCACACCAAGCATGCTGTACAACTAGAAGATGTATGAAGTGCACAGATCTTCCTTTTCATGCCGAGGGTGTTGGACAACTAGATGTATGAGGTGTGCTCTGTGCAGGGCTTCCTTTTCACTCCAAGCGGGCTGCACAACTGAAATACACACGAAGAGTACAATGCTTCCATTTCATGCAGTGGGTGCTCTACAGATATAATATGTACCAAGAGTGCAGGGTGCTCCTTTTCATGCCGAGGGTGCTGTACAACTAGAATATGTACGAAGAGTACAGGCTTCCTTCTCACGCTGAGGGCGCTGTACAATCAGAATATGTATGAAGTGCACAGGGCGTCCTTTTCACGCCAAGGGTGCTGTGCAACTAGAATACATACAAATAGTGCAAGGCTTCCTTTTCACACCAAGGGTGCTGTACATCTAGAATATGTACGAAGAGTACAGGGCTTCTTTTTCATGCTGACGGTGTTTTTCAACTGGGATGCGTAAGACGTGTACATGGCTTCCTTTTTAAGCCGAGGTTGCTGTACAACTAGAATATCCTGAGAGAAAATGGGTTCCCTTGAGCAAAGCTATATGGAATTTGACAAGAACAATCAATGCCTAAATGACAGGAATTCATAAAAAAATGTAATACATGTAATTAACTATTAACAAAATGTGATATGTTAAATATATTTTGACAATCTCTCCTAATGTGTTGTATATTTATTTTAGGGAAATTCTATGACCCCCTGGTTACGACAGACATTGTGTTTAGTCTTGAGAAAGGTGACAAAAATCAAGAAAATCCACCGAAACGCGTCGACGCTTTCTTGTTTTGTATAATTCATGACTCTATCATTGTTGTAGATATACTGATTATTCTAATATACAACATTGATGCTATAAACTAGGAGTCTGAATATACCAGTAGTATTGTACAAATCTCATGTCTTACTGTTTCTGTCTTTTTTCACCAATTATGCGAGTCATAATTGAATGTTATATGTTTCATGATTTGTGTTGATATGTTTTTATTTAAATCTCCAGCAGTGTAAAGTTTAATAATTGATTGTATTTTACTGTATTTTTATTGTATGTATACATAATAAATTGTGATCTTTATTTTTAATTCATTTTGTCAACTTGTTTATGAATTCCTGTAATTTAGGCATTGATTGTTCTTGTCAAATTCCATATCGCTTTGCTCAGGGGGAACCCATTTTCTCTCAGGTTGTTTCTATTTCTCTTGATCAGTTTAAGGGGTACCTCTCTATTCTTCACCAACTAGAATATCTACGAAGAGTACAGGGATTCCGTTTCACACCAAGAGTGCTGTACAACTTTAATAAGTATGAAGTGCACAAGGCTTCCTTTCCACGCCGAGGTTGCTGTCCCACAGGAATACGTATGAAGTGCACAGGGCTTAAGCGTGGGCGGAAAATCCGTTCCGCTCGCGGATTTTGCGGATTTTCGGGAAATCCGCAATCCGCGAGATTTGCGGATTTCCCGCAAAATCCGCAAATTCGCACGCAGCGGATTTTTTTGGCGGCGCGCGGCGTTGGTGATACAATTTTTGCGGCGCGCGGCGTTTATCATCGTTTGCCGAGTTGTTTTTTTCGATAGTTTGCGAGTGCTGCGCCATTTTGGATCTTGCTGTGTGATCCCGCGGGAATTGGCGAGCGCGATTACGTCATCGCGGCTTGCCAGCGATAGTTTGTCAACGCGAGTACGACGAGATCACGTCTCGCGGTACTTCGCAATTGCGAGATTTGAGATGCGGCGCGCGAAAATATAAATTTGCAATTCTGCACAAGAAATCCACCAGCAAGCAGCATAAACCTTCTAGAAATGATGATTTTTATGTGAATAACTCCTTAGTTTGACATTTGCCTGCACTTTTTTAGCGAGGAGTCCATTTTGGGGAGGGGGGCAGGGGGGTGGGAGGAAGGAAGTGCCCCATAGTCTTCAACTTCCTGTTCCTGTTCAGCAGGCTCCTCCCAGTGCTTTGTCCATCTCCTGGTCACTTTTCATTCGGATGTGGACCTGGAAGGATTACCTTTTGTGGATGCTGCTGGATCTTTGGATTTGAGGCCTTTTTGACTTTCTTTGGATCACTGTTGGATTAGAAATTTTACAAGTAAGTTTGTTTGGGGCATTACAGTTGCTGCAACTAAAATTTTGGGATTTTCGATTTTTGGGCTGTTTTGGGGCCTTTTCCCAGGGGTACTCAGTGGTGGGTGGACTGATTCTTTCTGTGGGTTGTCTTGAACTTAAACATCATGGAGGCCATAGATGAATTGGGATTGTGCTGATTTTTCTGTGTTTTTCGATTTTTTTTTTTTGTAAAATTTTGTGTTTTTCGATTTTTGACCTGTTGTTGGGGCCTTGACCAGGGGTATTTGAGTCTAGCATGGGCCTAGTCTTTCTGTGGGCTGTCTTGAATTTAAACATCATGGAGGCCATGGATGGAATGGGATTGTGCTGATTTTGCAGTGTTTTTCGATTTTTGGGGGTGTTCATGGGGAGGGACATGCCATGTGGCTGGTGGCCATTTTGAGTGCAGCTACAGGCACTGGCCATGTGCTGGCAGGCAAGTGGCCATTTTGAATGCAGGCTTTGTTGTTAGGCCTCCAACCATTTTGCCTACTTTTCAACCTTTATTTATGCCAGGGGTAGTGAGTCTTGCATGGGCCTAGTATTTCTGTGGGTTGTCTTGAATTTAAACATCATGGAGGCCATGGATTGAATGGGATTGTGATGATTTTGCAGTGTTTTTCGATTTTTGGGCCTGTACTTGTGGCCTTTTCACCAGGGGTATTTGAGTCTAGCATGGGCCTAGTCTTTCTGTGGGCTGTCTTGAATTTAAACATCATGGAGAGGCCACGGATGGAATGGGATTGTGCTGATTTTGCAGTGTTTTTCGATTTTTGGGCCTGTACTTGTGGCCTTTTCACCAGGGGTATTTGAGTCTAGCATGGGCCTAGTCTTTCTGTGGGCTGTCTTGAATTTAAACATCATGGAGAGGCCATGGATGGAATGGGATTGTGCTGATTTTGCAGTGTTTTTCGATTTTTGGGCCTGTACTTGTGGCCTTTTCACCAGGGGTATTTGAGTCTAGCATGGGCCTAGTCTTTCTGTGGGCTGTCTTGAATTTAAACATCATGGAGGCCATGGATGGAATGGGATTGTGCTGATTTTGCAGTGTTTTTCGATTTTTGGGCCTGTACTTGTGGCCTTTTCACCAGGGGTATTTGAGTCTAGCATGGGCCTAGTCTTTCTGTGGGCTGTCTTGAATTTAAACATCATGGAGAGGCCATGGATGGAATGGGATTGTGCTGATTTTGCAGTGTTTTTCGATTTTTGGGCCTGTACTTGTGGCCTTTTCACCAGGGGTATTTGAGTCTAGCATGGGCCTAGTCTTTCTGTGGGCTGTCTTGAATTTAAACATCATGGAGGCCATGGATGGAATGGGATTGTGCTGATTTTGCAGTGTTTTTCGATTTTTGGGGGTGTTCATGGGGAGGGACATGCCATGTGGCTGGTGGCCATTTTGAGTGCAGCTACAGGCACTGGCCATGTGCTGGCAGGCAAGTGGCCATTTTGAATGCAGGCTTTGTTGTTAGGCCTCCAACCATTTTGCCTACTTTTCAACCTTTATTTATGCCAGGGGTAGTGAGTCTTGCATGGGCCTAGTATTTCTGTGGGTTGTCTTGAATTTAAACATCATGGAGGCCATGGATTGAATGGGATTGTGATGATTTTGCAGTGTTTTTCGATTTTTGGGCCTGTACTTGTGGCCTTTTCACCAGGGGTATTTGAGTCTAGCATGGGCCTAGTCTTTCTGTGGGCTGTCTTGAATTTAAACATCATGGAGAGGCCACGGATGGAATGGGATTGTGCTGATTTTGCAGTGTTTTTCGATTTTTGGGCCTGTACTTGTGGCCTTTTCACCAGGGGTATTTGAGTCTAGCATGGGCCTAGTCTTTCTGTGGGCTGTCTTGAATTTAAACATCATGGAGAGGCCACGGATGGAATGGGATTGTGCTGATTTTGCAGTGTTTTTCGATTTTTGGGCCTGTACTTGTGGCCTTTTCACCAGGGGTATTTGAGTCTAGCATGGGCCTAGTCTTTCTGTGGGCTGTCTTGAATTTAAACATCATGGAGAGGCCATGGATGGAATGGGATTGTGCTGATTTTGCAGTGTTTTTCGATTTTTGGGCCTGTACTTGTGGCCTTTTCACCAGGGGTATTTGAGTCTAGCATGGGCCTAGTCTTTCTGTGGGCTGTCTTGAATTTAAACATCATGGAGGCCATGGATGGAATGGGATTGTGCTGATTTTGCAGTGTTTTTCGATTTTTGGGCCTGTACTTGTGGCCTTTTCACCAGGGGTATTTGAGTCTAGCATGGGCCTAGTCTTTCTGTGGGCTGTCTTGAATTTAAACATCATGGAGAGGCCATGGATGGAATGGGATTGTGCTGATTTTGCAGTGTTTTTCGATTTTTGGGCCTGTACTTGTGGCCTTTTCACCAGGGGTATTTGAGTCTAGCATGGGCCTAGTCTTTCTGTGGGCTGTCTTGAATTTAAACATCATGGAGGCCATGGATGGAATGGGATTGTGCTGATTTTGCAGTGTTTTTCGATTTTTGGGGGTGTTCATGGGGAGGGACATGCCATGTGGCTGGTGGCCATTTTGAGTGCAGCTACAGGCACTGGCCATGTGCTGGCAGGCAAGTGGCCATTTTGAATGCAGGCTTTGTTGTTAGGCCTCCAACCATTTTGCCTACTTTTCAACCTTTATTTATGCCAGGGGTAGTGAGTCTTGCATGGGCCTAGTATTTCTGTGGGTTGTCTTGAATTTAAACATCATGGAGGCCATGGATTGAATGGGATTGTGATGATTTTGCAGTGTTTTTCGATTTTTGGGCCTGTACTTGTGGCCTTTTCACCAGGGGTATTTGAGTCTAGCATGGGCCTAGTCTTTCTGTGGGCTGTCTTGAATTTAAACATCATGGAGAGGCCACGGATGGAATGGGATTGTGCTGATTTTGCAGTGTTTTTCGATTTTTGGGCCTGTACTTGTGGCCTTTTCACCAGGGGTATTTGAGTCTAGCATGGGCCTAGTCTTTCTGTGGGCTGTCTTGAATTTAAACATCATGGAGAGGCCATGGATGGAATGGGATTGTGCTGATTTTGCAGTGTTTTTCGATTTTTGGGCCTGTACTTGTGGCCTTTTCACCAGGGGTATTTGAGTCTAGCATGGGCCTAGTCTTTCTGTGGGCTGTCTTGAATTTAAACATCATGGAGGCCATGGATTGAATGGGATTGTGATGATTTTGCAGTGTTTTTCGATTTTTGGGCCTGTACTTGTGGCCTTTTCACCAGGGGTATTTGAGTCTAGCATGGGCCTAGTCTTTCTGTGGGCTGTCTTGAATTTAAACATCATGGAGAGGCCACGGATGGAATGGGATTGTGCTGATTTTGCAGTGTTTTTCGATTTTTGGGCCTGTACTTGTGGCCTTTTCACCAGGGGTATTTGAGTCTAGCATGGGCCTAGTCTTTCTGTGGGCTGTCTTGAATTTAAACATCATGGAGAGGCCACGGATGGAATGGGATTGTGCTGATTTTGCAGTGTTTTTCGATTTTTGGGCCTGTACTTGTGGCCTTTTCACCAGGGGTATTTGAGTCTAGCATGGGCCTAGTCTTTCTGTGGGCTGTCTTGAATTTAAACATCATGGAGAGGCCATGGATGGAATGGGATTGTGCTGATTTTGCAGTGTTTTTCGATTTTTGGGCCTGTACTTGTGGCCTTTTCACCAGGGGTATTTGAGTCTAGCATGGGCCTAGTCTTTCTGTGGGCTGTCTTGAATTTAAACATCATGGAGGCCATGGATGGAATGGGATTGTGCTGATTTTGCAGTGTTTTTCGATTTTTGGGCCTGTACTTGTGGCCTTTTCACCAGGGGTATTTGAGTCTAGCATGGGCCTAGTCTTTCTGTGGGCTGTCTTGAATTTAAACATCATGGAGAGGCCATGGATGGAATGGGATTGTGCTGATTTTGCAGTGTTTTTCGATTTTTGGGCCTGTACTTGTGGCCTTTTCACCAGGGGTATTTGAGTCTAGCATGGGCCTAGTCTTTCTGTGGGCTGTCTTGAATTTAAACATCATGGAGGCCATGGATGGAATGGGATTGTGCTGATTTTGCAGTGTTTTTCGATTTTTGGGGGTGTTCATGGGGAGGGACATGCCATGTGGCTGGTGGCCATTTTGAGTGCAGCTACAGGCACTGGCCATGTGCTGGCAGGCAAGTGGCCATTTTGAATGCAGGCTTTGTTGTTAGGCCTCCAACCATTTTGCCTACTTTTCAACCTTTATTTATGCCAGGGGTAGTGAGTCTTGCATGGGCCTAGTCTTTCTGTGGGTTGTCTTGAATTTAAACATTATGGAGGGCATGGATGGATTGGGATTGTGCTGATTTTGCAGTGTTTTTCGATTTTTTTGTGCTCTATAACTGAACTGATGTTCCTCTGTCTTCCATTTTTTTTAGGTGCACAAGACTCAAGAGAACCACCAGTGCCAGGAAGAAGTCCTGCAGCGGTGTGTGTGTGCAGCATAACGTCACGCGACGTCACGTCTGGCCTCAGACAACTCTACAATTCGTGCAACTGCGGCCTGCTGTCTGACCTGCTCTGAAGAAGATGGCCCCAAAGAAAGTTCTCCGTAGCTCCTCTAGCAAGAAAGTTGCTAGTAAGGAGCAGAAGAAGCAAGTTACCAAGGAGGCTGGTGTGCCACCCGCCACTTTTTTTGGGAGCAAAAAAAAAAGTACGCCTGCAGCAGCAGGATCTGCTGGGGACCAACCTGAGAGCAGCACCCCTGCTCCATTGGGTTCAGTGCCTCCACCACCACGCCAACTTAAGTCAAAGCCCTTGAGTGCTTCAGAGGCAGTCAGTGTACTTCTCCAATCACCATCGACCAGTGATGTTGGCTCATCGCAAGAAAGTAGCAGCAATGTCCCTGAATCAACACAGGTTGTTGTAACTCATCTGACAAGTGTTGAACAACCACAGCCGCAACAACAACACCATGTGCAAGTACACGCCCAAGTACATGTGGAAGGAGAGGCAGCAAAAGGAGATGCGCAAGCAAAGGTGCATGGACGTTCACAAGTGCCCACAATAGTTGTTCCTCCCGAAGTAGGGGCACATTTGGAAATCGACATTGAAGCTGAGGTATCATTGGAAGCCACTCCTCCTGATGATCATTCATTGTCTTCCACATCCCTAGCAAGGAAAAGATCAAGGGGGGTGTCTACATCTTCTTCAAGCCCACCTCGTTCTGGTGCAAGTGATCTGTCTTGGGAACCACAACTGCGGTCTGACAGTGAGGCAGAGGCACACCATGATCTGACACCGGTACCTCCTAAGCGTAAAAGGAAGGTCGTCCAAAAACTCAAACCTATGGAGTGTGATGAGGCTCAACAAGAAGTGACAGATACTGCTGGTGATGAAGCCTCTCACGATGACGACGAGCCAGTCATCACAAAGGTCACTGCAGCCCCACCGGGCATGCAGCAAAGAGACATTTTGACCCTATCCCGAGAAGCTGCTGAGCGTGATGATGATGTCGGCGAGGAGGCAATGGAAATGGAATCATTAGATTTGGAGTTAAGTAGTACACCAAAACCTACCGCTTCCATATTTCTTCGCAAGAAGGTACCCACCTCGTCCTCGACCTCAATTCGTGGTGGTGAAAGTGCAAAACGTACTGAAGTTCGGCAATCCACATCCTCCACTTCATCTGTCATTAGCAGCAGGACCACCACCACCAGTATCGCCGCCTCCTCCGGCGGCGGCCCCCGAAGACATTTCAAGTCTCCAGTTTGGGACTTCTTTAGTGTTTGCCCAAAAAAGGAAAACGTAGCCATTTGTAGCCTTTGTAAGCTTCGATTTAGTCGTGGTAAGCTTGGTTCTAACTATGGTACCGGAGGCCAGAGAGGTCATCTTGAGAGAAGGCACGCTGTCCAATGGTTTCCGCACCTAGAGGCGGTCAAGAAAGCCGGAATTGCACGTAATGAAAACGTTGATTTGTCATCTGCTGATGACGAGGAGGTAGAAGAAGACGATTCAAACACTTCACTTACACCCAGTTCCCATGTCAGCAGCACACCCCATGGGAGCCACACTAAGAGTGTGGGAGAGAGTGAGACATCAATGCGGAAAAGTTCATCAGCGAGCGTAACTGGGTCGAAGAGATCATCATCATCCCGTAAATCATTGGTCCAGGGCAACATTAAAAAGATGTTGTTTACAGAAGCGCAATATGAACGCAACCACCCAATGACCCGTCTGTATAACACTAAGCTGGCTAAAATGCTAGCTCTGGACCTTCTCCCTTTTTCTTTTGTCGAAGGGGTTGGTTTTCTAGAATTAGTGACAGCGCTCTGCCCTAAATGGAAGGTTCCTAGCCGGTTCTATTTTGCCCGAGTTGCGGTTCCAGCACTACATGAAGATGTTCTGAAGGCGATTGGGGCAGCTTTGCAGAAGAGTGCTGTTCACACTATACATCTGACAACAGACATGTGGACCAGTGGCGCAGGCGCTGATTACATGTGCATCACTGCACACTGGGTCTCTTTTTCAGGGGCTAAAGCAAAGCTAAACTCAGGTGTTGACACTAACATTGTTTTTAAAGGTGCTCGGAAACATGCAACACTAGCCATGTTTGGTTTGGAGAAACGTCACACAGCAGAAAACATTTTGGATGTCTTTAACACAAAGGTCCTTAACTGTCTGTCCCCACTAAAACGCAAGGTTGGTTATGTTTCCACGGACAATGGCTCCAATATAGTTAAGGCCATGAGGGACGGTTACTATTTCAGAGTGCCGTGTTTGGCGCACTGTATAAACCTGGTTGTCCAAAAATTCTTGGGTAATAAACGCAGTGCAGCGTACAGTGTATTGGAGAACTGCCGAAAAATTTGCAAGCATTTCAGGCATTCTTTTAAGGCCCGCAAGCAGCTGAGGAGCATGCTATATCAATGTCAAATGCCAGTGAAAGCACTCATCCAGGAGGTGGTAACACGTTGGAACTCAACCTTCTACATGCTTGAGCGTCTGTATGAGCAGTATACGCAACTCGATCAATATTTCTTGAAAGAGGGTATAGAGGAGCTGAGGATGGGTGGGCCGCAATGGAACATAGTTGAAAGCCTAACACGCATGCTTCGTCCTTTTGAGGTCTTCACGCGTGCAGTCAGCAAGGAGGACTCTAATTTGGGAAAAGCTATCCCATTGTTGTACATGCTGGAGGACCAACTGAAGGAGGTGTGTTCTGTGTTTCGAAAAGATGACAAAAAGAAAGACTCTTCTTTGCTTCTGGCTGAGCAATTATTAGAGCTCCTACAAGGTGATGAACGTCTTCAAAAGATCCACTCAGAACAGCATTACATTTGTGCTACTATTCTGGATCCACGCTACAAAAAGGCGCTGGCAGGCAGAGCATTCTTTCCTTTTGCTGATGAAGATGTTACAAAGTACAAACGTTGGCTAGCCTTGTCAGCCAAGAAGTTTGAAACAGAACGGCTGGAAATTGAAGGAAATGGCAGTACATCAGCAGGCCATCCCCAGTCAAAACAATCCACTTCTGCACCTGTGGCTGTGGCACAAGTGACCTCTCAGCCGTTAAAGACACCGGCAACCGGATCATCTGCACGAAAGACAACAGAAACATTGGAGGCTGAAGAGGATTGGCTAGCTCTGCGTGGGTTTGGTTCTCAAAAGGTCAGAGGCACAGCAAGAGCTACGCAAAGTGGAGGAACCTTGGAGGAGGACCTTGAGTCGATGGTGAAGGACTATCTGAATGACTCCACAGAGGTCTATGTTAATTCTGACCCATTGGCGTATTGGCATGGGAAAAAAGAATTGTGGCCACAGCTCACCAACCTGGCTTTAAACTACTTGTCTTGCCCACTCGCAAGTGTGTCTTCTGAACGGGTTTTCAGTGCGGCTGGTGGGATTGTAACTCCCAAACGGAGCCGCCTCTCGCCCAAAAATGTGGAGAGGTTAACAATGATCAAGATGAATCAGCACCTCATACCACCAGATATAAGAGTACGAGAGAGCGTGCCGGATGAAGAGGAGGTGGCCAGCACCATAGATGAGGGAATTTCTACTCTGTCAGGTGGCACTGACCTCACCCTGGCTGAATTCGCAGAGTATGATGACGAAGCCTTATTCTTATTCCTGGACCGTGATACCGACTTCGAGCCCTGAAAATGAGACAACGAATCAATAACTTTCTTTTTCATCCTTATTCACTTTTATTCCTGTGTGTCTGTCTTTCTTTGTTGTGCACAGTTAATATAATTCAAACTTTAATCAGATAATCACAAAGACAAGCCCATCAGCAGAACTGTCTTCACTTGTTTGCTAATTTATTTGAAGGTGCCGCAGTCTGCATTCCTCAGGTTCACAAGTTCAGAAGAACATGCTCCTCTATCCTCCTCCTCCAGACTCCTATTTCCATCAAAGCAGAGGGCTGGTTTACGCCCAATGAAGAAAGACTCAGCACTTGTGGGGGTGTTGTTCTACCTCTTTGCAGGTGAGTTGACGGGTCTGGGGCCATTGCTGGGAAGCACTAAAAGTGGTTTGTGCCAAATCCGAGGCGGAAATTTTTTTGTGTTTTTGATGACTTGCTTGCCTTTGAGGTGCTCTTAGGGGGGGTTCCGTCTGTTTGTGGGTGAGTTTCGTGGTCTGAGAGCATTGCTGGGACACTCTAATCTTGATTGCATTTGCTTTTCAGGAAATCCGTCGTGCCAACCCCGACTTATGGCCTAGCTACGCAGCGCGTTTGGACCGAAGGCCCAGAAATATTGCAAGTATGAGATTTTGCTTTTGTCCTGTTTGGGGGTGTTATGCTTCTTGGCGGGTGGGTTGCCGGGTCTTGGGGCATTCCTGGGAAGGTCTAATACCGGGTAGAAGTGGTTGGGACAAAATCCAGGCCGATTTTTTTTGGGCTATTTCAGACATTTTGCTCTATGTAGCGTTTTCGGGGGCCTGTTTGGGGGGCTTCCTGGTGTTTGCGGGTGAGTTTCGTGGTCTGGGAGCACTGCTGGGACACTCTAATCTTGATTGCATTTGCTTTTCAGGAAATCCGTCGTGCCAACCCCGACTTATGGCCTAGCTACGCAGCGCGTTTGGACCGAAGGCCCAGAAATATTGCAAGTATGAGAGTTTGCTTTTGGCCTGTTTGGGGGTGTTATACTTCTTGGCGGGTGGGTTGCCGGGTCTTGGGGCATTCCTGGGAAGGTCTAATACCGGGTAGAAGTGGTTGGGACTAAATCCAGGCCGATTTTTTTTTGGGCTATTTCTGACATTTTGCTCTATGTAGCGTTTTCGGGGGCCTGTTTGGGGGGCTTCCTGGTGTTTCTGGGTGAGTTTCGTGGTCTGGGAGCACTGCTGGCTATATCTACTTTACTTTGCAAGAGGTTTGAAGCAAATCCATGGTGGCAGAGGGGACTTAGGGCCTAGCTGCAGAGCGCGCGTGGAGTGATTTGGGAAATTTGTGAAAAATTGACTAAGTCCCCATTTTTGTACTTTTGCTCTTTGGCTGTTTGGGGGTCTTCTACTCGTTTTCTCCTGGGTTGACGGCTCTGGGGCCATTGCTGGGAAGCTCTAATACCGGATAAAAGTGTTTTGGACCAAATCCCAGGCGGAAATTTTTTTGTGTTTTTGATGACTTGCTTGCCTTTGAGGTGCTCTTAGGGGGGGTTCCGTCTGTTTGTGGGTGAGTTTCGTGGTCTGGGAGCATTGCTGGGACACTCTAATCTTGATTGCATTTGCTTTTCAGGAAATCCGTCGTGCCAACCCCGACTTATGGCCCAGCTACGCAGCGCGTTTGGACCGAAGGCCCAGAAATATTGCAAGTATGAGAGTTTGCTTTTGGCCTGTTTGGGGGTGTTATACTTCTTAGCGGGTGGGTTGCCGGGTCTTGGGGCATTCCTGGGAAGGTCTAATACCGGGTAGAAGTGGTTGGGACTAAATCCAGGCCGATTTTTTTTTGGGCTATTTCTGACATTTTGCTCTATGTAGCGTTTTCGGGGGCCTGTTTGGGGGGCTTCCTGGTGTTTCTGGGTGAGTTTCGTGGTCTGGGAGCACTGCTGGGACACTCTAATCTTGATTGCATTTGCTTTTCAGGAAATCCGTCGTGCCAACCCCGACTTATGGCCTAGCTACGCAGCGCGTTTGGACCGAAGGCCCAGAAATATTGCAAGTATGAGATTTTGCTTTTGTCCTGTTTGGGGGTGTTATGCTTCTTGGCGGGTGGGTTGCCGGGTCTTGGGGCATTCCTGGGAAGGTCTAATACCGGGTAGAAGTGGTTGGGACAAAATCCGCGCGGAAAAGCCTTTAGTTTTGGCACTTTTTGTAACTTAGGGTTCGTTAGGGTTAGCCCTAGCAGCAGGATTGCATGTGTATCGGGGTGTTCTAGATTTTTCAAACTGAGTTCTGGGGTCTTAGAGCACTCGTGAGAATGTGTAATTTTGGTTGCAAGTCATTTGAAGAAAATCCATGGTGGGAAAGGGGGGATTTGGCATAGTTAAAGAAAGCCTTTGCCACTATTCTTAACTTAGGGTTCGTTAGGGTTAGCAGTATTTCTATTGCATGTGTTTGAGTGGGGGGGATTTCGAGTCTTGGAGCGATGCTGGCTATGGCTACTTTTGCTTGGTTGCTTGCAAGTGGTTTGAATACAATCCACGGGGGGTAATGGGTAATTAGGGTACTTCGGCCTACTTTTACTTTCAAAGTAAGTTTTGTCTCCAGTTTTCTGCTAGGCCTCGTTTTTTGGGTGGGAGCACTGCTAGGAAGATCTATTTTTGTTCTAAAACACAGTTTACAGTACACCTAGCTTGAGGGGCAAGATCCGCTACATTAATTTGCCCATACTTATTTATCCTTCAAAAGGTGACTCAGAGTACGCACTTTCAAAAACATTGTACTGTCTGTCTACTAGGAAAAACAAATTGTGACTTTTTGCACTCCACAGCCTACATACCTTATATTTATTTATCAGTGGTGTTGTAATATTATATCACTTCCTGTTTTTCGTTGAATAATTACAGGCCGGGTTTCAGTCTCTGCAATGGGGAAAAAAGGATGGAGTCAGGCTTCACAGTAGCGAGCCACAATTCAGCATCAGGCAGGCAGTGGACAGGGTGTCTTCTGGTGACCAACATCGGTGGACGAAGCGTCGGCTGCAATGGAGGAGTGCCGCTAATAGGAGGATTTTTTTTCTGCGGGCAACTTACTTACCACTTCCAACAGGACCACTACAACCACATAGATACAGTATCCCTTGCCTTTTTCTCTGACTGTGACTGCATTTCTTTGCTCTCTCTCGGCTTCTACATTGATCCCTTAACACATCACTTAGTCCACTCCACTATCTGCACCACACATAGTCATTTGTAAGTGCTCCTACGTAATTCGCAAGTCGCAGCACGCCCCAGGCCGTAGAGGACTGGGATGGCCCCAATGATGAAGCATGTCACCAAGGGGCAACCCTGGTGAGTGAGGGGACACCTAGAAAAAAAGCAATTTCTCCTTTTCTATCTACTATACCTTCTGTCAGGTTACGCAGCCCCTAAGCGCCTACCGTACTATGAAACTACATTTCCCATGAGTAGGCGGGAGACTTGCAGACTATTTAGTGAGACTATATGAGAGTACCCTTGTATGTTAGGACATCACTTCACTGATGCCTGTCTTGTCTTCTCTTACAGGTATCCTTTCCCTGCTGACCCTACCTTTACCCATCCCACATTTTTTATTTTAGTTTGTTATTTTTCTCCCTCGCCTAATGCCTCGAACACCCTGTGTTTACACTTCTGGGTGTTGGTGACATTTGGAGGTGGAACCATATTTGCATCGACTGGATCACGGGGAGTAAACGTGACACCTTCCAGACCAACCCCATTGAGTGTTGTTGTGAATGGATTTATAGTGACCAGCAAGGCTCTCGGGTATCTGGCTACAGAGACCTTATGTTGAATATAGTTATCAATAATTCCACACAGGCCCTGTACTGTCGCATTCTTTCTTTCCACAGTTGTCGATGATATATTCTTACTCTGCTTGACAAAGAACCATTGCTAATGTGAAAGAACTTCAACCGAATTAGTAGTTATACTTTACCATTTGTTAGGCTACAATGTGGCACTGCTCTACTGTACTTCTGTCACCTGCTATATTCTCAGTTGTACCGTTGAATTGCTCAGGAGGACAAACCAGATTTCATTTTCTTTTTTTTCATAGGCATGCAACTGCCACTGTGTCACACCACTAGTACCACCGCTATGAGGAAATTTTATCCGACCAAGATTGCCAACGTTATTCGGTGTTTCCCGTGGAGCCAGCCCTGGGCCTAGCCCTACTTTCAAACACAAATTACAGGTAAGATAAGCGTTTGGTGGTTTGGGGGTATAATGGAGTATTAGTACGAGAGACGAGAGACTGAAGGTAGTACTACTAAAGTCCTAGGACTCTTGGATTCACTTCACTTAGTCTGTGAGAGGCACTTAGTGTTGAAAACATTTGGGCATTTACACTTAAAGGAAGAAAATGGAACTAAACTTTCAGGAAAACAGTCAACGTTAAACCCCCACCCACCAGGCAAGCAGTAAAAAACAGGTATGCTCAGATAAAGTTTGAAAAAGTATATTTATATCCCTAACAAAATAATCTCCCGCAAGACCCTCCCTAACCCCAACGATTGTCCTTCAAAAGTCCCCAAAAACCCAACTCCCAATTCCCACCCCCCAAAAGTCTCTAAAAAAGGGGCAAGGGACACTATGGGTGGATGCTGTTAACTTTTTGGGCCAGGGCATCATGCTCCTCGCGGAGCAAGGCGAGCTCCTGCTGAAGGCGGGACACCATCAGGGTAGTGCGGCGCAGGCGTGCCTTCACTGCCTTGCAGGTGCAAGGCCTGTGAGAAGCAGCTGTTGGCCTTGCTGCTCGGCGGTGGCGTTTGCCTTTGGCAGCCCGGCTCAGTCTCGGTGGACCACTGTGCTGGGTGGCAGCCGGTGAGGCCACGGAGGCCGATGCAGACGACGTTGTCGTTGTCGACCGCACACTTTCCTCGTCCTCCAGGGCCACCAGCCGCCGATATTCCGCAACAGTGGCCTCGATTCTCCGTTGCCGGGCCGCTCTAGCCAGCTCCTTCCTCCTTGTTCGTTTGGAAGGAGAACCTATATGAAGAAAGAAAGACATAGTCTGTAACCAATGCTCTTTAAGATTAACTCAATCATTCAGCAGAAATGTGTGCTGCAGTACAACTAGCAACTTGCAAGCGCATTACATAACTATTGAGGCCAGTATCTATCTAACCTCACACTTCTTCATCCTTGCTCTAACATTAGTGGGAGTTTAAGGAACAAATTCTATGAGCACTGTGGACTTCCATTGGAGTCGACTATGAAAGTACACCAGTCTTATTCTTCTTCTTGTCTCTTGTTTTGGAAAATTGGTACGTTATTTTCTGCAAGCCGGCATAATGCCAGCGCGGTAAACTTGCACCCGAGAAAAAGAGACGCACGCCATGAGGAGTGACCTAGACTTGCGTTGCCGTTGCGTTACTGTACCCGTCCAGTACATGCAGGTGGTGAATCTCTTACTTTTCTATTACGGGTGGCACTGAGAATACTCTGTTACAACTCAAGGGCTACTGCTTAATTAATTTAACTTTCACCCTACAGTGGAAATGAGTACTAGAAATGGAAAATTGAAGAAGATAAATAATCTG
This sequence comes from Lissotriton vulgaris, assembly GCF_964263255.1. NCBI lineage: Eukaryota > Metazoa > Chordata > Amphibia > Caudata > Salamandridae > Lissotriton > Lissotriton vulgaris. The sequence goes on along the minus strand of NC_141696.1, from coordinate 1,525,957,362 downwards.
ATTATCTATCACTTCACATGGGATGTTTTTGCTTATATATGGGATGACTTTAGGTGCTTTGCTTTTTATTGAGTGACAGGCAGTGATACATCCACACATGAATGACTGAGTACTACTAAACTTATTAAGAGAGGTAGGGAGTGGCCACCATAATAACCGGATCTATGCAGTGCTTGCAATACAAACTACTGCTACTACTTATGGTAGTATTTGGACAAAATTAAAAGTTCTTTTCCTTGCCTTTCCTACACTGGAACGGACGTGCGGGTGCAGTGTTACATGCTCTTCAAAGTTACACTTAGTTCATCCACTGACCATCTACTCTCTCTAGATCATGGGTACTCACAAACTTTCTCTCAGGGGCTACATTTACAGTGTAGTTTGGGGCCGAGGGCCGCACTGGTGGGGGCGGAGTCAGAGGGGGCGGGGCTAAAGCAAAACGATAACTTGTGACCATGAGGTTGCACACAGGTCCCTGCAGCAGATGCCCTCTTCCACTGAGCCACCAGACCCAGCATTTACATACATCTCTCTCCCTCCTGCTGTCCCTCCTGCCCTCCCTCCATCTCTCTCTCCCTCCTGCCCTCCCTCTCCCTCTGTCATCTCACTGTGTGTGTGTCTATCTGTGTCAGCCTTCAGCCCGGGTTGAGACCGCTTCCTCAACGCGCACACACAGACAACAACACCAAAGTACTTAACAGGTCTTTAAAAGACCATTAACATATTATTGAGGCTTTGTTTGTTTTAGCGCCCCTGCTTCTCCACCCTGACAATCACTGCTTGCCCGGCCCCACAGAGCAGAGGCTTTGTTCTATTTCACCTCTTTGTGGCCTTGCATCTCCACTCTGCTCTGTGGGGGCCGGGGGAGCAGTGATTGTCAGAGTGGAGATGCAGGGGCGCTAACAGGTGAAATACAAAAAAGCCTCTGCTCTGTGGGGGCCGGGGGAGCAGTGATTGTCTGCAAGGTCTGCGCACCGCCAAGGAAGGCTTGCCGGGCCACCACCGGCCCGCGGGCCGTACTATGAGTACCCCTGCTCTAGATACACATATGCTATCTAAGAGTCAGATAGTAGCATGATCCAGGTATATGGACACATACAGTTTCTGTGTCACCCACCCAGGCTGTTGTCCTTCCACCCATCATTGCTTCATCATTCACCCAGCCATGCATCTCATATTCTTGCCTTCCCAGCTAGTCTTCAATCTCAATAAGTAAGGAATATATAAGAGCTTACCTCTGGCCGCCACCACCGTCTCAACTCTCACAGCCGCCGCCGCCGCCTCCTCCCCTGATGAATTGCCCTCCGCCTCCGTGTCGAGCACCACCACCACACTGGCCCCGCCACCAGATGTTCCACCTACAAAGTACATTTAAGAATCTTAGAATAAAGCACTCACTAGTCACTAGTATTTGGTCTAGGAATGAAGACATGTGAAAACAATGTAATTTGTGACTGTCTACGTTAAAGTTAAAAAAAATGTCCCTTTTTCCAGGGAAGGTTGTCTTGCTGCACTTTTTGGCACAACTGATGAAGGCTGATTTTTTAACACGCACCATTTTTCTCCACACAGACAGAAGATGGACTTCTAACAACAAGATCAAGTTGAAACCAGGTGAGAGCTCGGCTCGACCACAAGAAATGTCTTCAATTAATCGTCAGCACTAACCACTTTTCCATTATCAGTTAAACGTTTAGTTTTATTATGACTTCATTTTAATAAATGTGTTTACTTTTAATAAAGCTTTTAAATTTAAATACAATCTGTGTTTTTTGGTCCTCCAGACTAGAGTGACTGAGCGAAAGGTTTTGCAATTTTTGCAAGCATGAGTCCAGATAGAACACTTCAAAAGACATTATGGACAATCCCAGAGGACTGCACTAAGTTGATAGAGCTATTGCTGACTAGAATCATGGGAGTTTCGCCAACCGTGCAATCTTAGTTAGCTACACAGACAGACTAATAAGAATAATCTAGTAATACCACAGGGAGTCATAGTAGAGGCAGGATAAGAATTTAGATACAGTCTACAAGAAGAGCAAAGACAATTTTGAAAAAATTCAAATGAGGAACGCTAGGAAAAATAGGTACTAGTCTAAAATGAAAACTTACTGGGGCCAGCAGAGGAGCCCTCGCCTGCCCGATCCTGGCCCTGTTGAACAGCATCCGCCGCCTGCTGCTCCTGTGTCCTCCTCTCGCCCCTGGGGGGAGCTGACGTACAACATGAAAGAAAGAACAGAAAACATGGATGATTGTTGCTTGTCAATGTCAACCAAATCAAACATTTCAAAAGAACAATAACAAAATATTTCCGCGAAATTATATTGATTATGGTTACTTTTTATTTATTTGCGGACCTGTGACTTCGAAAGTCACGTAACTCACTAAACAAAGTACTGAAACGTTCACCTAGGACTGGCAGGCAGCAGTCCGCAGGCAAGACGCAAAGTGACAGACAAACTCCATTGTGATTTCAGTCAGATCAGTGACAACACTAACAGTTGCCTGCTACATTACCAGTCATTTAAATAGTCAAACTATCAATCCACCGCCACTATTTTTCTTATTGTCAGGGTTACAAAGGAAGGGGCAGATTTAAGCCCTTGCGGCTCTTTTGCGCCGTTCTTGCGTGACTTTTGTGACGCAGCAGCTAAACAAAAAAGGGCGCCATGGTGCGGCGTATAATATTATAACAACGTGACGCATTTGGGAGATGCATCCCGTTATAAAGCCCTGCGCCATCAGGGGGCGTTCCGGCGCAAGGGAGGGCATTCCTGCGCTGGAACACATCCTAATAGTGGCTGAGGGAAATCTACAAAATATCAATCAGTCACCTTTAGGACAATGATGCGTCACACAAACCCTGCACCTGCTTGAAGCAGACGTACGGCTTGACCCAGCATTGGGGAGATAGGGTACCCCAGAGCATTGATGGAGCTGCGCCATCGTTGCGACGCAACTCCAGCAGTAAAGCTTCGGTGACGTTTTGGGCCCATGGGGCGCCGCATTGCAAATACGGCGCACCATGTTTGGTGGTGGTAGCGGGCCGCACAATTAATGGCGCATCCCTGCTACTTTGCAGGGATGCGACGGTAATTGCAATTCTGCCCCTTAGGGGCATACTTACTTACGCGTTCTGGCGCATCTCCAGAGATGCGCCAGATCAAATGCGTCACGCAAAACTACCCTTGCGACACGGCAGATGTGCCTCATTTACAATGCGGCGCGCCCTGGCGCAAGGGTAGGCACTTGCGTGACGCATCTCGTCACGTAAGAGCGGCGCATCGCTGGAGTCACGTCGCCAACGCAATGCAACTCCAGTAATGCTCAGGGCCACCCAATACTTTAGATGCTGTGTCAGTCCTTTCGCCTGCTTCGAGCAGACATAAGGAATTGAATTGACGTAGCAGCGTCGCAGAAGTGCCTGCGTTAAATCTTGTAGATTTCACGCAGGCAATTTTGCGAGGCGCACAGCCGCTGGACCGCCCACCCTGCGTACTAGGAACGCACCCATTGTGGTGCAGGCCCATGGCTTTATAACGTGACGCATCTCCCTAGATGCGTCATGCTGTAAATGACTTGCAGGGATGCGGCACGTTTACGCCGCTGTTGCGTCACGCAAGGCAACGTAAACGTGGCGCAAGGGGCTTGTAAATGTAATCTGCCCCCTAGTGTCTAGCATTACGCAGTTCTGTTAAGTACACTCATACATAATAGTTACTCAGGCCAATGAGACCACGAAATAGAAAACAAATAAGCATAGTAGCAACCCCACTGAGAAGGAGAGCAGTGCACCTGAAATGCACAGAAGATTTTGAAATATAATTTAACTACAATGTAATCGTCATCAGCGGCATTATTGGCTTGCTCCATGTAAAAAACAAATATTTGCAATACAACAACACAGAGCAGGAGAAAACATCATAGTAGTGAGTGATTAAATGCCAATGGCTACTACTACTCACCAAGCCCGGGGATCTCCAAGCCGAGCTGGTCCAGCAGGTCGCGCTCGCGGTCCAGGAGGTCCGTCCAGCGATGGGTGACCTGGCTGTAGGTGCGCTGGACCCCGTAGAGGTGGGATATGGCCCAGCACACCTTCTCCCACCGCTTCCGGCGCTCCCGCATGTTGTAGCCGCCGGCCGCGATCCTGCCGCCTCCCGCGATGGTCCTGGGCAGGCGGCGCTGGACGAAGTAGACCAGCGCGCCCACTTCCTCCGGGCTGAATATCTCCCGGCGCGTCACCTGCTCCCCCCTCGATCTCACGCCTGCTGTCCTGCCACTGGGTCCAGCACTACTCCCCGCCGCCGCTGCGGCCCTCAAGTGCCTGGGCAGCTTCACGGCGCCTGGCTTGACCATGGTCTGGGCAGGTAAGGTAGGAAGAAGTAGAAAATTAAGAAAGAATAGGATAGGGAAGAAGAAAAGAAAAGAGTTTACAAAAGTAGTTTAAAAGTAAAGAAAAATAGCAGAAAAGACAAAAATATACAGCTAGGAAAAGAGAGGGATAGATAAGAAGCAAAATCGTAAAAAAAAAACTGAAAACAAGCAAAGGATGGGAAAGATATCAAGAGGATTAAACACCATGCCCAGACACAGGAAATGAATGAAAAACAAGATGGCCGGCGCCCGTTTCCGAGCGCGAAAGTCAGTTCGCGCGAGATTTTCCTCGCGATCTCGTGCGAACCTCTAGATTTCCCGCGCGATCTCGTGCGAACCTCTACTCGCAATGCGCTTACTGCGCGAGATTATACATAGCGGGCGGAAACGGAAATACGTCACGCAAACAAAATGGCCGCGCCCGTACTCGACCTTGGGGTAAATTCGCGTGTTGCGCTGCAAGCGGCTCGCGAATACTGCAAAAAAACTCGCGAAACAACAAGCCGCAAAAAAATAAAATGCTCATTCGCACGAATTGGCGGCTTCCGCGGTCGGTTTCGCACGACGCCGCGCCCCGCGAATAGCGCGAAAAAAACCGCAAAACGATTTCAGCAAAAGCAAAAGCAATGAGCAGGTGCAAAAGGTCAACCTCATGATTTGTAACGATTCTTTGTATTGCTTCCTGAGGGGGCCCTCCAGAATTCGGTTGCCTGCTTGCAACTATTGTGTGACCCTGCTCTGACCTTAACTGTATGCCACAAAGGTCCTGATTTACAGCTAAAGGAGCAGACAAGCAGGTGCCAGGCTGGAACTTTAAATTCTTTCAGTGACACATTAATTAGCCCCTAATTCATTATTGTCAGTTGGGGCAGGGCAGGTGTTGTAACTAATTTTGCAACAATGAAAGCACTTAGCAAGTGCAAAAGATCACTAATCAGGGCGCACTAAGGAAGCAGGTGCCAGCTAAAAAAATATTCTGTGACACATTAATCAGCCCCAAATTAATTCAGGTCACTTGAGGCAGGGAAGGTGTGCTTTGCTTTGCCGAAAATAATGTACACTGGACAACCAGAGGGTGTGGTGATGAAACAGAGGGTGGCATGGGTGGGCCAGAGGGTGGCATGAGTAGTCAGAGAGTGGCAGTGGTGACAGAGAGTGGCAGTGATGAAGAAGAGTGTCCCAAACAGGCTGGACATGTAGAAACAACAAGTTCGCAAAACTTGCGACCCGACAGGTAAGTTCGCAAATTGCGAAATTGTAAAAACCCTCGCGAACTGGCAGAAACACGGGCGAACACAAAAAAAAAAAAAAATCCGCAAATTCGCGGGAATTCGCGGATTTTGCGGATTGCGAATCCGCAAATCCGCAAAATTCGCGAACGCGAGATCCGCAAAATTCGCCCATGCTTAGGGCTTCCTTTTCCCACCGAGGGTGTTGTACAACTAGAATACGTACAAATAGTGCAGTGCTTCCATTTCACACTGAGGGTGTTGTACAACTAGAATATGTACAAAGAGTGCAGGGCTTCCATTTCACACCAAGGGTGCTGGACAGCTAGAATATGTACAAAAAATGCAGTGCTTCCTTCTCATGCCGAGGGTGCTGTACAATCAGAACATGTATGAAGGGCACAGGACTTCCTTTTCACCTAAGGGTGCTGTGCAACAAGAATAAGTATGAAGCACACAGGGCTTCCTTTTTCCGGCAACGGTGTTGTAAAACTAGAATACGTACAAATAGTGCAGTGCTTCCTTTTCACACTGAGGGTGTTGTACAACTGGAATACGTATGAAGTGCACAGGGCTTCTTTTTCACGCCAAGGGTGCTGTACAACTAGAATATGTACGAAGAGTATACAACAGGATGTGGGAGCACACCGCTGACCTCTCAGGCAGGGTTCGCCACTGGCATTCTGGTAAATGCAGTCTCTTGTAGCTCGCTGCGATATTTTCGAGTGTTTCACCAAGGTTGGCTCAGATAGTGCAGATCTCTAGACACGTGTTTCTGGTTTATTACCCCTCATCAGTAAAGAATAAAGGGGCATATTATCAAGGGGGTTTATCTCCGCTTTTTTGGCTTTAAAAGCCAAGAAAGCGGAGATAAAATTATCTCCCTATTACCTAGCTGTCGCTAACACCAGTTAGCGACAGCTAGTAGGAGATAGCGACTATCTAGGGCCCCACTTTGCATGTCAGTGATATTTATCACTAATGACATGCAAAGTGGGCGTGCCAAGATGTTGGCGACTGAAAACAGTCGCTAACATCGCTATCTCCTATTACCATTTTTTGGAGATATTCGCGCTAAGCGCGAATATCTCCAAAGCTAACACCTGCCCTGAGCAGTTCTTAGCCATGTTATCCAATGGGAGGTGGATAACATGGCTCAGAGCATTAGCTCGGTAATGCATGAATATCGCGGACTTTTTAACGATATTCATGCATTGCGGCGATTTTTATCGCATTTGCGATAAACCTCGGTAATACCAAGGTTTATTTGCGGTAAAAATCGCCGCAGCTCAGCGGTACATTTTTGTCTCTAACCAAGCAATAGCGATAATTATCGCTATTGCTTGGTAATATGCCCCAAAGTCTTTCATTTTGGGGTTTTCTGAGTAGGCTGCCAAACATTATATCAGGTCCGGTACCACTCACTGGCATCCAGGTGCTTCATCCACGAGCTCATCAGATCAATGACTCACGGGAGTACTTTAAATAGACAACAGGATGTGGGAGCACACCGCTGACCTCTCAGGCAGGGTTCGCCACTGGCATTCTGGTAAATGCAGCCTCTTGTAGCTCGCTCCGATATTTTCAAGTGTTTCGCCAAGGTTGGCTCAGATAGTGCTGATCTCTAGACACGTGTTTCTGGTTTATTAACCGTCATCAGTAGAGAATACAGTCTTTCATTTTGCGGTTTGCTGAGTAGGCTACCAAACATTATATCAGGTCCGGTACCACTAACTGGCGCGCAGGTGCTTCATCCACGAGCTCGTCAGCTCAATGACTCACGGGAGTGCTTAAAATAGACAACAGGATGGGGGAGCACACCTCTGACCTCTCAGGCAAGGTTCACCCCTGGTATTCTGGTAAATGCAGTCTCTTGTAGCTCGCTCCGATATTTTCAAGTGTTTTGCCAAGGTTGGCTCAGATAGTGCTGATCTCTAGACACGTGTTTCTGGTTTATTAACCGTCATCATTAGAGAATACAGTCTTTCATTTTGGGGTTTGCTGAGTAGGCTGCCAAACATTATATCAGGTCTGGTACCACTCACTGGCGCGCAGGTGCTTCATCCACGAGCTCGTCAGCTCAATGACTCACAGGTGTACTTTAAATAGACAACAGGATGTGGGAGCACACCGCTGACCTCTCAGGCAAGGTTCGCTCGGCATTCTGGTAAATGCTGTCTCTTGTAGCTCGCTCCGATATTTTCAAGTGTTTCGCCAAGGTTGGCTCAGATAGTGCTGATCTCTAGACACGTGTTTCTGGTTTATTAACCGTCATCAGTAGAGAATACAGTCTTTCATTTTGGGGTTTGCTGAGTAGGCTGCCAAACATTATATCCACTCCCCTCCGATTTGAAAAGGCTCCCATGAGCTAACTAGCTGACGGGCTGACGAGCTCTGGTTGATGCACCTGTGCCCAGCGAGTGGTACTGAGACCTGAGAAGACTTTGGGCAGCATCTCCAGCCCCCCCAAAAAAGTGTTGCTCTCTACTGAAAAAGGACAATTATCCTGAAACACGTGTCTAGAGATACACAGCACTGGCTGCACCAAAAAGGGTGAAAAACTAAAGCCTGACACCGAGGAAAGTGTTATCATGCACTGCATTTATTATGATGCATCGGGGCAAACTGAGTGCTGGAGTGTGAGGCAGTGTGCGCCCACTCCCCTCCAATTTGAAAAGACTCCCATGAGCTAACGAGCTGACGAGCTCTGGTTGATGCACCTGCGCCCAGCGAGTGGTACTGAGATCTGAGAAGACTTTGGGGAGTATCTCCAGCAACCCCAAAAAATGTTGCTCTCTACTGAACAGGGACAAATATCCTGAAACACGTGTCTAGAGATACACAGGACTGGCTGCACCAACAAGGGTGAGAAACTAAAGCCTGACACCGAGGAAAGTGTTATCATGCACTGCATTTATTACGATGCATCGGGGCAAACTGAGTGCTGGAGTGTGAGGCAGTGTGCGCCTAATCCCCTCCGATGTACGAAGAGTACAGGGCTTCCTTTTTACGCTGACAGTGCTGTACAACTGGAATATGTACGAAGAGTACAGGGCTTATTTTTCACACTGAGGGTGCTGCAAAACTAGAATCTGCATGAGGTGTTGTTCTGACCGGGTTTGTGGCTCTACTTCTGAGTGATGGTGACTTTAAGCTTGCTACCATCTTGAATCTCTGTTCTTGCCTTGTGTTGGTACTCTTAAGGCCTTTTTCCAGACCTAGAAGCATAAACTAGAGGATAGCTGCTTAATATGATGATAGATCCCTTATTCTTGACTCTAATCCATCTATTGCCTATTGGCTTTGACATAATTATGTGTCCTTTCATCATCCTACCTATAGTAGAGGGTGGATGCTGTAGTCCTGACTTTATATTACATATTGGTATGGTTTGTGCATGTACTCTGACAGAGCTAAGTGTTATTTCATCCTTCTCAGGCCTACAAGGCCCAGAACTAGAGAGACTCCATTTTGCTTTCTGTCCCTGCAGACTGAGATGCTTGCAGTGTAAAGGTAAAGTTTTAGTTATGAGGTGTTGTTCGCCCTAAGCGAACTGGAGAGAACCGGCCAGAGCTGAATCTAACCAGGAAGTGTCTCTGGGCTCAGGTCTCTAGACGAAACAAGCAGCTGGTCACTGTGGGAGCGTCTAGCGCAAGGAGCCTGGTACATGGAATCGGTGGGAGGAGGCTGCTGGCTGGAACTTTCCATGAGGAGACAGCATTCCATATTAGTGAAGTGCAGAGGCGGAGTCAGTCAGTCGATGATTGGAACAGAAAGAGTTGCAGAAGGAGTGGAGAATCAGAAGGAGTGGAGTTGAGTTGAGTTGCAGAATCAGAAGGAGCAGAGAAGGAGAAGGAGTGGAGTTGGAAGCAGAAGGAGTTGGAGCAGAGGAGAAGAGACAGTGGATGCTTGGAACAGAGAGAAGTCAGTTAGTCAGTTTGTCTGTGAGACAGTTGGAGTCAGAGAAAGAAGAAGATGCTTGGAACAGAGAGAAGACAGACAGACTGTCAGTGAGCTGGAACCAGAGAGAGAAACCAGAAGCAGTTGTGAGCAGATGGTGTTTTGAACAGAGAGAAGTGAGATAATGTTTGGTACTGAAGGAAGCAGTCAGAAGCAGTTACTTATCAGAAGGAGTTGTGATCAGCTGGAGTCTGAAGTGATGCCTTTTGGAAGAGACTGAAGTTATATCGTGGATTAATCTGTGGGAGCAGCTGGAGTGAATTGGACTTTGGAACAGAGATAATCAGACAGAGTGAAGAAGCTAGTGGAGCGAACGGTTATCAGAGCGGCAGAAACTATTAGGCTGAAGCTGGAAGGTGGAGAGAGTTCATGGGGGAGAGGAATCCACTGCAGAGTGATCAGCGCAGATGCGTGTCCAAGAGTGCAGGGGAGGATCTAAGACGAGCTAAGGCACAGACGAGAGAGGAACCCAGATGACAGCTAGAACAAGACTTCATACTCATTAGGTGATATCCTTCTTATTAATCAGTTTGCTTTACATTTAAACATTAACCTTGTCCCTATTGTGTTGCTAATCCTTTTCCTTTCAGCGGTGTGCAGTCTATTTACAGTCACTGTTAGTTACATGTGGATGTGGTATAGTAATAAAGCTTTACAGAGACCCCGCAGATCTGTGTATGTGTCTATTCCCATTTTACTTTTCAGGCTATGTGTTATAGTATAGTGTTATATTATTGTTATTGTAATAAAGATACCCCAGTTCTTAGTGAACCAGCGTATGCCTTGTTCTTATATAGTGCAGGTAACCTTTTCTTCTAGTCAGGTGTCAGTGCACGAACGGAAGCGACCCCCGATCAGGTAAGTGACAACTGAATAATTAGGGAGAGAGGAGCCCTTGAGCTAAGAGAATAAGTTATACACTATGTAATTCGGCCTTTATTCATAATATTGTAGTAGTGATCCTCTAGTGAATATTGAGAGAAACTTCCCAACATAGAGAGAGAGAGCTGAAGGTATTCATAGGAAAGTGATCGTTGTTGGTAAGCGGCGTTAATGAGAACACCAGGGGGGACACTGGTGCATATACCCACAGGATTGTGGCTTGGAGTGTAAGTAAGAGAACACCAGGGGGGACACTGGTGCATATACCCACAGGATTGTGGCTTGGAGTGAAAGTAAGAGAACACCAGGGGGGACACTGGTGATACCCACAGGATAGTGGCTTGAGTGAGCACTGGTTGCAGTCAGTGTGTAATGGTATATAATCAGAACTGCCCCAGGGTAGATTAGTCTGGGCCCATGTGGTCGCGAGACTATGAGGTATGAGTGTGGTGTAGGGCATGGACGTCCTTAGTAATTAGTGAGTATTCCTAGTAATCCCTATAGATTTAGTGGCGTTTCTGATGATATGAGCTTGTATATTGCGAGTTCCCCATCCTCAAGCAGGTACCCAGGTGCCTGGATAGATGGGTCCTGAGGAGGGAGGTGGTTACGTTTCGGCTGGGTTGGTGGTGCTCTGGTGAGCTGATCTTATCTGGTCTGAGAATCCGGTCGTTACAGGTGTGCTGTGTGCAGGGCTTCCATTTCATGCCGAAAGTGCTGCACAACTAGAATAATTATGAAGTGCACAGGGCATCCTTTTCATGCAGAGGGTGCTGTACAACTGGAATATGTATGGACTGCACAGGGCTTCCTATTCATGCAGAGGGTACTATGCAACTAGAATATGTACAACTAGTGCAGGGCTTGCTTTTCATGTAGAGGGTGCTGTATAACTAGAATACGTACAAATAGTATAGGGCTTCCTTTTCATGCCAAGGGTGCTCTACAACTGGAATACGTATGAAGTGGTCATCGCAAGTTCTTACAGCGCGGGGATGCCTCCGGGTCACCAGGCGCTATACAAATTGTTAAATAATAAATAATAATAAGTGCACAGGGCTTCCGTTTCACGCAGAGGGTGCTGTACAACTAGAATACATACAAAGAGTGCAGGGGTTCCTTTTCACACCAAGGGTGCTCTACAACGAGAATATGTACGAAGAATACAGGGCTTCCATTTCACACTGAGAGTGCTGTACAATCAGAATATGTATGAAGTACACAAGACTTACTTTTCATGGTGAGGGTGCTGTACAACTAGAATATGTACAAAGAGTACAGGGCTTCCTTCTCAGGCTGAGGGTGCTGTCCAACTAGAATATGTATGAAGTGCACAGGACTTCCTTCTCATGCCAAGAGCGCTGTACAAGCAGAACATGTATGAAGTGCACAGGGCTTCTTTCTCACGCCGAGGGCACTGTACAATCAGAATATGTATGAACTGCACAGGGCTTCTTTCTCATGCCGAGGGTGCTTTACAATCAGAATATGTATGAAGTGCACAGGGCTTCTTTCTCACGCCGAGGGAGCTGTACAGTCAGAATACATATGAAGTGCACAGGGCTTCCTTTTCATGCAGAGTATGTATGAAGTGCTCAGGGCTGGACTGGCATTAACGGACACCGGGCATTTTACCGGTGGGCTGGTAGGGTGTGGGCCGGTTTCACTAATAGTGGGGGCTGGCTTTGTTGCTGGAGAAGGCTGGCTGTGTTCCTGCGTTCAGTACGTAATAAATAACGAAACACAAATTGGTTTAAAGCGTTCTTTAAAACCATATGTTTTTGCATGTGGGTGGTTCCTGTTTCCTGCAGACAGGAACCAGCCGGCAGGAACGTGGCCGGCCGGTCTCCAGAAATAATAAGCACTGGCATAGCCAATAGGTCTCGCCTTTGGGACCTTATACGTGTTAGGTTACCCAGCACAATATCCTTGGTGCAACAACATCTAGAGTTGCATGGCTAAACACTTATAAGGTCCCAAAGGCGAGACCTATTGGCTATGCCAATGCTTGTTTTGAGTGAGTGGCTTATGCAGGTATACCACTGTGAGGTACAGATGTTGCGAGTGCTTTTACAGGAGCCCCTGTGACATTGCATCTCTTCAAAATGTATCTTGGGTCTAGTGTAATACTTCTAGCCCCTATTCCCGAACCCAATGCATCCTTAAATGTCCCATGTACAGCCGGGGTTGACACTCCTAATACCCCTGCCCTCCAGCGACACTTTACCCATCACGGGTGGTGGTGTGGTGGACGTGGTGGTGGTGGATGTGCTGGTGGTGGACGTGGTGGTGGATGTTGTGGTGGTGGATGTGGTGGTGGATGTGGTGGTTGTGGACGTGGTGGTGGTGGACCTGGTGGTGGTGGATGTGGTGGTGGTGGACATGGTGGTAATGGTGGACGTAGTGGTGGTGGACGTAGTGGTGATGAATGTGGTGGTGATGGACGTGGTAATGGTGTTGGTGGGCATGGTGGTGGTGGACATGGTGGTGGTGGATGTGGTGGTTGTGGATGTGGTGGTGGTGTATGTGGTGGTGTACGTGGTGGTGGTGGATGTGGTGATGGTGGTGGATGTGGTGATGGTGGTGGATGTGGTGGTGGTGGACGTGGTGGTGGTGGACCTGGTGGTAGATGTGTTGGTGGACGAGGTGGTGGAGGACATTGTTGTGGATGTGTTGGTGTATATGGTGGACGTGGTGCTGGATGTGGTGGTGGACATGGTGGTGGACGTGGTGGTGGATGTGGTGGTGAATATGGTGGTGGCTGACGTGGTGGTAGTGGTGTACATGGTAGATGTGTTGATGGTGGAGCTGGATGTGGTGGTGGTGGTTGGCATGATGGTGGTGGTGGACATGGTGGTGGTGGATGTGATGGTGATGGATGTGGTGGACATGGTGGTGGATGTGGTGGTGGTGGATGTGGTGGTGGACCTGGTGGTGGTGGATGTGGTGGTGGTGGACGTGGTGGACGTGGTGGATGTGGTGGTGGTGGATGTGGTGGTGGACATGGTGGTGGTGGACATGGTGGTGTACGTGGTGGTGGGTGTCGTGGTGTCGTGGACATGGTGGTGGTGAACATGGTGGTAGTGGTGGACATGGTGGTGGTGGACATGGTGGTTGTCGATGTGTTGGTGGTGGATGTGGTGGTGGTGGACATGGCGGTGGTGGACATAGTGGGCGTGGGGGTGGTGGTGGTGGTGGATGTAGTGGATGTGATGGTGGTTGACATGGTGGTGGACATGGTGGTGGTGGATGTGGTGTTGGTGGACAAGGTGGTGAATGTGGTGGTGGACGTGGTGGTGGAAGTGGTGGTGGAAGTGGTGGTGGTGGTGTACGTGTGGTGGTGGACGTGGTGGTGGCCATGGTGGTGGTGGACATGGTGGACAAGGTGGTGGACGTGTTTGTGTTGGATGTTGTGACGGACGTGGTGGTGGTGGGTGTGGTGATGGATGTGGTGGTGGACATGGTGGTGGTGGACGTGGTGGGGGTGGACATAGTGGTGGTGGATGTGGTGGTGGTGGTGGACATGGTGGTCGTGGACGTGGTCGTGGACATGGTGGTGGTGGTGGAGGTGGTGTTGGTGGACATGGTGGTGGATGTGGTGATGGACGTGGCGGTGGACGTGGTGGTGGTGGACGTAGTAGTTGTGGCTGACGTGGTGGCTGACATGGTGGTGGACATAGTGGTGGTGGACATGGTGGTGGTGGACTTGGTGGTGGTGGATGTGGTGGTGGTGGATGTGGTGATGGATGTGGTGGTGGACGTGGTGGACATGGAGGTGGTGGACATGGTGGATGTGGTGGTTAACTTGGTGGTGGTGGACATTGTGGTGGATGTGGTGGTGGACGTGGTGGGGGATGTGGTGGACATGGTGGTGGATGTGGTGGTTGACATGGCGGTGGATGTGGTGGTGGTGGATGTCGTGGTGGACCTGGTGGTGGTGGATGTGGTGGCGGTGGATGTGATGGTGGTGGATGTGGTGGATGTGGTGGTGGACGTGGTGGTATATATGGTGGTGGACGTGATGGTGGTGGATGTGGTGGTGGTGGATGTGGGAGTGGTGGTGGACATGTTTGTGGTGGACGTTGTGATGGATGTGGTGGTGGTGGTGGATGTGGTGGTGGTGGGTGTGATGGTGTCGTGGACATGGTGGTGGTGGACATGGTAGTAGTGGTGGACATGGTGGTGGTTGACATGGTGGTTGTCGATGTGGTGGTGGTGGACATGGTGGTGGTGGACATGGTGGTGGTGGACATAGTGGTGGTGGGTGTGGTGGTGGTGGTGGGTGTAGTGGATGTGATGGTGGTGGACATGGTGATGGACATGGTGGTGGTGGACATGGTGGTGGTGGACGTGGTGTTGGTGGACATGGTGGTGGATGTGGTGGTGGACGTGGTGGTGGAAGTGGTGGTGGTGGTGGATGCGGTGGGGGTGGACATGGTGGTGGCCATGGTGGTGGTGGACATGGTGGACAAGGTGGTGGAGGACGTGCTTGTGGTGGATGTTGTGATGGATGTGGTGGTGGTGGATATGGTGGTGGACGTGGTGGTGGTAGATGTGGTGGTGGTGGGTGTGGTGATGGACGTGGTATTGGACATGGTGTTGGTGGACGTAGTGGGGGTGGACATACCGGTGTTGGATGTTGTGGTGGTGGTGGACGTGGTGGTTGTGGACGTGGTGGTGGACATGGTGGAGTACATGGTGGTGGTGGACATGGTGTTTGTGGACATGGTGGTGGACATGGTGATGGACGTGGCAGTGGACGTGGTGGTGGTGGATGCAGTGGTGGTGGCTGATGTGGTGGCTGACATGGTGGTGGTGGACATGGTGGTGGTGGACGTGGTGGTGGTGCATATGGTGGTGGTGGACGTGGTGGTGGTGGTGGATGGGGTGGACATGGAGGTGGTGGACATGGTGGATGTGGTGGTTAACTTGGTGCTGGTGAACATGGTGGGAGATGTGGTGGTGATGGTGGACATGGTGGTGGTGGATGTGGTGGTGGTGTACGTGGTGGTGGTGGATGTGGTGGTGATGGTGGACGTGGTGGACATGGTGGTGTTGGACGTGGTGGTGGTGGACATGGTGGTGGTTGACGTGGTGGACATGGTGGTGGAGGTGGATGTGGTGGTCTTGGACATGGTGGTGGTGGTGGTGGACGTGGTGGTGGAGGACATGGGGGTGGAGGACATGGTGGTGGTGGATGTGGTGGTGGTGGATGCGGTGGTGGACATCGTGGTGGTGGTGGAGGTGGCAGTGTTGGAAGTGGTGGTGGTGGACGTGGAGCTGGTGGACATGGTGGATGTGGTGGTTAGCTTGGTGGTGGTGGACATGGTGGTGGACGTGGTGGTGGATGTCGTGGTGGTGATGGTGGACATGGTGGATGTGGCGGTGTTGGAGGTGGTGGATGTGGTAGTGGTGGACATGGTGGTGATGGTGGTGGATGTTATGTAAATGTAAATGTGGGTGTACTTGTAAAGCGCACTGTGACTCAAAGGAGTATAATAGTGGCGCTGAAGACCGCTGGGGAACCCGCCGTGGTTTTCCCTGTGAGAATGTCCCTTTCTGGGTATCTCCAAGGTGAAACCAGGCACCTAAGCAAGAATTATTGAGTCCGTTTGACCCTGGTCCACGACCCTGCCGCGTCGGCGATTGAACCCTGGTCCAGGGCCGTTGTCTGCCGCCTCTAACCAGTGAGCCACACCACTCCACAATTTTGATGGTGGACATGGTGGTGGTGGTGGATGTGATCGTGGTGGACATGGTGGTGGTGGTGGTCGTGATGGTGGAGGACATGGTGGTGGTGGATGTGATGGTGGAGGACATGGTGGTGGTGGACATGGACGTGGTGATGGTGGATGTGGTGGTGGTGGACATTGTGGTGGTGGTCATGGTGGTGGTGGACGTGTTTTTTTTTTTGTTTTTTTTTTTTATAGCGCATGGCTGCCCGTGAGCGTCCCAGCGCTGATATTGCAGAACTACAGAGGGTGAAGACGGGGAAAGGGGGGAAGTTAATTACGGGAAGAGGTGAGTTTTTAAATGCTTGCGAAATTTCAGAAGATTGGACTCAGAGCGAAGGTGAAATGGCAGAGCATTCCAAGAGGTGGCCACAGTAACCGAGAAACGGCGTCCTCCAGTCCGGGCTTTTCTAATTTTTTGGACTGTGGCCAGATGACCTTGAGCTGATCGTAGGGGCCTATTAGGTCTGTATGGAAAGATCATGTCTTTTAGCATTGGAGGCCCTTGATTTTGCAAAGCTTTATGGGCCGTGCAAAGGGCCTTAAATTTGACCCTTTCGCGGATCGGCAGCCAATGCAGTGCCTTAAGGGCGGGTTTGGCGGAGACTCTGCGAGAGGTCCCAGTAAGAATCCTTGCTGCGGCATTCTGTGTTCTTTGAAGAATGTTGATCGTGGATTCCGGGGCAGCAAGAAAGAGAGCATTGCAGTAATCTAGTCTCGATAGGACTAGACCTTGAACAAGCAATTTCTGGGAGGGTCCTGGAAGTAAAGGGAGAATCTTTCTGATGGAACGCAGTAGCCCCACACATGTGCCAGCTGTTTTTTTCGCTTGCGTTTTGAGGGATAAGTCCTGTTCAAGCCAGAAACCCAGACTTTTTAATTCAGTCTTGGGTTGAGGGAGGGGGCCTAAGCATGCTGGCCACATGGCAGATGGAAGAGAAGATATTTTATTTCCCAACAGCATGAGCTCAGTTTTCGAGCCATTGAGCTTAAGTCTAGAGGCGGACATCCAGGCATGAATACCCTCTAGACAATCATGAAGGTTTTTTACCTTGTCCTCTTCCAAGGAAAATGATACAATCATTTGGGTGTCGTCAGCATATGTGACGGCTTTTATCCCAAAAGGGGAGACCACATCATCCAGGGGGGCCATGTATGTGTTAAAAAGCGTAGGGCTCAGTGAAGAGCCCTGGGGGACCCCACACTGGAGAGGGAGAATGTCGGATCGCACATTCCCTTCACATACCTGGAATGTTCTGTCTTTTAGGAACGAGGAGAGCCAGCAGAGGGCTGTGCCCCTTACTCCCAGACTGAAAAGGCGGTTAATGAGGGTTTTGTGGTCCACCGTATCAAATGCGGCGCTTAGATCCAGGAGGATCAGTAACACTGATCCTCCCGAATCCAAGATGCATCTTGCCTCTTCAACTACCTTCAAAAGGGCTGTTTCCGTCCCTTGACCTGGACGGAAGCCTGTCTGTGTAGGACGCAGGAGATTGTTGGTTTCAAGGAAGGCAGACAATTGCTTGTTGACTACCTTCTCTGCAATCTTACTTAGTCCCGGAAGGAGTGAAATTGGGCGGAGGTTAGTTAGATCTGTAGGGTCCATACCCTGTTTTTTCTGAAGAGCTTTAACAATGGCATGTTTCCAATTAGGAGGGACCACTCCTTGGTCAAACGAGGCATTAATAAGATTGGTGGCCAGATGCGAGATGGTGGGTCCAACTTGTTTGAGGATATGGATAGGTGCAGGATCGTTAGGGGAGCCACTTTTCAAGTCTGAAAGAGTTTTTAAAAAGTCGTCCTCAGAAAGTTGGCTGAAACTATCTAAAGTTGGGCCACTGGCAGAAGCTAATGAAGCGGTCAGGGAATTATCCTCGTTTAAAGGAGGAAGTGACTGTAGGATCTTGATAATTTTATTTTGGAAAAAACAGGCTACTTGGTTGCATCTATCAGTTGTGGGTTGTTGGTTTGGGATGGTATTGGGTATGGTGAGAAGCTCTTTAACTATTTTATAGGTCTCCCGAGAAGAATTAGAGGCAGCTTTGATTTTTTTATCAAAAAAGGAGGCTTGGGCTGCTTTTCGCGCCGCTTTATAAATCCTCATCGCTGCTTTATATTCTTCCTTGGTGGTGGGGTCCCATGTTTTCCTCCATTTACGCTCATGGCTTTTACAGATTTTCTTAAGATTCCTAAGTTCCTGTGAGAACCATGGTGATTTAAAAGTGGTATTTCTTTTCTTTAAGTCGATCTTCGGGGCGACTATATCCAAGGTGGAGGTGATCCAATTAGTGAAGTTATCGTTGGCTAGCACAGGGTCAGGATCTGAAAAAGGGGTAGATCGTGTCAACTCCTGTGTCCAGTCTTCAAGAGGTATTTTGGACCATGGTCTGACCCGTTCTCTAGGAGTTTGCAAGTGGCCAATGATTTTGCTGGTTTGCCACATAAAAGGGATGAGAAAGTGATCAGACCAAGGGAGAGGAAGTGCAGGGCGAGCTTCAATTTTTGTGAGATTGGCGAATAGGGGATCCAAGAGGTGACCCTTGGTGTGGGTTGCCTCTGAGTTGATCAGATAAAGGTCAAGTACTTTTAATTCTGAGATAAGGTCCACAGCAATTTTATTAGTACTGTCCTCAAAGTGTAAGTTTAAATCGCCAAGCAGGGTAAAATTAGGGGTCAAAGTGCAAGAAGAAGTGGCGGTGTCCAGTAATGATCTAACAAAATTACCTGTGGCCCCCGGTGGGCGGTAAATCAGAAGACCTGACAGAGATGTATTGGGAGTTAGTTGAAGTGAGAAGTGAGCACTTTCACAGTCCTCAATCCCTCCTTCTTGTAGCCTACACGTGATGGAATTTCTGTAAATAATCGCTAATCCGCCTCCTATGCCTTTTATCCTATTTTGATGGTGAATGAGGTAATCCTTGGGTAACATACTGACAATATCAGCATCTGAGTGGGGCGTTAGCCAGGTTTCCGTAAGGAAAAGAGTGTCCAATTGTAGGTCCTGAATAAGCGTTTTTATCTCTAACGCATGCTTGACAGCCGATCTACAGTTCAGTAATGCCAGACTGAAGCTGTTGGTTGTCTGGTTGGAGGATATCTCAGGAGCACCGTTGTGGAAGGTGATTAAAGGGATAGGGGTTGGGAGTGAATTTGCCGCGCAAAATTGTAGAAGGTAGTCCCTTGTATGTCTGATACGATGCTCGTGCAAAACGGGCATAGTGGGTGTCCCTGTGCCCGGTCTGGCCCGGACGGGCACAGACGGGCGTGCCTTAGGCGCGCCTTCGGCGCGCCGCCGGCGCGCCCGCTGCGCCCGCCCGCTGCGCGGACGTGCAAGTCGGTTATTTTTATACATGGTAGGGGGGAGGGAGAGGGTAGGAGGGGCGGTCAACTGGACCGTCGACCTTCCCTACCCAAGATGGCGGGTCCGTTCAGTGATGCGGTTACCAGCGCCTGTCCCGAAGATGCTGCCTGGCGAAGCAATCTCGCTGCAGGTAGGCTAGTCCGAGTCTAAAACAGCAACTGTTAAAATATCTACAGTTTTTAAAATTATCTCGGGTCCAACTAGCGGGTGCTCGGGCACGACTGCCCCGACGAGCTTGCGCTCCTAATAATGTTCTGATCAGGGTATTCTTTAGAATATGTCACAGAGTGCGCAAGAGAGCGCTAAGGGCCCCGGCTTCCGCCTCAGGGTAAAGATTTTGTTAGAGTTCAGCAAAAGTCACTCATGTGTAGAGGACCGCCCTTAAGTATCCAGAGAGGGCGGGAGGGGCGGTCAACTGGACCGTCGACCTTCCCTACCCAAGATGGCGGGTCCGTTCAGTGATGCGGTTACCAGCACCTGTCCCGAAGATGCTGTGGTTGTGGATGTGATGGTGGTGCAGGTGGGTGTGATGGTGGTGGACATGGTGGTGGTGGTTGTGGTGGTGGTGGGCGTGGTGTTGGTGGTGGTGGATGTGATGGTGGTGGTGAAGGTAGTGTTGGTGGTGAACGTAGTGGTGGTGGACGTGGTGGTGGTGGTGGTGGACATGTTGGTGGTGGTGGACATGGTGGTGGTGGACGAGGTGGTGGTGGTGGAAGACTATTGAGTAGGAGGGTGCTGGCAGAATGCAGAAGGAGAGGAAGATCTCGAAGGGGGCACATGGGAGAGCAGAAAGAGGCCGAATATTAGAAACAAACAAGCGCTGAAGGAAAGAAAAGAGCACAGCTGCCATTGTTCACTATTCGGCTTAGCAAGTGCAGCTGTCGCACTGGTTTAATAAACCTTAAAAAGCAGCGACGGAAGAGAGGCAGTGAAAGGTGGAAGTGCTTCACGACGTAAACAAGCGGTCTTCACTGTCTTCCCTTATCAAGCACTCATGCTTGTGGCGGCATCCACCTTGCGGAAGCGAGCAGCGGCCATATGTTTGTAATTAACATGTCCGTGCCGCTGCTCGGTCCCACAAGGTGGATGCTGCCACAAGCACAAGTGCGAGTGCTTGAAAAGTGAACACCAATGGTTAAAGGCCCTTCTAGTGCAGCGCATATGCGCTGCCTAGGCGAAACCTAAAAACCGCTCTCATCAACAGTGAAACCAGCTCCCAGTCCCTCACCAGGAAAACGCTGCTCTTGCCCGCTACCTGTGGCACAGAGGAGGGGGGAAAGCCTTCAGGTGCCCCTTAGTCTTTGAGGAGACCCGTTCAACAAAAGGCCACTGAATCAGTGGTCAAAGTGGGGGGGATCAGAGGGGCATGACATGCCCATAATTTTTAATTTAAGGAAAACAGTTCCCCTACTTTCTGTGAGAAGAGAAGAACCATCCTGTGACGGTGAATTCCAAGAGCTGAAATGCTTCAGCTGCAGTGTAAGGCAGGCAGTATCTCGTGTCCAGTGAAGCCGAAGGCGAACAGACAGGTAAACAGTCCTTCTTGCCAGGGTGTCTGCTTACCTGAAAGAAGTGTAAATGTACACAACGGCCGGGGCAACCTGCAAATGTAAAGGGAGCTCGGTTGCGGCATCGGCTTTAATTGATGCAATCACTTTACACTTCCTGATGACACAGATGTATTTTTTGTGAATCTTATTGGAAAGGAGTTCCCAGCTGGGCTGTTAAATCTGTGCTTTGTAAAGACCTGTAATATAGCCCCTTGCGCTGCAGGGGCTGCAGGGGCTGCGGGGGCTGCGGGGGCTTGTGTCACGCCCTTAACTATTCTCCACTGCTCCAACCAGGATTCAATCCTGTGGCTTTCTGGTACAGTGCATTAACTAATAGAGGTTTCAAAAACTATGATATTGAATTTCCCACTGAATAACAACTTGTATTTGTTTAACGTTTACGCAGTGTGTTAATTTATATCTACATGCTGAAGGTGTAGTACTGAAAGAAGTCACAGGATATTTTGTTTTTTTAGCCACCCCTTTAACTCCTCCTCCACACTCACTCTCCCGCGCCCATTGTGCACAGTATCACAGTTCCCTTACTTTTTTAATGCACTTCAACCGCTGCATTGGATAGCGGTAAGATGTGGGAGCTCTCAGGGGCCCGCCCCACATTCTGCATGGAGGTCCCCAAACCTTCAGGGGGCTCTTAGCCTTTGAGGAGCCCGCGATTCAACACAGGGCCATTGAGTGGTGGTGAGATATGGGAGACTGAGGCCCCTTCATCACATTCTGCTGGGCGCCCCATTATTTTTCATGATGCTTTGCACACAGCAGTGACTGCCACAGACCGTGGTTCCCATCTCTCTGGTTTGTCTTGAACCATCAGACCTGCTGGGTCCAGTCCATTCTTGGGGGTCGGATACCACAATATCGATATATGTTCTCGGGAACCCCTTGTCAAGTCAGATGTTTATCTGTGACTGAGGCTGTGAGAGGTCGACACAACAGGGGCGTGGCCTTGCCAATAAGATTTTGGGGGGGGGGTGAGCTTCAAATTTCCCAACAATGACGCTGGCATATCGTGGTAAAATACATTATTTGAGAACCAGATCAGGCGGGGGCTTAAAGGGGAAGTGGGAAGGGATAGCAGTGCAGACTGTGAGGGTTGCTTAAAAGACAATGGGTCAAATGTAGCTAATCGAATATTACCGATTCCTAAATACCGAATTTTACCGATTCGGTATTTAGGAATCGGTAAATGTGATGTAGCTAAGGATTCGGTAAATTTTACCGAATCGTTAAGAATCACTAATTACCGATTTGGTATTTACCGAATCAGTAAGTCCCATTCTTTCCTATGGGCCTGGCGACCCATAGGAATGAATGGGAATTACCGATTCGGTAAATACCGAACGGTAATAGGGGGAAGACATACAAGGGTGGCAGGGTGTCACATTGACACCCTGTTGCACCCCTGTATAGTGCATGGGTGGACATGTGCCACACCAACATGCCCTAAGGGCATGTATGTCTGCCACATGGCACTGTTAAAAATTGGAAAAAATTGCTTTTTTCATGGTTTTCGATATTTACCACCAACTTGTAGTTGGTGGTAAATAACGAATCCTGAAATGAGAAAAGAACTCCGGGCCCGATGTAGGTCACCCAATACCGGTCGGTAACGGCCGATTTCGGCCGTTACCGACCGGTATTTTGCTTTTGACATGCAGGTGGCTCGGAATTTACAGAATCGGTATATTTACCGATTCGGTAAATTTACTGCTTCGGTATTTTTCCAAATCGGTAAATATACCGATTCTGTAAATCCATATGTAGGTGGCACAGTTTGCAGTGCCACAGGCCCTTAGGAATTCTTAATTTACCACCCAATACTATTGGGTGGTAAATTAAGAATTTCTCTGTACATGCACATCTGTCCACGGCCCATAGGAATCAATGGCAAATACCGATTCGGTAATTACCGAATTGGTAAATACCGAAACTTACCGATTCGGTATTGAATTCGATAAAAATACCCACATCCCGATTGCCAGTTCTTAAATACCGAATCGGTATGATTCGGTATTTAAGAATCGGTAATCTGGGATTACCTACATCGGGCCCTCAGTGCTCCCTACATTGAGGATTCGGTAATTTACTGAATCGGTAATTTAAGAATTCGGTAATTTCCCGATTCCTTAAATTACCGATTTGGTAAATTACCGAATCCTTCAATTTGGCCTCCTACATCTGCAAAGCCTAATACCGGTCGGTAACGGCCGAAATTCAGTAATTTCGGCCGTTACTGAACGGTATTAGGCTTCCTATATCTGGCCCAATTTGTTGTAAAATAACCAACAGTTTTAAGAACTTCAAAACAGAAAGGAGAGAGAGTATGAGTTTGTTGTGTGTGCGTTTTGTCTGTATGTATGTAAAAGTCCCAGGCGAAATCTGACAGCCACCTCACCATACCCAACTTACAGAACCTCTACCCCAACTATTTACTAGTGAGCATATTTATTAGGGGGTGCAACACCCCAAACACCACCCCTGAAGCTAT
This sequence comes from Lissotriton vulgaris, assembly GCF_964263255.1. Classification (NCBI taxonomy): domain Eukaryota; kingdom Metazoa; phylum Chordata; class Amphibia; order Caudata; family Salamandridae; genus Lissotriton; species Lissotriton vulgaris. The sequence continues at coordinate 1,525,933,768 of NC_141696.1, read as the reverse complement.
GCCACTGACACAGGAGTGGTGTGCTGGCCCATGTTTGCAGATGGGCTCTAGGAGGTGTCACATGGGGCTTCATTCAGTGCTTTGGGGTATTTCTTTGACTTGCCTTCCCCAACTCAAGGTGTCCTTGCACACCACTCTGGCTTTGGAACAGGTTTTGGATGCAGGCTTGAAATAAGATGTTGTTTTTGCTTTTATTGTTAGGGGGTTAAAGTTAAAAAATTATCCACCTCCCGCCTCCTTTGGAGTGGAGAATGATTAGGGGTGAAGGGGTGGGGGTAGCACAAGATGCAGAGATGGAATTGGAAGCTTTTAAGCATCAGTCCACCCTGGTGATTTTGTCATTCAATGACAGTGCGGAGTATACAAGCTACAATATGTATGAAGAGCAGGAGGCTTCCTTGTCACACCAAGGGTTCTGTGCAACTGGAATATGTATGAAGTGTACAGGGCTTCTGTTTTATGCCCATGAGGGGCGTTTAGTACAAACTATTACTTTGAGGAAGGTACGGGCACAATGCTGGTGGCCCAGTATGGATCAAGACATAATTGAATTGGTCAAGGGGTGTATCATCTGTTCTTACACAGTGACAAGTCTTTGAAGACTGTATCTGTGCCTTTACAACCCACTGAAATACCTGATTACCCTTCGTCTAAATTAGCTATCAACTTCATTGGACCATTTAATGTTCTAACAACGTAGGTTGCGATTGTCTATGGGAATGGTAGATTATTATAGCAAATGGTGGGAGGTGGAGTTCATAGAGGAACCCAACACTGATGGCGCTATCAAGTTCATGAGAAGGGTGCTTTGAAGAGAGGGTTGCCCCAAAAACAGTGTATCGGACAATGGTGCCCAATTTGTGTCCAGATTGATGAAGGAGGTTTGGAGAAGAATGCTATCAGACACAGGAGGATTGTGCTCTATCAACCACAGTGTAGGAGAGTAGGGTCTTCTTCCTATGGTCACCCCCACTTTTTACTGTGATTTTCTGGTTTTTCGACTTTAGACTGGCTGTGGCCCTGCTAATCAGGACCACAGCCCAGCTGTTCTCTTTCTTAATTGATAGCATGTACTTTAGGTACATACCAGATTGGGTATTGGGTCACCTTTATGAGCCCCTGTTTAGTGTACCATAGGTACCCAGGGCATAGGTGCATCCAAGGCCTACCAGGAGCTGCAGCATGTATTATGCCACCCCTGGCTGGCCCTCCAAACTGACACCACAGGCTGTTCACCCAGCGTGGGTAAGGTGGTGTAATCACCCCTTACTTAGATATAGTAAATCTATATCTACCTTATATATAGACACATAGTAACCTATAAGTCACTCCTATCGCAGGACTTATCGATCCTGGAGGCAGAGTGCTTGGTTTTATGTGAGAGGGTGCGCTAGCATGAGCTGAGCCCCTCTGCAGCTTTCGGAACCATCTCCTTATAGCTGTTCTATGATATAGCCATACCATATACTCTTAAGTGCATTATAATCCTGGCGATTAATGCTAACTTTGATTTGGCTTTATCAAAACATGTTGTGTAAGGTGTCAAACACTTTGGAATACTACCCCTCCGCCAGTCCTGGCAGCTGGGGTAGTATTCCACCCTTCTAGAGGGAAAAGACATGTAGTTACTGCTTTACCCGTTTAAAGTTAAACAGAGCCTCAGCATCACAAAATGGATGCTGCTGCCACAGACACGAGTCTGACCTCCTGCTGCTAGACAAACCTCCAGCAGGGGAGGCCTGGACAATAGGTTTCCTGTCCAGGGAGGTGCCAGCACCTCCCCAGACAGGGTTTGTGTATTGGGGCAGGGAGGGCTGAATCAGCAAATGTTTTTCCAGACACTGCCTGGGGCACACAAGGTGCTCCATGCATAGCCCGGTTCAAACAAGTTGCTGGGGTACTCCAGCCCGCTCTGCCATGAAACTGGACAAAGGGATAGGAGTGTAACCACCCCTTCCAAGGTCCACCCATAGGAGGGACCTAGCAGGTAATCGAACCCCTTAGCTTAGTATAAGTATAGGAGCTGTGTCCCTAGGACTTTAGATTATACCGGAACGAAACTTTAATACAGAACTCCTGGACCTTCGACATTCTATTCTGACTAGAAGATGGACGATATCTCCCTTGTGGTCAAGGAGTGCCCACCCTGTGCAAACAGGCACCACCAGTAACTTGCCAGTCTGCTTTGTCGACTCTCCCGCTGGAACCTGAAGACTCAGCTACACAGGAACTGGACTTCCAGACGTCTCTGACTCTGACTCACATCCACAGCAAAGCTGAGACCCGTGGCGGACACGAGAGATGTGGGAACGAACACCCTGGACATCCTGCATTTTGCTAACTGCATCGACTCCTGAGGTAACTCACAGTTGTGCATTGGGGTATGAGAAGTCTCAGACCTGAGCACCATTTGCACTGAAAATCAGCTCTCCACACTCCACGAGTGCCGCATGGGGCCTGCTTTTGCATTTCAGCTTGACACATTTTCCCGGTTGTTAGCCCGTTGGCTAGTGAGCCCTCCGAAGACTTTTCTTTAAAACCAAACTGCTTTTCTGGTTGCTCCAGGTTTGCTCCAGCTTTCCTTCAAAGGAGAAGCTCCCCAGAACTTGCTGGTCTGCACCGAAGCAAATCTTCACTTCCTGCGTGGATTGCGGTTGCCAAGGCTTGTGGGATCCAATCTGGATACCGACACTGCAGTCAACTAGATCCTTTATAGTAGAGCTCGAATCCAGCTCCTAGTTGTTGTCGACACCTCTTTGACCTCGTGGCTGCAGAGACCTCTTCACCTGAGATCATTGCGACATCGCCTGGTTCCTTCCTGTTACCTTCCGGGTCACTGGCTAGTGACCCAGACTATGTCTCCTTTGCTTTCAGGTTCTTCAGATCTTCGAACCACCCTTGGATCCACCCGGACACTTTTCCTCTGGTCGCCTGCAGCACTTCTTTGCAGATCTCCATAGAAAACATCGACGAAACCCGACACCAAAAGACACCTATGCACCCGCCTTCCCTGGGTGAGGTAACACGAGTACTCCGGTGCTCCCCTGGGTCTTGACTCTCTAAGTGTCCTAGTCTAAAGGGTTTTTTTTTGTAGTCCATCCGGAAGTGCCCTAAAACAGTAACTTTGTAACTTCTTTGTTTCCCATTATAAGTCAATGGTAACTCGCGGCTGTGTTTAGACACTGAACGCGTCTCCCTTGGGCCTCCTACTTCCTAACCTTGGATTGTTTAGCGCATCCCCAGAAATTCCCTAGGCCCTAGGCCTTCTTTCTATTTCAGACGTGGTTCTTATACCACTTTCTTAGTACATGGTTTGTGAGGCCCCTAGGGCCTTACTGTATATTGTGCAACGTATTGTATGCTAATTGAGTAACTTGTGATGTACTTTTACCTCTGACCTCATAAAGAGTCCAGAGGGGTTGTGTTTAGAATAAATACATATATATTTGATATATACCTTGGGTGGGGTCCTTTCATTTGGTATTCAAGAGATTATAATTGGTTAAACAGCTTGCTTCACATGCTCTCTAAAGTCTGAGCCTAAGACTGCTGGTCCATGCTACCACTAGGATAGCTTTCCATAAGGTTGACTTTACAACCACCATCAATAAGGGTCAATTAGACTGGCACAAGGTGCCCACTAGAACTAGTGGACATCATATGCCAGGCTAACTTCTCACACACAGGCCACTGGTCTAGAGGAGAAAATGCATCGTACTTTGATGGATTGTGTCCAGTCATCTATTCAGAATGGAGTGGATGCACAGGGAGCTGTGGACAACATGTTGTGGTCACATCGGTTTTGCCCCAATGGCACTATCGGGGTGAGTCCATTTGAGGTTATGGGAGGACATTTCTCTGTTTCTAAACTGTGCTCAGCATGGTTACGCATGTACCAGTCTAAAACTGATCATGAGAAGTGTGTCAAGAGAGTTGAACGACCTAAAGTTAAGGTATCCCAAGACAAAATGAAAAACTGGTATGACAACAAACACAGAGCGAAAGACCTAGTTACTAAGGTGAAAGTGAAAGTAGGAGAGTGGATTCGTATTAAAGAACCTACCCATGGGCCTGATTCACAGAATGAACTTAAGACTCAATCCTAAACTTACTACTATTTTGGTATTCACAGAAGGCACTTACTACTTTTGGCATTCACAGAATGAACTTACTACTTTTGGTATTCACAGAAGTTAGGATTTTGTCTTAAGTTTGTCTTAAGACAAACTTAAGACAAACTTAAGACAGACTTAAGACAAACTTAAGACAGACTTAAGACAGACTTAAGACAGACTTAAGTTAGGATTCTGTCTTAAGTCTGTCTTAAGCCTGTGTTAAGTTTGTCTTAAGACAAACTTAAGACAAAATCCTAACTTCTGTGAATACCAAAAGTAGTAAGTGCATTCTGTAAATACCAAAATAGTAGTAAGTTTAGGATTGAGTCTTAAGTTCATTCTGTGAATCGGGCCCCATGTGATGAAGGGTTTGTCAAAATTCAGAGCACCTGTGCAGGTTGAAGCTGTGTCTGGCAGTGCTCTTAGCATCAGAGGGCATGAGTGGTGCAATCTGGAAAGGGTATGGAGACTGGATGAGTTGCAATCTGAAAAATCAGACATTCCGTACAGCCTAGTTTTCCCACAAGACAGGACAGTTTGCTTGATACTGACAGCTTTCCTTAACCTCTTGACCTTGCCAAAACTGTGGATGATGTGAGAAGCAAAAGTGGTAGGCATATTATGGAACCATTATGCTACCGGGAGGTATAATCGAAAAGTGATTTAGGATAATTGATGCTCTATTCTGCATCACTGCATCAACCCCTGCCAGACTCTCCTATTCTTCACTACACAGAAAAGTGCAATGCCAGAACCTCTTCTTCAGTGAAAAAATACAAAAGATCCAACAGCACATCATCAGCACCAAACCTGCTTCATCTCTTGCATGCGCTCCTTCCTATAAAATCCTGCAAGGCAATATCTCTCAGAGAGCTCCACGACATACTTTACTCCCTCAAAGCAACTTGTTATGAAGATGATGCCCCACCCTCATCCTTCATCAGGACTCTCTCCAGGGAAACTTTCTCACCTACTGCCTGAACATTCTGTAATGTGCCAAGAACAACAAACAAGGTACAGTACAAACCTGGCATCATAAACACTGCATCCAGGGCCTGAAGGAAAATAAACTCCTGACCTCCATCCTGCTCAATTTCTATTGGCTCCACTCGCCAGCCCGCATTATCTTTCAAAACAGCTGCATCTTTACAACTCCTTCTCGTCCAGCAGTCCCGCTTATTTTGTTGTCAAATTCATGATCTTTACGGTTTTCAGCACACCCACACCCAGCACACAACAAGATTGAAGGCTAGAAAGTGTAAAAGAGAAAACAAGGCAGCAGGCCCTTTCTATTTATGCAACCAGGATGTGGAACAACGACCCCGTATCCATCAGGACCACCCCATCAGAGAAGCGGTTGTATGACGATACAACGCTATCAAAATGATCTCGGTACATCACAATGCAACTTTTACAACGCAAGTTGTTACCACGACTTGCGCTGTAGGGTGCTGGACTTAGGCATAGTATGATTTACTATTCCAACTCCAGCCTACGTACAGTAGGGAAGGTGTTGGAATAGTAAATCACACTATTCCTTAGTCTAGAGCGCCCTCCAGTGCAAGTCATGGGAACGACTTGCGTTGTAAAAGATGCGTTGTGAATGTATTGCGGTGTTTTGACCACGTAGTAAAGGTTGTTTCCCCAAAGCAGCTATTGATAAAATAGAACTGAAGACTCCCCTGCTTAAATGAAACTAAATTACAGTGCAGTAGCAGTCCACAAACCACTTACTTCTCCAATCGCTCATTGACATGATGCTTGTCCGTGACCATATACGGTGCTCCGTTGCGGTTGGCGAGGTTTGCACAATAGAAATACCATAAACACATGCACACTGCTGGATGGAGACCTCACTCTTGCCACACTATCTCAAGTTGTCTCAGCTCTAGTACCATATCTGGCTCAAATATTCAGATCTGCTGCAGTTTTACTTTCCTTCTGGCAGCTGTGAGATGGTCTTGGTCCAACTCAGCTCTACTGATGTTATTTCAGGGTTGGTCTTTGGGAGTTTTGTACCTGCCTTTTCCATTTCTTGAAGAAATCACGAGAGGAATATGTTTCACAACACTTTCGTACACTGACTTGTTCGTTGCATTCCTCGCACCTTTGCTACTATTTTTGTCCCTAATTCTTGCTCTTGCAGATGACACTTCTACTGAGTTCTACTTCTGGGTCTTAAGTCTAGCACGTTGATGTTCTCTGCTGTCAGAGGAGTTTGGTGTCTTTTTAATCTCTCTCGTATTAAGACACTTAGGGGCAGATTTACAAGCCCCTTGCGCCACCTGTACGTCACTTTTCGTGACGTACTGGTGGCGCAGGTGGCTCCTCCATATTTACAAGGAGAGGTCTAGCCACCCTGTGTGGCTTTTCCTCTCCTCATAAATACGGCCCCTTAACATGCAGCACTTTGCGTTGAATGGGCGTTCCATGGGTGTTGCTGTGGGTGTTCCCACGCAACACCCATGAAACAAGACACATCTCCAGATTTACGAGAAATCGTACATCTGGAGATGCGTCTGAATGCTACGCCACCCTCGAGGTGGAGTAGCGAGGCGCAACGAGGAGAAATGTTTTCATTTCTCCTCGTTTTTTCCTCTTTCAATATGTGCTGCATTCTACAGCACGCATTGAAGGAGGAATATGCCTGTAGTGATTGTTTTTGTGCATGAAAGTGCTCCTTCCTGCACAAAAACAACCTCCCGACCACGCAGGCATCCTTGCTCCATGGTGCAAGGGTGGCTGCACCGGTGCATGGCTGCAGTTTGTTCACCAGCACAGGGGGAAGCACAGAGATGCAACACATTCTTGTAAATATGTTGCATCCCTGTGCTTTGGAAGTGCCGCAGCGTAGCGCAGCCAAAGGGCTTGCAGTGCCACGCTGCGGCACTTCTTCGTAAATCTGTCCCCTGACTCCTTTCACAGGTACTGCAAAGTGCAACATGGCCTTGTGGCTTCTGGGAGAAGCGCCCCTTTCATCGGCTGCCAGGAAGGAGACTCAGCAGACCTTCTCTGCGCCCTCACCTTCATGATGTCATATTAGTCACAAAAGACATTTGTTGTGGAAATTCAGCATGAATGCATTACATAAACATTCGTTCAAAAATCATCTTCACAACATTCTTAGCTCACCCAACTTACTTAAACAAGCAGCATTTGAAATAGTAACACACATTAGTGTCACTCTACCAATTAAATGCTGACCTTTGTTAATCGTTAGTTTTAGAATGAAATGATGCCATGCCAACACAGCCTTGACTCCTGAAAGGGTATTTCAGCCTTGATAGTGGTCTACAGTGCTTTGTACTCACACCTCTATGCAGTTTCTAAAGATATTACTTGTCACTTTGTTTGAGAGTCATACGCATGGATTTACATGAACCAAGGATTGTTACTTCTGTGAAAAAGTGAATCAGCACAATTTTGACCTCTGTTTTTGTGAATAATGCATTTACTTGCAGTTGGATAGACTGCCTCGATCCTGCTCTGCAGTCTCCAGTAAGCTGCATTCTTCTGGAACAGAGTAGGAAACAGCTCTGCCTTTCACACTTTCAAGAAGAGCTGTAAAGAAACAACACAGAGGCATTAGGGCAGAGTTTCAACATTTCCTTTGTGTTGGCAAACAAAGTCATGTTGATACTGACCCATGCTCTGAATGTGGCAAGGGTAGTGACCAGCCGACTTCCTCACTGTCTTAGATTACATCTACTGGCTGGATATATGATGTTAGCCTGCACACTTTTACCACGCATACCATTACCACGCATTTTTTACAACGCAATACCTTTACAACGCATAGTGCTTTGGGTGCTGGATAGTGAATAGTTTAATTTACTATTCCAACACCAGTCCCCGTGGACACTAGGGAAGGCTATTGGATAGTAAATTAACCTATTCACTATCCATTCCCTATGTCAGATCGCCCCAAAGCGCTATGCGTTGTAATGGCATGCGTTGTAAAAGATGCGTGGTAATGGTAGTGCGTTGTAAAAAATGCGTGCTAAAGGTTGTATACCCTACTGTCTTGGTAATGAGCAGATCAGAGCGTTTACCACTATCGTGTCCCTTATCTTCTTAGGCAAAATATTTCTTAAATACCAAATGTGTTTCTTAATTGTCGGTCTGGTTACATTTGAGTTGACAGGTCCTTCTGCTACAGTTTTGGTGCAAACCTCTTCCTAGGGTCTACTGGCTGCAGGACACGAGAGATGTGTTGTTGCCAGACAGAATAGTTCTGTCCACAGCAAATATATCAATTACTGTTTATCTCTGGGTCACACCTGCCATTGATTCCTAATTGGAACAGTGGTATGTTCTGAGCTCCCTTGAAGACAACGAAGTGGCTCAGGGCTAATAATTGCTGGAAAAAACTTTCTGCCTTAACATTCCAAAGTTTGTCTTTCTGTTTCTCCCTTTTTAATTCAGTACATTCTACTCTCGGGGGGGAAGAGGGGGGGCACTCTAATGGTGTTATAGCAGTTGTTGGAAAATACCTTTTTGCGCGTGGTGAACCCCCAGATGTTTGCCTTGACTCTTTTTGGTTGCTGTAGAACTCTGTGCACTTTACCCCTCCTAACTAGGGTTGAAGTGCCTGTGCTCTCCCTTTCTAGGTGATGAAATTGGCAAGCCCCTAATTAGCACATTTAACTCATCTACAAGTCCCAAGTATATGATACTTAAAGTGCACGCAGAGCCTGTAAGTTAAATGTCACTCGTGGCCTGCAGCACATATTGGTCCACCCAATGCAGTGACAGGACAAACATGACTGGAGGCCGGCCGTGTGTAGCTCGGTGGTGCAGGTTATAGCTGCAAGTTTGGCTTGTCAAAATAGTTCATTTAGATAGGCCTAACCCCCTTATTAAATATTAATAAGTCACCCCTGAGTAGGCCTTACAGCCCATTAAGGCAGGGTGCATGGTATTTACAAATATGACAAGAATAGGGCATGTACAAGTTTAATGTAAACATGTCCTTAAACATGTCCTCACAGTGAAAAGGACCAAAAGGCTATTTATACTCTCTCTGGGCTAGATGAGGACAATCTAGGTTGGGATGCCGAGGGCCGGTCATGGACAAATAGTCACAACACCCTCACCTCACCCGCTACTTATGAGCCGGATACAGAAAAATGAAAAAAGGTGCAATCTAAGCTGTCATTTCTTACGATAAAATTATCGATTTGAAGACACGTAAGTTGATACTTATGAGTCAACTGAATCACAACAAGGGATCTGTCAATCTCTGAAGTCGGTCCTGATGAAGGCTTGGACCCTTATGGGCAATAAAGGCTAAAACATGTTGACCGTATATAGGTGATGCTAAGGATAACTTACACGTCCGAACAACATCATCACCTCACCTTTCAATCTTACCCCTATATACTGCACCTATATGAAACGTCAATTTTAAGATAAAGGAGTTAATTTTATATATCACCACACGGATCCCACCAGTACTTTCCCTCGAGAGGAGGGAGTACTCACCTAGGGAAACGGGTACCGAGGTGCGAAACCCAATGATGACGCCGCCCAATACTACACCATAGGCGTCATCACTTAACAGCGACGGTGGCAAATATTGGTTTCGGGTTTCGGGTTGACAAATGGTATACTAAGACACCGGTCAATTACCAAATTCACTCTCTTTTGATTAAAACATGCCACACTTATGGAAGCAGAATGATCTTACCACATGCTTCTCCCTCCCCCACACCCCCATCTGATTGGTTGCTATTTTCACGCTTGAATTTGAATTTTGAATTTAAAAGCATTTGTGTAGCGCACTTATACCCAGCGGTTTCATGGCGCTGTAGGAGCTACTACTAGCAACAGCAACAAGAGGGACAGTTTAGGCATCAAAAGCTCTGGAAAAGAGGAAGGTTTTGAGATTCTTCCGGAACTCCAAATAGGAGGTTGCGGATCTGAGGGTCATAGGGAGGGAGTTCCAGAAGACAGGTGCGAGGACCGCAAATTTCGCCCCACCTGCTTTCTTTTTCTTGAAGCGAGGAGTGGCCAGGAGTGCCATATGGGTAGAGCGGAGTTCTCTGCCCGGCAGGTAAGATTTGATGGCTGAGCATATAAACTCGGGGGCAGTGCCCATCCTAGCCTGGAAGGTGAGACAACCTAGTTTAAATAAGGCCCGCTCCCTCACGGGTAGCCAGTGCAATGATTTCGGCAGTGGGGTTGCTCGATGGAATTTGGGCAGCCCATGGATCAGGCGGGCAACCTGATTTTGCACTAGCTGCAGTCGGTGTATGGCATAGGCCGGTGCGCCGTTATAGATTATGTTCCCATAATCGAGGCGCGAGAGCACCATTGCCATCACAAATATTTTCAGTGCCGGGAGGGAAAAGAAACGAGATATCTTCCTAATTATCCGGAGGGAAAAGATGCAGGAGGAGACCACCGAACTGCCCTGGGAGTTTACAGATAGTTGGGAATTGAGAAAGATCCCGAGGGTTTTAACTTTGGGGACCGGGAGGGGGGGGACACCAAGTGAAGGGGGCCAAAACGAAGGGGACCAGGGACTGCAACCACCTCCTGTCAAGACCAACTCTGTCTTGTCAGGGTTGAGTTTGAGGTGGTTGCAGTTCATCCAATCTTGGATGAATAACATGACGGTTTGAAAGTTCTGAACAGAGGAGGCAGAGTGAGAAAGATTAAAAATAAGCTGGAGGTCATCGGCGTAGTTAAACACCGTGACCTCAAGCTGCTGTAATGAAGAAATAAGGGGGTAGATGTATAAATTAAACAAAAGAGGGGATAAGGAAGAGCCCTGAGGGACGCCACACTCCACCTTTCGTGAGGAGGCAGTAAAACCAGTGAGATGAACAGCCTGTGCCCTGTCACACAGGAAGGAATTAAGCCAGGAGAGGGCAGAGCCCTCTATGCCCGCCGCCCTGACACGAGTGAGAAGAATGGAGTGATCCACCGTGTCAAAAGCGGCGGACAGGTCCAAAAGAGCAAGGGCTTGCGGGAGGTTGATGTCAATACCCTCGCGGAGTCTGTCCATCACTGAGATCACCACCTTCTCTGTGGAGTGTAGAGGTCGGAAGCCCGCCTGGCAAGGGGAGAGGCACTTATTTGCCTCCACATAAGTGCTCAGGGTACTCGTGACGTGGGTTTCTAAGACCTTTCCCAAATAGGGCAGGAGGGAGATGGGGAGGTAATTAGCTGGGGACAGGGGATCAGCGCCAATTTTTTTTTTTTAAATCAGGATGATGACTGCTGATTTGTGAGAGGGAGGAACCACACCATTGCTTAGTGAGTCATTAAGGAACGTAAGGGGAGGGGTGGGACAGGCCGAGAAAATCTCTCTTAAAACATAGGCGGGACCAAAATCCAGAGGGGAACCCGACTTCACCCGTCGAAGGAGCGGAAGGAGAGAGTCCTTGGTCAGTAGTGGAATGCTAGCCAGTTTAGAAATAGAAGGGGGAGGGGACGGGTTAACAAAGGTTAGAGAAGGAGGTGGTATATTGATTTTTATCTGTGCGACCATCTCAATGAAAAATTCATTCAGCGAATCGCAGAGATGTTGAGAGGGAGGGACTGTTGTCGTAACTCTATTGGATGCTGCCAGTTCATGGACGGTAGCAAAAATCTCTTTGGATTGGGACTCTGCTGCTAAAATCCTTCCTGAGTAGTATTCTGTTTTATCCTCAAGAATGCCTTTTTTGTAAGTCTGTAAGGCAGAATGGTATGCGGCTTTCAGTGAGGGGCTGTAGGCTCTCCTCCAAGCTCTCTCAGCTCTCCGTGCTGCTAGTTTTTTCACCTTAAGGTCAGAGTGGAACCACCTATTGGCTGCGTGGGCACGCTTGACCGTAATCCGCCTCAGAGGAGCGAATTTGTCGCCCGATTTAGTCAGCCAATTATTGATGGATTCCAATTGGGCTGAGGCTGCAAGGCCTGAAAGGTCGGGGCTGGACTCGGACAAGGACGAGCAGAGGGACGGCATGTCTGCTTTGCCCCATTTCCTAATCCAAGTGTTCTTGGGGAGCAGGGGCTTAGCCTCAAGAGATAGTGCAAGGGAAAAGGAAATGAGGGAGTGGTCCGACCAGGGGCAGGGAGAGATGGTGGGGGGCGTTGTAGGGACATTTAGGGCCCAGATTTGGTCCAGTGCATGACCATGAGTATGAGTGGGGCTATGAATATGAGGTACAAAGTTAAGGCTGGTCATAAGGTCAGTGAAATCTTTGGAGTAGGAGGTTTCGGCGGGGTCGTTGGGCCAGTAATTAAAGTCCCCTAGGACTAAGACTGATGAATTATTTATCGCCAGTGTCGCCAGGAGATCTTGAAAACTAGGAATAAAGGATGAGGTGGTTTGAGGAGGGCGGTAAACAAGGACGCAGGTCAAAGGGATTTGGTATGAGGTCGAGCGTGCTACCAAGTAGTCAACTTCAGGGATTATAGGAGAGGGAAGGGTCTGGAAGTGCAAGTCGGCGCGAGCTATCAAGGCTACTCCTCCGCCCGACTTGCCCTCAGGCCGATCTGCTCGAATGGCAGAATGTGAGGGGGGCAATGCAGCTAGAACATTGAGCAAGGAGTCCGCTCTGAACCAGGTCTCGGTTAAAAACAAGAGATCAGGTTCATGCATGTCAATGTAATCAAATAGCTCGTACTGATGTTTAACAGCTGACCGGGTGTTGAGTAGGGCAGCCGAGATGGTAAATACTGGTATTTGAGGATTGAAGGGAGGGGGTGGGGTGGGGGGTAGGGTGGAAGGCGAAAGTGTCAGCTGGGTAACGATTTCCGGAGGGGTACGAGGAGGCGGAATAAACAAGCCAAGGGAAGTCACACGATTGGATACAGTGAGAGGAATGGTACCAGGGGTCCAGTAGGAGAAAGCTGTGATGGAGTGTATCTAGTCAGCTGGGCAGAGTGGCGTGCCCCTAGCCCCGGTCGGCCGCGGTTGTATAAAAAAGCATTGGGATACAATTACAAATTTAATTTTGCGGACTTCACTTCAGAAACAGCCACAAAGTTCTTTCCAAGACTTTTAAAAAAGTTATTAGAAACTCAATTCATTGGTAAAGTTGGATTTGTAATTATTATTTTAGAACAGGTAATTTTACAACGTTTGAGATCAAAAGAGAGAGCAAGGGATATTATCACTGAGAAGTGAAAAAAGAGATAACTCCTATTACCCTGATAGGAATATTTATGAAACCAATGAGAGGAGTATCCCCTGCGTAGAGTTTTGAAAAAACTTTCGGAGGGTGAACTTCTTGGCAAAAAGGAAAAATTCAACCTTTTGTTTTAAAACCCCTCACTCACCAACCTAGTGGTGACTTGCTTCATCATCGGGGTCCACCCTGGTGACCTAGCGTCACCAGGATGTGCTTCGACACCTGTGTTACAGTGGAGCGGGTTGTGACTGTAAGTGCAAAAAATGTGTTAAAAATTGTCCTGGTTTAACTTAAAATTAAATTTTATTTTAAAGTAACAGAACAATGTTAAAAATCGGTGGCGAGATACTGGTAGGTGAGTTACGACCAGTGTATCTCTATATGTGTCTGTGTAGCTTGGTCAACATGTTTCTACCATTAGGGCAACTGCCCGGTATTCCTCAGGACCAAAGAACAGGTGGACGGGAGGTGTGGGCCCCCTAAAAGGCGCACCCTATCCTGATCCCCTGTATACCAGCTGGAAAAATAACCAGTGGTTGATGTGCTCAATCAAGGTGATGAGAGCCGTCAGAAAAGGTTAAAAGAAAAAGAGACCTGTGGAGAAAAGTGAAAAATAAACTGTTTTCAGTTAAGTTCATAATTACTCTCCTGTTACGTCGTGAAGTGTCTCTGTGCTGTGACTTTTCATGCCAAAGGGAAATGCCCTCCGAGTGATAAAGTATCGTGTTCAATACGTGTAGCTGGAAAGGAGGTATTATCCGGACACACACACTTATCAATAGGTGCGTGTGTTTTTACATGCAATATTATTTATCGCCTTCATATCGGTTTACAAGCATGCGTTTCTTTTCGAATACATGCATCCGTGTTTCATCATTCATGTCATTCATCTAATATCCATATTTGTGCGCAGTGAATATCAATGTGCACCTCAGGTAGATGTGGATGATTATGGCATTTTATCGTATGTGCATTAGCATTCAGTGGCGCCAAATGACAGACTGTAACATACATGACATACACACATATAACATATAGGAGTACACACAAATTCCATGGTTCGAAATGGGGGCTTACTTGTTTCTAGCCTCTAAAGTGCTTCAACGGGCAGGGGGTAGGTTCTTCAAACCGACATAACATATTCTGAAATGGCGCGAAAAATATTTACAGGATGAGTGATACAAATATTTTAGCGTGCACCGAGCGATATGCCCGGCAGGCATCAATGCGTTCTCCGGTTCTGGGTTCCGGCTCTCTAGGTAAGGAGAGGGGCATTTACTTACAGTTTGCGGAAGAAGGTAACGGCCATTAACCTACTGCTATCCTCCTCTGCTCGGCTAGTGGTGCCGTGTGGGAGTTCTATCGTTAAATGATGTTTTCCTTCCGGGATGGGCGTGGTTCCGTCCGCCGGAGGGGGAGGAGTTACTGGGCGGATTCGGAACGTAGTGACGGTTGCAACATGTATGTTGTAAACAAACAGCGTGCCAGGATTTTTTCGGCATTTATGTAAATCGAGATGGATTTACAAATACCGGCTGGTGTATTAACATCAGCAATTTGTAAAAGATTGTGGTAGGGGTGTGGGTGACAGAGGGAGTTGCCTGTCATGACGGGAGTAGTTTTTAGGTGGATAGAAGCGATAACGTACAAGGTTATTTTGCACATTAAAAAGAGGATGTTATTTAGGGAACACTGACTGCTAGTGGCGGTTGATCTGTATTATCAACGTAAAGCATATGCAGGTAGTCCAAGGTAGGATCATGAGACAGGGGGTCGGGTCGTGGTACACTGACCCAAAACATAGCAGATCATTTGAGTACATTAGCCCATGGGATATTATCATTGAGTCCAATCTTATGCGTGGAAAGTCTGTAAATCCACCTTTGTTCTTTCTCATAGAGGCGTGACTGTATGTTGGGGCCTGATTGAATTTGCTCAATGACAGTCCACCTCATATCATTGGGGGTATGCTGCATGGTAAGAAAATGATCTGTGAGTCTTGTGTTATTTTTCTTGCACCTGATTGTGCTGCGGTGTTCAGATATACGTTGCTTCACTTTGCGGGTGGTCATTCCAATATATGGTTTTTCACAGGAGCATTTGATCAAGTATACAACGTTCTGACTGTTGCAGTTCGTGTGTGATCTCTGTTCCCAAGTTTTCCCTTCCTCAAGGTTCAATGTTTTTGTGTTGGTAGTCAAATGGCAGACACTACAATCCCCACATCTTGAATGTCCCGTTACTGGGGGGAGTCCCCATATTTCCGTGATGGTAGGGTTGGTAGTGGTCAAGGTTTGCTTAGGTCTAGTGTTCACCAGAGTGTCTTTCAGACTGCGTGCCTTCTTATAGGAGAACAGAGGTTTTTCCCATTTGTAGTTGCCCGTGTGGAGTATGGACCAGTGTTTCTTTATGCTCTTGCTCACCTGGTTGGATACTGCATTATACGTCGTGACGCATGTTAGTGGAACGTCACCATCGTTTTTGGTTGTGTCTTCCAATAGGGCTTGTCGGGGTTGGTTCCGTGCTCTCTTCTGGCATTTGTTTGTTATTTTCTGGGGGTAGCCACGGGAGGATAGTTTTTTCGTTAGGTCTTCCGCCTGGCTTTTGTAATCGGACAATTTGCTACAGTTCCTTCTGAGGCGGAGATACTGTCCATAGGGTAGGTTTTCCCTTAGGGGACGGGGGGTGGAAGCTGTCGTATCTTAGTAAGTTGTTCTTTGCCGTGGGTTTGAAATGTGTCTTAGTTATCAGATTATCATTTTCTCTTTGTATTTCAATGTCCAAGAAGACCATCTTGTCCCAATGATAATATCCCATGGGCTAATGTACTCAAATGATCTGCTATGTTTTGGGTCAGTGTACCACGACCCGACCCCCTGTCTCATGATCCTACCTTGGACTACCTGCATATGCTTTACGTTGATAATACAGATCAACCGCCACTAGCAGTCAGTGTTCCCTAAATAACATCCTCTTTTTAATGTGCAAAATAACCTTGTACGTTATCGCTTCTATCCACCTAAAAACTACTCCCGTCATGACAGGTAACTCCCTCTGTCACCCACACCCCTACCACAATCTTTTACAAATTGCTGATGTTAATACACCAGCCGGTATTTGTAAATCCATCTCGATTTACATAAATGCCGAAAAAATCCTGGCACGCTGTTTGTTTACAACATACACGTTGCAACCGTCACTACGTTCCGAATCCGCCCAGTAACTCCTCCCCCTCCGGCGGACGGAACCACGCCCATCCCGGAAGGAAAACATCATTTAACGATAGAACTCCCACACAGCACCACTAGCCGAGCAGAGGAGGATAGCAGTAGGTTAATGGCCGTTACCTTCTTCCGCAAACTGTAAGTAAATGCCCCTCTCCTTACCTAGAGAGCCGGAACCCAGAACCGGAGAACGCATTGATGCCTGCCGGGCATATCGCTCGGTGCACGCTAAAATATTTGTATCACTCATCCTGTAAATATTTTTCGCGCCATTTCAGAATATGTTATGTCGGTTTGAAGAACCTACCCCCTGCCCGTTGAAGCACTTTAGAGGCTAGAAACAAGTAAGCCCCCATTTCGAACCATGGAATTTGTGTGTACTCCTATATGTTATATGTGTGTATGTCATGTATGTTACAGTCTGTCATTTGGCGCCACTGAATGCTAATGCACATACGATAAAACGCCATAATCATCCACATCTACCTGAGGTGCACATTGATATTCACTGCGCACAAATATGGATATTAGATGAATGACATGAATGATGAAACACGGATGCATGTATTCGAAAAGAAACGCATGCTTGTAAACCGATATGAAGGCGATAAATAATATTGCATGTAAAAACACACGCACCTATTGATAAGTGTGTGTGTCCGGATAATACCTCCTTTCCAGCTACACGTATTGAACACGATACTTTATCACTCGGAGGGCATTTCCCTTTGGCATGAAAAGTCACAGCACAGAGACACTTCACGACGTAACAGGAGAGTAATTATGAACTTAACTGAAAACAGTTTATTTTTCACTTTTCTCCACAGGTCTCTTTTTCTTTTAACCTTTTCTGACGGCTCTCATCACCTTGATTGAGCACATCAACCACTGGTTATTTTTCCAGCTGGTATACAGGGGATCAGGATAGGGTGCGCCTTTTAGGGGGCCCACACCTCCCGTCCACCTGTTCTTTGGTCCTGAGGAATACCGGGCAGTTGCCCTAATGGTAGAAACATGTTGACCAAGCTACACAGACACATATAGAGATACACTGGTCGTAACTCACCTACCAGTATCTCGCCACCGATTTTTAACATTGTTCTGTTACTTTAAAATAAAATTTAATTTTAAGTTAAACCAGGACAATTTTTAACACATTTTTTGCACTTACAGTCACAACCCGCTCCACTGTAACACAGGTGTCGAAGCACATCCTGGTGACGCTAGGTCACCAGGGTGGACCCCGATGATGAAGCAAGTCACCACTAGGTTGGTGAGTGAGGGGTTTTAAAACAAAAGGTTGAATTTTTCCTTTTTGCCAAGAAGTTCACCCTCCGAAAGTTTTTTCAAAACTCTACGCAGGGGATACTCCTCTCATTGGTTTCATAAATTTTACAACGTTGCCTGTTACCTGCCTAAAGTTGTTAGAAGCCCATTTGCATGAGCTTCCAACTGTCACCTAGGAGCTGAATAGCCCCTTTCATGAGGTGTGAACCTGCTCCCAGAGCTGGGACAAAGGCCTTGGATGTAGAGAGGTGTTCTGTTTCTCTGGCAGGCTGACAAGCTGGACTGTGCCAAGGAACTTAATTACCTTCAAACGGGCCTTCTCGGTCACAGGCAGGTGAAGTTAGTACCTAGGCCTGCCCCCTTCCTTTGTATGCCTAGCCAGTTAGGTGCCAGGCCCTGTGGGAGGTGAGCTCCTGCCAGAACTGGTTTAGAGTGACCACAGTGGAAGGTTTGCTCATTACCCAGGCCACACCTCTAGGGGGAGCACAGGAGCTCTGCACAGGGGAAGAGAGGTTCTGTTATGTTGGGGTTGGGCGGAGAAGGACACTGTGGGATTGCTAGCAGTAAATCTCAAACGCACAGGAAATGCTGCAAAGTGGGTATGGTCACCAAGGGGAAATTGGTTAGGGAGTGACCAGGAGTTCCCCCTCCCACTGGCTAGCGCTGGGCATAAATGCATCACCCACAGTACCCTCCTGAGAACTCTGCTGAACCTGTGGAAGATTCTATAGATATTGACTGCCCCAGGTGCTCCATGGTGTGTGCTATTCCAGGAGAACACAGATGTCATGTTACAACCATGTGCCACGTTGCAGAAGTGCTGACTTTTTTCAAGTCAAGCCACTGCTCTCGTCCTTCAACGATCTGACCAGGTTCAAGAAAGCAAATGCTCTATTGTCTTGCAAAGGGCCTCTCAACAGTCTGGTCCTGGCAATGATAACTATATTGGGAGGTACCTAATGCCCAATCTATTGGGCATTCTCTATTAAGACATAAAGTACAAGTGCCCTGGACACAGTTGGTGGCCTCAAATTAATTAATTATGCAAAAGTAGACAGAATGTTGAGCCGGCATTGACTGCCAGGCAAAGGTATTCCCGGCTCCTTTGTAGGGCCCTCTTGCGTACTACGAAGAGGCCACTGCGCAGCCGCGTCCGGTTGACTCATTAGAACCGCTGCTCACACCCTGGTCGTACCTTGAGTTTGCAGGCGCACCTGTGGCAGCAGTCGGATGTATTGAGCCTAGGGTGGACCCTCATTCCAGGTAGTTACAGACACTATCCCTTGTCCTGAGCCTTTCACCTACAAATGATGTATTTCAAGTGTTAGTGTAATTAGTTCAGTTGAAGCCAAACAAGGCTTCAGCATCCATGATTCATTAGGAGATTACACCAAAATCAGGACTGGAAACACTTTCTGGAAAGGACTAAAGTGAGGTGGTGACCCCAGATGACACCCAGAGCTCTGGCAGATTGAGGACTTTTGAGATATTGTGCTGTGTGCAGGAGCTCTGGCAGAGTGAAGACTGAGACAATGAGACACAGGGAGGTGGGGACCTGGAGGAAGTGCTGGCAAGCAAAAAGAGTGACTGGTAGTCAGTCAGTGAACAATAGCCACTACGTGGGGAACTGACTTGCTAGACAGATGCACTTTATTTATGCAATTCAGGTGTGGAAGGTGGTCATTTAGGAAAGATCACCAAGTGGTTGGCTAACTCAGAGTGGGACATGGCTTTACCAGTGCTTTGAATCGGCCGAGCTAAAAGGTGACTTCTGCAGTAACCTGCTCCCGCAACTGGACGACAATATATGCGCCATGCACAGCTCCCCTCTCCACACTCCAGTCCAGGAGCTAGCAGAGCCCAGCTCTCCGGTGTTGCTGCACCGCTCGGCTTCCTCCCTGATTTCTGAGTGCTTTCTCTTGCTTTTGCCCCATTTTTTACTGCTTTCTCCTCCTTGCCCCTGTTTTTTCTGAGTGCTTTCTACTGTTTTGCCTCCTTTTATACTGCTTTCTTCTTCCTTGCCCCTGTTTTTTCTGAGTGCTTTCTACTGTTTTGCCTCCTTTTATACTGCTTTCTTCTTCCTTGCCCCTGTTTTTTCTGAGTGCTTTCTACTGTTTTGCCTCCTTTTATACTGCTTTCTTCTTCCTTGCCCCTGTTTTTTCTGAGTGCTTTCTACTGTTTTGCCTCCTTTTATACTGCTTTCTTCTTCCTTGCCCCTGTTTTTTCTGAGTGCTTTCTACTGTTTTGCCTCCTTTTATACTGCTTTCTTCTTCCTTGCCCCTGTTTTTTCTGAGTGCTTTCTACTGTTTTGCCTCCTTTTATACTGCTTTCTTCTTCCTTGCCCCTGTTTTTTCTGAGTGCTTTCTACTGTTTTGCCTCCTTTTATACTGCTTTCTTCTTCCTTGCCCCTGTTTTTTCTGAGTGCTTTCTACTGTTTTGCCTCCTTTTATACTGCTTTCTTCTTCCTTGCCCCTGTTTTTTCTGAGTGCTTTCTACTGTTTTGCCTCCTTTTATACTGCTTTCTTCTTCCTTGCCCCTGTTTTTTCTGAGTGCTTTCTACTGTTTTGCCTCCTTTTATACTGCTTTCTTCTTCCTTGCCCCTGTTTTTTCTGAGTGCTTTCTACTGTTTTGCCTCCTTTTATACTGCTTTCTTCTTCCTTGCCCCTGTTTTTTCTGAGTGCTTTCTACTGTTTTGCCTCCTTTTATACTGCTTTCTTCTTCCTTGCCCCTGTTTTTTCTGAGTGCTTTCTACTGTTTTGCCTCCTTTTATACTGCTTTCTTCTTCCTTGCCCCTGTTTTTTCTGAGTGCTTTCTACTGTTTTGCCTCCTTTTATACTGCTTTCTTCTTCCTTGCCCCTGTTTTTTCTGAGTGCTTTCTACTGTTTTGCCTCCTTTTATACTGCTTTCTTCTTCCTTGCCCCTGTTTTTTCTGAGTGCTTTCTACTGTTTTTGCCTCCTTTTATACTGCTTTCTCATTCCTTCCCCCATTTTTCTGAGTGTTTTCTCCTGCTTTTGTCTCGTTGTTACAGCATTCTTCTTCCTTTCCCCTGTTTTTCTGAGTGCTTTCTCCCTCACAGGTGATATGTCACGCTTTAGAAACTCTGATTGATTAACAGAATCGGAAGTAAGTTATACAGGAGGGCACTAGCAGGGGACAGGTGGAGCATCATGAGACAGGGGCACGGGTCCAGGCCAGTCGCGGCCAACATGGCTCGCATGTAGGGGGGGGGGGCGGGCACTGGGGGGCACATGGGTAGTGGGCAGGGGGGGTGTTAATTTAATAATAAAAAAATAAAAAATTAAACGTGTCTTTCCATAGGCCGGGTCCCGCGTCTTCGGGCTTCTGCTCTACTGCTTTCCTCTCTCCAGCAGGAACAGGAAGCAGGCTGCCAGGCTCCCTCCCCTAAGGCAATCACAATGCTGCAAGCAGCGTTGTGATTGGTTGGGACGGCGCCCAGCCAGGCGCTTATGGGGATGCCATGTTTTCCATGTAGGCAACCTTGCAGCCTACATGGAAAACATGTTCTGTTGTTGGCAGTAGAGACAATCGGCTATTGTTTGATAGTAAACAGTTGTAGAGAAGTTACTGGGGTGTTTAAATTGCAGACATGTTGTGGTCTGCAGTGGCGCCGGGATTTAAATGCCCTGGTCGCGTGCCTGCACTTGCTCTAACGGCTTATTGATCTATGCTAAAATGTTATGAAAATGTCGTCTGGACTAGCATTGTTTTATGGATACATTACTTTGTCCTAGTTTATGTTTTTTGGCTACTGTTTTACTACAGTGGTTTTATTACCCGTCAATTAAAATAAACTGCTTGAGTGCTGTGGAGAGCACCCGGTGAAGGCGTAAGGATCGATAGAGTAACATGGGGAATGTGCTCACTTTTTTTACACAGAGTTTTATATAGCGCAAACTTGACCCGAATCGGGTATCAGAGCGTTTTACATAGCACCAGTTGCGTTACATGAGGACACATTCATTTTTGTTAGGCATGGGGAGATTAAGTGATTTGCCCAGAATCAAAGGATGTAAAAAAAATATAAATCCAGTACTTGTATAGCACACAAATCACCCCCAAAGGGGTATCTCGGCGCTGGGGGCCACTGGGAAGATTAAGCGAGCTATTGCCCAGAGTCGCATGGTGCTGGGCAGACCCTGCTGCCGGAGCCGGGGATCAAACCGTGATCCGCAGCATCCAGCATCAGTCGCCCAGGCCGCGGTGCCACACCTCTTCCCAAAGGATGCTCAGCGTCCTTGCCGAGACTTGAACCCGGTTCTCCAGATTCGAGGTCGACCTCCCTAGACGTTAGGCCAACTCCTCCACAGTATAAACATCATGCGCTGTCTTCATTGCTTTTCTTCTGCAGATAGAGTCTTTCTGATATTCCAGTCCGCACTGGTTCTTCGGGGGTCTTCACGGAGTCTTCTGTCTCGTCCACAGGGTTCTTCAAAAATACCGTATTGGAGCAAAAGGATCACTCTTGGCCAGCAGTTTCTTGCTCCCCATGAATTGTATTGCTTGCTTGTACCATAAACTGTCGAGGATCAGCCGAGGCTTCCATATTATATGGGCTGACAAGCTGCCGTGACCCTCGTAGTCCGGCTCGAAGGGTGGTGAGGCTAATCCCATCTTCTCCACCTCGAGGTGGTCCTCTGTATCCTGGACAAAAGGGAGCTTCTGCTTTGGGAAGGGGAGGATGGGCAAGGGATGCAAGAGAAAGAGAGATGGCACAACCCTTGTTTCCAGCAGGATGGTTGTTAGAAGACCTGGACTGGACTCTCTGAGGTAGAGGATGGGACTGCGTTGCTGTGGCACACTCCGTCTCACTGTCAAGAAGGAAAAACAGAAGACAGTGAGTATTGTATAACTAACTGCACAACTACAGTAGGTCATGAGAAGGTGGAAAGAGTGATGTGGCTCACCCAGTGTGAGAGGGGCTTTGCTGTAGCCAGACCAGAAAAACCAGGAAACTTGCCGGAGAACCACAGATGAAGTGTGCACCCCTCTACTGGAAGGTAAACTCTAGTCAGCAAAGTCAAAAAGGGAAAATCACTAGTCAGGTACAAAAGCAGGTTACAAGTCACAGGGGAAGTCAGGAGTCCATGTAAAAACGAAAACTGAGTAAAAAACCAAACATAAGACAAAACAAGGGTAGGTACAAGGAGTAGGGAGAAGGGAGAAGGGAGACCAATGGAACAGAGTAGAAAGAGCAAACACAGCAAGGGTGAGGGAATGGAAATACAGGTGCAAACAAAAGCATTAAGCAAAAGAGTCGAAGCAGCTGAAGTTGCTAGACACCATCCCTACTGTCCAGAATGGCTTTGCAGTGCTCTGCCATCTCTGACCTGGAAGTCAAATCCAGGTCGTCGGGTGGCTGGAGCAGCATGTTTCGGATGAAACCCAACCCTGGACCCTATTGTCCGCCATGATTGCAGGCTCCAATGGTCTGTCTTTTATCCCCTCAATGTTACGTGCTTCCTAACTCTCTTTTGTGGCATCCACAGTGCTTAATTTGAGTCGGTGGTTTTGGTGCTCGGCACTGCACTTCATTGTCAACACTGGCACTTATGACAGTCCGCCACATGGTGGTACTTATGCTTCATATAGAAAAGTGCTAACAGCAGTTGTTTATGGATTCAATATGCATTGGAAATTACTAATACCTACAACCAAGCCATTTTTTCAGCTTTTAGGGGCCTGGAGCAGTCCCAAGTGTCACTCTTGTAAGAATGTGATGGTTAGTAGTTCTGTTGATACTGACTTTGGCGGCGCTGGCAGGGGCCATGGATGGTGCAGTGCCTTCTGATGAGGGTCCTGGCACTTATTTATTTTTATACTAAGTAAGCACTGGGCATCTTGTGTTGAAACCTGCCACTGGCTTCAAGGGGGAAGAAGCACTGACTAACCCAACCCCATCGGTTCCTGTGATGGAATTGGATGTTGCAGTTGTGTCCAAGCAATCATTTTTGAATCTGAAGAGGTGCAGACGCGCACATTCTGTGGATGGTACACTTGTTGGCACTCTGTATGGGGAAAAAACTCTGTTGTGTGACCTTCCTCTGGTCTTGCCTTCTGTCGCTCTCCTGCTCTCTCTTAATTTTCTACACTTCTTGCCCAGTCCTCTGTTATCTTTCTTTCTCTTTCCTTATCTAACTCTCCTTCTTTTTTCGCACTGCTCCCCAAGCCTCCTTCTCACTTTTTTCCATATTTCCACTAGTCTCAACCTGTATTTATTTATTCTTCTTTTTACGTCTAGCTGAAGAGAGTTTGAGCTCAGTGAGGGCAGGGCAATGGATGCAGGAGAGAACAAGCTTTAGAAATACAATAGGTCTCGCATTTTTTTGAGTTAGAGCTATTGGCATAGCTCAACAGCTACCTGACAGAAATTGCCACTTTGCAGGTGCCGAACAGAGCATTGCTCTGTGAAATGGCCTGAAAGCCTGAACGATGTTAATAGCCCACAAAATAGAAAGGCAGATCAGGATGACCAGGATGAACCACGGACGTATTGGGATGGCCAACGCAAGCAAACAATGAGTGAAATCACATGGGCGTGACCCAAGCACGGAAAGGCGGGAGAATAAGACCAAATGCACCAATAAAAGCCCCGTATTTCTAAATGGCACAACAACAAACAAATGGGAATTCATGGGCATGCCAAAAGCCAATAGAGGAGATAACAACTGGTCTTGCAGACAGTGCATGGTGCTGCCTAGGCTCAACCTAGAAAATGAAATTTTAGGAATGCTCAAGTAGTAAACACCATTCATCATGGGTGTGTTCTTGATCCATGAGTTGTAGATTTCAATGGAGTTCCAGCGGTGTCCTTCTAAACAACGCTGGCGACATTACCAGGATGCAGTATGATTGTGAAACGAAAATATCTATTGGGGTTGTGAGTCTGTGATTTAGGATATTTTGTGCTTTAAGAATACATGATCATGATACCTGTAGGAAAGTAGGATCTGCTTCTTATGGTTACCCCCACTTTTTGTTTGCTGTTACACTGTTGTGACTAGTCTAACTGGCATCCTTCTAATAAGGCCCCCAGTCTATCTGCTTTCTCCTTAAAATGTTATGCCATGTACTTTGATACACTCCAGATTGGTTCCTGGGGTACCCTTATAAGTCCCTAGTATATGGTACCCAGGAAATAGGTACCCCAGAGACCTCCCATGGGCTGAAGCATGTATTATGCCACCCATGAAAGGCCATGCAAAATGGACCTACAGGTCTGCTATTGCAGCCTGTGTAGGATGGTGCTTGCTCCACTTACTTTAAATATAGCTTCACTATATCTAAAGGTCACTAGACTTAAAACGTACAAGTCACCCCTATAGCAGGCCTTTACAATCCTTAAATATCAAATAATTCTACAAAGAGCTGCAGTTCAACTAGTCATTACTAGGTGTCCCTCACGAGTCAAATGCAAAAGCATTGAAATTATTACATCAAGCTGCAGTTCAACTAGTCGTTACTAGGTGTCCCTCACGAGTCAAATGCAAAAGCATTGAAACCCTTTCATGAAGCTGCAGTTCCACTAGTCGTTACAAGGTGTCCCTCATGACTCAAATGCAAAAGCATTTGACTTGAGGGACTCCTAGGAACGACTAGTTGAAATGCAGCTTGATGTAAACATTTCAATGCTTTTGCATTTGACTCGTGAGGGACACCTAGTAACGATTAGTGGAACTGCAGCTTCATGAAAGGGTTTCAATGCTTTTGCATATTTTGATATTAGATTCTATATTATTCGCTGCCCACTGCTAATCTTGTCCCATAATGCTTTGCAGGGCCTTTGGTTGGGATTGTATTTTTGCCCATAACTGTGCTTGGGGTGGTCCTAAGAGGATGGGACCACCACTGAATCTTTCAGCATGATATGCTCTTTGTGCTCAAGGCATCTGCTTGGTCCTCCCCCTAGGTTAAGGGTGACCCCAAAATCATCACCTCTCTCATTGCCTGATTGTTTCATTTTCAAAGTTCACTTTTGTGAATTGTTTATATGTTTTTTAGCATGTAAAGTTGCTTTATCAGAGAATTTGTGGGTGCAGTTTAGTAGTTCTCTCCATGGTGGAGCGGAGTTTTTGCCGGAATGTGTAGTTAACAAATCTCCGCGTGGGCTGGGGTCAAATATATTGTAATGGTGGAGTGAGCAGTGAGGAAGGCTCGGCTTCAGCGATCTAAAGGGTTGTGGGTGTGTTTGGGGTGTCACCTACCCTTTATGATTGGGGTAAAAGTATGGTTGCCCCACTGGGAATGAGAATCATTAAAGAGGTGAGCGGTCCAATCTTATTTATTTATTTATTCAGTGTTTTCTATAACGCAAACATGATCCTTGGGTATCACAGCTCTTCACAATTACATGTCATCAGCATTTCCAAACACACAGAGTGAGGAGGTATCAAACCCATCAAATGAGTAAATTGCGTACCTGAGTAAAACAATTCTATCTGAATTGTACAGGAGGGCCAATTGAGTATAAGAATGTAATGCATAAGGACACTCATAGAAAATTAGTAAGGTCTGCTGCTATACACATTACTCTGATACTGGGGCATATGCATCTGTCTGATCACCTACAACCGAACTTGAGAAAATCTCGGTTCAAGCGCCAAAGAGAGAATCAAACAGCCAATACAATGTGGTTGTGTTCCACACACAATGATTATTATATCCTTATAGCCCACCGTAGCGGGCTATGCCAGCTATTAAAGGCCCGCTCCTACGTTAAAGGCTAGAGCCAAAGGCGAGGGAATGTAACAAGGGAGCAGCACTTTAATGGCCGGTATAGCCTTGCAACAAAGGGCTATAAAGCTATTAGAACATTCTGCCACTTTAGGGCAGAATGTTCTAACAAATAAAACAAAGTCTTCAGAGAGCGCTAGGGGATTTAAATCCCCTCGCGCTCCGAGAGGCCTTTGTAAAACATTGGAATGTTGCTCTGTGGGCCTTTCCCGGCCCGTAGAAGCAGGGAGCACTCCACTGTCTTCAGTGGAGCTCCCAACATTCCAATGTTCTAATACTGAATAGAAGTTGCTGGTTCTGAAGTTGAATCAGATGTCAAAGACAGTACATTAACCAACACACACGTCTTTCACCCCTTCCTGGCACGGAGGAATGGGGCCTTTTTCAAGGCTGGTGAAATTAGTGAGATTTACAAGGTGCAGCAATCACTTGTCATGCTTTCTGGTGTGCAATATATTTTAAGAGTGTTTGACACCTAGAAGCACAAACTCAGGACTCAAAACGTACCTCAGTGGTTGGAGTTGGCTTCATTAATAAGAATGCATTTTGTCCTACACAAACCCTTTTTAGAAACATTAGGATAAAGACAGACTGGGGAAAAAAATGACGTTCTAAGCTATACCCAGGGTCACTGTAATTATGCGATTGTGTGGCTGCAGCATATTTTGCATAATTATAGATTCGTTGGACCTGACCCCTAACACACCATCTGCCACTTAAACTGTAGATTTTAACAAAATAAAAATGTTGTTTCTAGCTCAAATGGCATAAAAGTTATTTTAAACGCATTGACACGTGTTGCCGCACAGTAGAAGGCCCTTTGCAATGGTTGACTGGTCACCTTTCTATTGTTTACGGCCATATTTGGGTATTAAGCTGCTACTAACGAGGTGCAACTAATTCCCAGACAGTGTTTACAGGTTTAAAATAATAAATAATACTATCACAAAATGAGCCGCATTTCTCTGCATAATTAGTTTTCTTGCTGCATACATTTCTCAACCCTGCTGTACAGTTTGACCCTCCCCTGCTGCATAATTCCAGTGGCCCTTCCTATACCATGCAGTTGGCATGCAGCTCTTTGATGAGAATTCATAGGTCCCTGTGCTATATCAGGATTGTAACTGAGGAACTGAAATTAAAAGGAATCTCTTTGACAAAATCACTAACCCACTGAGCTACCCGCATCAAATACGGTTATGTGGTCTGCATGGTACATGTTCTTTGGAGCAGGGAAATTAACCCTCTGTGCCACTATACAATGAGTCAAAAACTGCCACTAGATAAAGCTCCAATATTAGATTATTGACTATTATTGTAATAAAAAATGGGGTGTAATTAGCTGGAATATGGCCTTCCCTTGCAGCTGAGGTGAATAAAAAATGCTTTTAAATGTATGTTGTGTGGGTGCTTGTGGGTGAGAGTGTGCTTTTGTATGAGAGAGTGTATGTGTAAGTGTGTGTGTGAGTGAAAGGGAAGGTTAAAGGACATGTGATGTCACTTGCATTACCCAGAGGCTGTTACTGCATGGGGCGGAAGGACATTAACCCATTGCTTTAATGCGCTACCCGCCGGAGCATATATATAAAACAAATGTTTGGTAAGCTTCATATCGCGGCAGACCTGGGCTGCCATTGTATTTCACTGATAAAAGGCTGTCATGTGCCGCCCCCAAGCTGACGAGCTTTGGAACGCCTGCACACTATGAGTGGGATTATACCTGAGAAAAATGGCAGCATGGCCAGCAACCCGCAAATATTCTCTACTGATGAGGAAGACTGCATTAGCTGAAAAATAATATGAACTTAGTGTGAAAAACTGAACTACAACTACCAAGGCGCTATGGGGTAATGACGCTGTTACATGCAAGCAATGTATTCCTACCCAGCTTCACTGATAAAAGGCTGTCATGTGCCGTCCTCAAAGCTGACGAGCTTTCGAACGCCTGCACGCTATGAGTGGGATTATACCTGAGAAAATTGGCAGCATGTCCAGCAACCCGCAAATATTCTCTACTGATAAGGGAGGAATCCCGAAACACTGGTGTCTAGAGATACGATTTCGAATGACTGCATTAGCTGAAAAATAATATGAACTTTCTGTGAAGAACTGAACTACAACTACCAAGACGCTATGGGGTAATTATGCTGTTACATGCAAGCAATGTATTCCTACCCACCTTCACTGATAAAAGACTATCATGTGCCGTCCTCAAGCTGATGAGCTGTCGAACGCCTGCACGCTATGAGTGGGATTATACCAGAGAAAATTGGCAGCATGTCCAGCAGCCTGCAAATATTCTCTACTGATGAGGGAGGAATCCAGAAACACTAGTGTCTAGAGATACGATTTCGAAAGACTGCATTAGCTGAAAAATAATAAGAAATTTGTGTGGAAAAAGTGAAGTACAACTACCAAGGTGCTATTGGGTAATGGCGCTGTTACATGCAAGCAATGCGGTCCTACCCACCTTCATTGTATTTCAAAATGCCATTGTAAAGGGAGGGGGCGTGTCTGTTCCCATGGAAAGTTGTAGTGCTGTGTAGTTAAAGTGTGAATGACAGGCTGGCCGGTCTATGGTACTCGGCTAGCCTGACATGCGCACTTAAGACTTCTAACTGAAAATTCACTGTATGTTGAGGCCGTGGGCCGGGGCAGCAATATCAGATCTCTGTGTTTCCACTGGGGCGCTGTGATGACTTGCCTATCCAATCCTGGCACTGCTCTTATGCTATATGACATAATATACTTCAAAAGGGCTGCGTCAGGATTGGATCTCAGCACAAAACAACCCCAAGCTCTCACACGGTTGATTCAGATAGTGCGGGCGGGTGGAGCAAGCAATATGGTCAATTATGGTGCAGCTTTATTGTAAAGCACACAGCAATGGGCTGTGTTTTTTGATTATCTTCCTCCCGGGCTTCCTTCCTTGTAGCTAGTGTGTGGGAAGATATATACTGGCGAGATCCATGGTGGCAGCTTACAACGGCACTCATGCACAATTGGACATTATAACGAGGTAAGCTGCCTTTTATGAAGCCTCATGTTCTTCTGAAGACAAGCATCATTGAAGCACGGAGCACAATAAGAGGATGTGGTGTCATGTTCAGAGCTGCTGACTTGGCAACAGGGTATCCAGGTTCCAGTATTGGTGCTGGCTCATCATCTTGAGATTCTGGGAATAAACATTTAATTTCCCTGTACTCCAAAAAATAATAAACTTGACCTTGTCTAACGTAACTGATGCTCATGTAAAGTGCTCCAACACTTTTCAGTTGAGTCGAGCTATATAAAAACTACAAAAAAGAATAACTGTAAGTTGGCAGTTGTGTCCAAGTTGACAAATAGTCCTTTTATCTAATACAATTGTTTTCAAAACGAAGTGCTATATTTCACTCTAAACGCTTGTTACCTCTCTATAGGCATTTTCTAATCACAGTGTGTGTGTGTGTGTTGTGGAAAATGAATGCGGTTTGGTGAACATTATCCGCGCCATCTTGCCTTTTTCCTCGATGCCACACTTTTTGTCGCACACACCCGCCATTTTAGCTGCCTTGATCAGAACCACCCTCTGCACACCCCTGACCCCCAACACGGCTCTTCACCCCCACAAGCACCCCCACGCACCGATCACTCCCGCTCTCACATGCCTTGCGAGTAAGCAACAGCCATTTTGAGCACCATGGCCCCTCTGCCCCTCGCTGATAGCCAGCGCGTCTCTCACCCTCTCATAGCCCCGCAGGCATCCCCCGCATGTTGACTACCCCCTCGCTCTCACATGCCTTGGGTCATAAACCCCTCTTCAGCGCAGCTCTGCCTCAGAGTCCCATCCTGTTCCCAGCGCGACACCTCCCTTCGTCCCTTTCAGGGTCCCAAGCCCTTTGATATAAACCCCCCTTTTTCCTGTGTGCCCGTTTGTCTTCCTTGTTCCCAAGCCGCCACCTGGCCCTGCAGATACAGTTTATTACCCCGTACAGTAGGGAGCTTCCCCTCCCCATTAAAAGACCCTCGACTTGATCAAAGCCCCCACCCTATGAGATCCGATCAACCTCACACAGTCCGTGAATCGGCGGAATGTCCAGCTGCGCAATAATAATCATCTGTTGTGACCGGGGCGGGGACTTCAACTGTAAATGTGTGGGAACGGGTTTGAAACGGGGATTCCTAGGATACCTTTCCATACATCAAAGTACTGACAAATGTATGTTTCTTGTAATAAAACAATAAACCTAAGTATAAGAGGCCAGGCCTCAGAGATGCAGTTCGAGCACCTCGTGACGATACTTGCTGTCTGAATTGATGTGTTCTCCTCCGGAGAGAATAAACCCTCGTTTCCTGCCTTTCAGTCTCCAGCGCCTGCTTCTTCATTTGTTAATATTTTGTGGGTAATAGAGGCGACACCGCCGGGCAACACAAAAGGGTCTTTGGTCACTGGTTGTCTAGCCACCCTTTTACAATTGGCGTCCCAAGCGTGGGGCCCATCAGCGACTCGTGGATCCAGTGGGAGAGGTCCTGACGACAGAGTGAACGACTGCAACGATCGGAAGGTACCCTGTCCGATAGACCCTCGTCTGACAGCCGATCATCCGAACTTCACTGGTTCCGAACAGACCTCTCTCGAGTGATCTACGGTCCTGACTGGGAACCATCAGGAGTGCCGCGAGGATTACGAAGAAAAGAGGACGATCGGGCGCTGGATTCGGAAGACAAGAAACTGTCCATGCGGTCCGGGTAAGGTCGTGTAGACACGACGAATTAAGAAATTGTTTGATTGATTAAAAAAATACTAGTATTACTCTTTGTTAATTTATTTGGAGTTTCGCTGTCGGCAAACGGAGAAACAACCGGCTCTCCCTTTGCAAACAGTGAAGGATAGGTAACGCACCCGTCGTACCTATCTTTCTCCCCCACTGATCAATTGCCCCTCCCCATTGATTAACTGTTACAGATTGTTTTCTGGAGATTCTCTGTCTGCAAACAGGAAAGAATAGGTCCCCTCTTTGCAGATAGTGAAAGGGTAGGTAACGCAGACCTTTGCGGGCCTACTTATTCTCCCCATTGACCATTTTTATTTTTGTTTTTTGACCATTTTCTTGACCATTTTTTGACCCAAACATTGATTGCCCGATATTTGTTCATGAGGTATTCACTGCCTGCAAACAACGTAGAATAGAAATATTCTGTCTAGTCTTTGCACACAGTGATAAGATAGGTAGTGCTGACTATTGTCCCCATTGTGACCCGTCATGCCTGTCTTCTTCCCACTGATCGATAGCTGGTTCAGCCCGGACCGTTTATTAGAGGTGGACCATCTAGCTCCGCTGGAAGGCACCCCTAATAAAGAAATGTTCACAAAGTATGGATTAATTACCATAGCCTATAGTAAGCTATGGCACAAGTATACCAAAGCAAAACAAGAGAGACAGTGGCCACTGGTAGGATCCTTCGATCTTGACAAAATAGAAACGTTAGAAATAGCCCTTCGTAGTAGCAAGACAACGCCTATTATGCTCGACAGCCTCGGTATGTGGCGCAAAGAAGCAATGCAACGAAAGGAAAGAGATGAAGTCAGAGTAGATAAAGAAATGCGACAGACAACCTCCCAAGCGTCTGGTAGGCAAAAGGAAGGGGCAGCGACGACACAGTTCCAAGGATTAGACACAAAAAGGGAACAGTGTCAAGGGACGTACCGACAGGACAACCCAGAGACACAACGACCTGAAAGTGACCCCCCGACACTACGCACAGGACGAACAGACATAGGACAGAACCAATGTGCTTTTTGTAAATGTTCCGGGCACTGGAAAGCCCAATGCTCGACTCTACGGAACATAGGTAAGAGCGGAGGGCCGACAGAAATAACAGGCCGACAGAAAGGGAAAAGGCGTGAGACAAAGACGAATCAGACTAACACGGACAGAACGGATAGAACCGCCACGTTTGATTATGCCCGATGGCACAGATTTCGTCAGACCGATTTCAACGACGTGTTTGAGTTCTGGGACTGATAACTCTCTGCCCCCCCACTCTGAGAAACAAAAGCAATTACAGGCCTGCGTAGACAACGCCCCATTAGAAAAAGGACTGAAGGAAGCCAAGTCTCTGTTATACAATTTAAGATTTAATTACAGTAAAGGTAACACACAACCAACGATAAATAGAAAAATAGTAAAACATTCTGTAAAGTAAAACCGTACTAATAGGAGCAATGCAAAACACATTACGCTCACTCCGGAAGTTCCCAAAATGTAACAGGTCAACGGTCCCGCCCATCCGGAAGGTGAAACACACAGCACGTGTGGGGCGGGGCCTGCCGACAACCATAGACCAAAAAGGTCGCCGGCGAGAATGTACAGGAGGCTCCACACGCCCGGCATGAAATGGTCTTCCCATCCTCTCCTTACTGGGGCGGCGTCCCCCGGGCCACGAGTAGGGAGGGGGCGGATGCAGATGACCCCCTCCCTCGCATCTCCTGGTCCGGCCATCGCAAGTACCTCCGCTGAACTGGTGCAGGGTGGGCTGGGAGGGAGAGGCGGCGCGAACGAGCCTCTCCCACCTCCACAGGTAGGAGGCTTCCCAGCCCCGGTCCGGCGCCGACATCCTCCAGCCGGGCAAAAATGGATATACCTGCGCAGCACAGACCATACAATGTCCAACGGACCTACTTCCGCAGCACAGAACATACAATGTCCGACGGGCATACTTGCGCAGCACCGGACATACAATGGTCCTCCAGAGTATTCGCAGAGTCAGGGGTGTAGGGTGGTCATCATATGCACCCCTGATTCAAAGGGACGGCGTGGGGTGCACTGGGAGAGGGAGACGGTGTGAACGAGCCTCCCTCGGTGGAGGCGCCACCGCTGCACCCTAACGCCCTGAGCCAAATGTCCTGCTCCAACGGCACGGTGTTCCATTTTTCTCGCCCCAAAGAAGTCTCTTCCACTCTTGAAGACGCGACGAAGGGCGGCTGCTGCAGGGTCTCAAAATGGCGTCTGGGCCTCCTGGAAGGCGGGTCTAGGCCGCTGGAGTAACTTTGTCCGGTATTGTAAATTCGGGCATCTGCCCGCCTGGGCACGAGCCCCCACCTCCGACAACATCCCCACAGCTTTGAAGATTCTACCAAAGTCCCAGGAGCCCTCGGCATCCACAGGCTTCCGGTGGGGAACAACTGCCTTGATCTCTAGCGAAACAACCACGACATAGCCACAAGATGGTGGTGCTCTCGTGTCAGCACCAGCTTCAGTCTGAACCATCCAGAAACATTGTGGACTAACGAATTCGAGTAAGTTCCGGCTGAACCTCAACGTGACCTGGTAGGGAAGATTCTACCTCCCTCCCCTTTTGATTGACGGTCCACATTACCAGCCCCTCTGTTAGCACAGGTTTTTGAACTGCCGAAAGGAACTCTGGTACAACCGCCGGTTGTTGGAAACATTTCGCCCCTGATGCTACTCCCAGACTAACCCGGCCTCGCCCAAAATGGCGCCAGTGTCAATAGGAACTTATGAACACCTCGTGGTGTTTTCTTCTGCTAATAAGACTTGATGTACTGAGATATGTATGTGATCCTTTGTACACTTGACGAAAAAGGGAGGAGGGTTCACTTGGCGAACATTTAGAAGGACTCCGTTAAAATGCTGATTTCAATGTACAATTTATTGTGATATTTATTGTAACCGATGCGTAACGTCGCTTATGACGCACACCCACGGTGTACATCTAGGAAATGTGATTGCAATTAGTCTGACTGTGTTTCCAATTACGAAGTAAATGCCCCTGATCCCTCAATTATTAAATAGACGTTTTTAGTTTCTTGCAAATAACTAAGTAGACCTTTTTAAATGTTTCCTAAATACTGCAAAATAGCCCCCCCCCCTACTGAATGTGCTTCAGCCATCACCATGTCCGAGAAAAAAAAATACGATTGCACTCTCATATTTACTTACTGAGCGATTATGCAAATAAAGGTTTTCCAAACTATGAATAGGTATCGCATACTTTTGTAAATGTGGGAATTAGCGGGAGGGTTTTTCTGTGTGCAACCGGTTTGCTCTCTTTTTAAGGTTGTAAAATGGCTGTTCGGCCCCGGATTGATGATCTAAGGTATGATCCGCTGCCTCCAAATATGCGACTAAGCTCAGGAACTAACGCATAAAGAAGGACCTCAACTTCTGAGAATGGGTAAAGTAAAGCGGTGTGAATGATAGAATGTTATAAAGGTATGGTGCTCGAAGGTACTAAGGGACAGGGTTGACCGAAGAACTGATATGCCTTAGAACATCACAGCTTTGGGAATGATTTCAGGATCCCAATGACTAGATACATCTACAAAACCAGGTACCTCGCGCTAGGCGCCTCTGATTTCTTTTTTTTTTTGCGTTTCCCTACACACGATCTATAATGCCACCCTCGAACCCCCCCATGAACAACCTATCACACTGCCCGCCCCCTTGACTTCAGAAACCAAGATCCTAGGGATTATATCCCGAGGGGTTAAGACGAGTATGTGGTAAGTAAAGAACTTTCGTGCCCGTACCTTTGATATGCTCGAATGTTGTCCCCCCTCCCTTTCTTCCTTTTTCTCCCCCTACAGGTTACATTGGAATCACGACTAGGGTATAGTAAAGATCTGGAGCCGCGCCATGTCCAATACCTGAAGCGGACCTACGCTGCAAGATGGCACCTAAAGACACCCAGCTCAATGCATATCCTTATGTACCCGGCCTAATGCTCTTCCGTCCCAAACTGCATGCTTCCTCCATTCTAACACGAACCCAAAAATGTCTCATGTTGGGTAATGCACTGAATAGCCTAAATAGTACATGGCCACTCTCCATGTCACCCGTGTACTATTTAGCCTATTGTTGATCTCTCTCTCCCTCTCTATCTGTCTCTCTCTATCTGTCTCTCTCTATCTTTCTCTCTCTATCTGTCTCTCTCTATCTCTCCCTCTCTCTCTCTCTCTCTCTCTCTCTCTCCTCCACTCTTTCACTCTTCCTAGCAACTGGCACCTAATTGGCAAACCACCATCCCTGGTGCACCACCCGATTGGCTCCAAATACCACAAGTATTTGCACAAATTCGTCTTAAATCAAATTACATTGATACCACGTTACTACCTCTCCTTTTCTGCTAAATACTGATGAAACCTAGATTGGCCGATAAGAAAGGGACAGGTAAAACGACTAAGGTTCCCTAATCTGACCCGTAATGAGGGAACTATTTGTCAGTGGCTTCTATGAGAAAAATGCCTCAGGTAACGCGACCTTCCCCGTCCTGAAATTATATCAATGTCCAAACAGTAAAAGTGATCGAGACGTCCCCGTTTTCCCAGAATGCCCCCAGTTTTGTATCAGCTGCCCCGGACGAGAGTTCTGAAAAACGTCCCTTGCCCCAGTTCGCTATGTTCCTAGTTGTTTTCCATAAGACCCCACTCACCCCAAGGATGAGTTGAATAGTTATCGCAAGCCCCCGAGTTTTTTGGAATAGCCAGGTTGTAAGAAACTATGTGGAATTTAGAATGATGTTTGCGAAGTTAGAATTAAGTCAAAAATGAAAGAACTTGTTGCAAGTAAACCCTGTTGAAAGTAAAATGTTCAGCCGAAAGATAGGATGCATTGATATAATGAAAAATCGTTTAGCCTATGTTTATTCCTCAGACAGATACCTATCAGACCATGGTGAATAGCACGTTGCACTTTTTCCGTAAAATACAAAGCCCTGAAGAACGGCATAGCTTCGTAAGACTTGTACTAGGAAAGTGGGTCTCTGCCAGAAGAACTGATGTGACTATAATCGAATGCAATGAATAGGTATCAGACCTCGTACCACGACAATGAATGTAATACTAACAAAAAGCCAAAGAAATAGTCACGAAGGAAAGCTGTAGGGAACCCAGCAAACCTATCATCAATTATCTATACGATTGGCTGCAAACCTCAATGTAACGGATGCTTACCCAGTTGCTTGGTGCTGGGAGAGAAATAGATTTATGTGATTACATTCCTTTGCAAAATCTCTAAAGACTGTCTTTTCAAACTCATTTAAAGGAACTACTGTCGGAGGAGAAAGAGACCGGATGTGGGAGCACGCGGCCTGACTGCAGATCGTGGAACATCAGCGACGGTGGCCAAGGCGAGACCGCAACAGTAAGGAGTCGCAGGACGAGGCACTGTTTCCGGCAAAAACGAAAGGAAAGGGCTGACCTGAGGCCCCTGCTTTGTGATCGACATGTGCCGAAAAGTCCCCGCTCTCTGAACCTGATTATGGACCCGCCTGTCTAAAATTTTCCGTCCCCCTGGTCTGTTCCCGATCTGGCCCTGCTCCATCCCCTCCTCCTCCGACCTGCCATAAGGACTATTCACACACCCCCCTCCCTCCACCTGAACTTTCAAGATCCTCTAAATCCTACTGTGCCATCCGGAGAAGGGTATTTCCTGCGTCAAAAGGGAGGGAGCTCCGACTAAGTAGACCACAAACTATGTTAAATCTC
The DNA here is from genome assembly GCF_964263255.1 of Lissotriton vulgaris. NCBI lineage: Eukaryota > Metazoa > Chordata > Amphibia > Caudata > Salamandridae > Lissotriton > Lissotriton vulgaris. Next base: position 1,525,896,773 of record NC_141696.1, on the reverse strand, counting down.
AGAACAGTGACCTAAATACCACCAAGGGTCGCCCCAAAGAGAAGCTAAACGAAGTCTGTGGTTCTGCCCGCTACCGAGCACCTTGAAGATGATGGAAGCAACAGGAAATACCCACTACAGAAACCCAAGGACAGACAGACTCCGCAACTCAAAAACAATTGCGCTCTTCATCACAATCCTTTTCTGTCTCCTCCTAATGACCATGCCCTGGATTATGGAGGAAAATGCACCTGCTCCAAAACCGTAACGCATTTCTCCCACGAGGTCTGGCCTGCCCGCAGACCTCCAACGGCTCAACCCACATGGACATTCCTATTAAAGAACGAATCGTAATACAGGTGCTCAACAGTGCCAGCAGAAGACGACAAAGAATGCTGAGAACTCACTAATAATGGTCCACGACCATAAGACACTGGAAACCCTGATTATTGTTTTTACTACGTCTCATTTCTCTCCCAGCCACCATTGTATTGACTATGCTCCAACCAAGTATGAAATGAACTTCCATACGTAAATAACATATCAGTTCATATTCCGAATGACTATAAGCATCTATGAAATGTACTCAATGTTACCACTACAGAATTCTTCTTTATCCGATATTGCATTACTGTGGCTTTCCTGCAACTAGCTTAACGAGGGATTCGCCTCCTAAGACGATAGATTTAAAAATGTGATGTTTATGTACAGTTCCTTCACCTGGGTTTTTACTTCCTTACTTATGACCACCGCAGTAGACATAGATAGGAAATAGGCCAGCAAGATGTCTTAGAAATGTTAAAGGGAGGACTGTGGAAAATGAATGCGGTTTGGTGAACATTATCCGCGCCATCTTGCCTTTTTCCTCGATGCCACACTTTTTGTCGCACACACCCGCCATTTTAGCTGCCTTGATCAGAACCACCCTCTGCACACCCCTGACCCCCAACACGGCTCTTCACCCCCACAAGCACCCCCACGCACCGATCACTCCCGCTCTCACATGCCTTGCGAGTAAGCAACAGCCATTTTGAGCACCATGGCCCCTCTGCCCCTCGCTGATAGCCAGCGCGTCTCTCACCCTCTCATAGCCCCGCAGGCATCCCCCGCATGTTGACTACCCCCTCCCTCTCACATGCCTTGGGTCATAAACCCCTCTTCAGCGCAGCTCTGCCTCAGAGTCCCATCCTGTTCCCAGCGCGACACCTCCCTTCGTCCCTTTCAGGGTCCCAAGCCCTTTGATATAAACCCCCCTTTTTCCTGTGTGCCCGTTTGTCTTCCTTGTTCCCAAGCCGCCACCTGGCCCTGCAGATACAGTTTATTACCCCGTACAGTAGGGAGCTTCCCCTCCCCATTAAAGGACCCTCGACTTGATCAAAGCCCCCACCCTATGAGATCCGATCAACCTCACACATTCCGTGAATCGGCGGAATGTCCAGCTGCGCAATAATAATCATCTGTTGTGACCGGGGCGGGGACTTCAACTGTAAATGTGTGGGAACGGGTTTGAAACGGGGATTCCTAGGATACCTTTCCGTACATCAAAGTACTGACAAATGTATGTTTCTTGTAATAAAACAATAAACCTAAGTATAAGAGGCCAGGCCTCAGAGATGCAGTTAGAGCACCTCGTGACGATACTTGCTGTCTGAATTGATGTGTTCTCCTCCGGAGAGAATAAACCCTCGTTTCCTGCCTTTCAGTCTCCAGCGCCTGCTTCTTCATTTGTTAATATTTTGTGGGTAATAGAGGCGACACCGCCGGGCAACACAAAAGGGTCTTTGGTCACTGGTTGTCTAGCCACCCTTTTACAGTGTGTGTGTGCGTGTGTTGGCGTGTGAGTGCGCGTGTGTGCGTGTGTGTATGTGTGTGTGAGTGCGCGTGTGGGCATGTGTGTGTTTGTGTGCACCTGCACGGCCGGTATTGGTAAGAGCAGTGGGGCGGTGGTGCAGGACAGGGGGGAAGTCGACATGCGACAGGATAGGGAATATAAAATACATAAATAAAACCATTTACCTTACACTCACCACATCGCTACTAGCGTATTGTAAGTGGTTTTATTTCTTTCTTTCTTTTATTTTCCCTATCCTGTCAAACGTCGACTTCCCCCCACCCCACCGTTCTTACCTGTACTGTCCACGCCTGTGTGTGTTTGTGTGTTATGCAAGCTTTGCTTGCCTTCCTTGCTCCTTTGTGGTAACACTGCAGACAAGTAAGGCACCAGCGGCTGCATTCTCGTTCAAGGGTACAGTGCCAAGCTGTTAGGCAATGAATGTATACGTGAATAGACACTTTTGTGTGCATGTTGTAACTGGGTAAATTATGAAAAAAGGCTAAATATTATCCATAATTTACTTAAGTTTTTTAATGCAGCAATTACAATTTGCCTTCCCATCCCTTCAGAGTTATGTTTTGGGATTATTCTAATGTAAAATCCATCTGCGTACATTTGCAGGTGTAGTGAATGTAAAGAAAATGTCCTTTAACCAACCCCCCCCCCTTGGGCCGCTTGATGTTACTTGCTTTGCTCACTAGGTGACAGTCAAAGCCTTTCTATTGCTTTTCTCCCTGAAGCCAAAATCCTTCAAAAGCTAATCTATCCTCTCACGATGAAAGAAGATGAAGTCCTTCATGACTACCTGAACGAACATTTACAGAAAGGTTTTATTCAACAGCTGGCGCTCCTATCTTCTTGATCCAAAACCCAGGAGGGGAGTATCGGCCATGCATTGACTATACTCAATTTAATGCAATCACAATACACAATAGATATCTGGTACCTCTCATAACACTTCTCTTGGACCAGCTGAGTTCCCCAAAAAGTTTTTCCAAATTGATTTTGAAAACATGCAGTAGGAAAATGAAATTATGAAAAATGTATGGCGTAAGACGAGGTAAGTAGTGTTATGTGTGCTGCTGAGGTCTCGTTGTCCTTGTAAATGTGGAATAAGTGCTGAAAATGTTTATCTGTCTTCTCAATCATGGAGCTCGAGTGATCTCTGATGATCAGTGTTTACAAGTGAAAATGGCAGACAATGCATGCTGTCTATGCCTTTTTTCAAAAAAAAAAACACTGTTCTGCTAAAACAAATAATCTGTGACTGTTTGAAGTCAAAGTTATATCAAAAGAACATACTGACTGTTGACCCGTCAATGAAACTTTTAGCGATTGGTGGTGTAGCTAAATTGAAGTTTTCAAAGCCCACGTGTTGTTTCTTGCTCACAAGTGACACTGCAGATCTTAGCACGACATCGCCACTGCAGGCCAACATTATCCGACTGTGAAATTAACTCCCCAATTCTATTGTGGCCTATCCAGCCCTTAGTAATGTCTCAGTGAGAACTTATTAGTTCTCCACCATTCAATGCGGATCCCAGAGTTTTCAAGAGGCGTAGCGTTGTGCACCATCCAGTCCACATCTGAACCTTAAATTCTTCTCCTGGTTCTTCTATTCATCTTCATCGTTATCTCCTCCTCGTTATCATCATCCTCCTCTTTGTTCTTTGCCTTCTCCCGGTCTTGCACTCCTAATATTCCTCTTACTCCTGATTTTCTTCCTTTTGGCTTTTCTCCTTATGCTCTTCCTTATGGTGGTTCTTGTCCAGGTCCTAGCCTTGTCTCAATCCTCCTTGTCTTGTTCCTGGCCTTCCTCATTCGCCTCATCCTTCTCTGGGAATGTTCTGTTTCTCTGAGTCCTAATTATTGATTGCCCTCATAGTCCTTCTGGTCCTGGCCACCCTGGTCCTTTCCATCCACATCCTCTTGATCTTCCTCCAATGGTCTTCCTCCACATCCTCCTGATCTTCCTCCACAATCTCCTGATCTTCCTCCACATCCTCCTGATCTTCCTCCATATCCTCCTGATCTTACTCCACATTCTCCTGGTCTTCCTCCACATCCTCCTGATCTTACTCCACATTCTCCTGGTCTTCCTCCATATCCTCCTGGTATTCCTCCACATCCTCCCGGTCTTCCTCCATATCCTCCTGATCTTCCTCCACATTCTCCTGGTCTTCCTCCATATCCTCCTGGTATTCCTCCACATCCTCCTGGTATTCCTCCACATACTCCTGGTATTCCTCCACTGGTCTTCCTCCACATCCTCCTGATCTTCCTCCACATCCTCCTGATCTTCCTTCATATCCTCCTGATCTTCCTCCACATTCTCCTGGTCTTCCTCCATATCCTCCTGGCATTCCTCCACATCCTTCTGGCATTCCTCCACATCCCCCTGGTCTTCCTCCATATCCTCCTGGTATTCCTCCACATCCTCCTGGTCTTCCTCCATATCCTCCTGATCTTCCTCCACATTCTCCTGGTCTTCCTCCACTGGTCTTCCTTCACATCCTCCTTGACTTCCTCCACATCCTCCTGGTTTTCCTCTATATCCTCCTGATCTTCCTCCACATTCTCCTGGTCTTCCTCCATATCCTCCTGGTATTCCTCCACATCCTCCTGGTCATCCTCCAATGGTCTTCCTCCACATCCTCCTGATCTTCCTCCACATTCTCCTGGTCTTCCTCCAATGGTCTTCCTCCACATCCTCCTGATCTTCCTCCACATTCTCCTGGTCTTCCTCCAATGGTCTTCCTCCACATCCTCCTGATCTTCCTCCACATCCTCCTGATCTTCCTCCACATTCTCCTGGTCTTCCTCCAATGGTCTTCCTCCACATCCTCCTGATCTTCCTCCACATTCTCCTGGTCTTCCTCCAATGGTCTTCCTCCACATCCTCCTGATCTTCCTCCACATTCTCCTGGTCTTCCTCCAATGGTCTTCCTCCACATCCTCCTGATCTTCCTCCACATCCTCCTGATCTTCCTCCACATTCTCCTGGTCTTCCTCCACATCCTCCTGGTCTTCCTCTGTATCCTCCTGATCTTCCTCCACATTCTCCTGGTCTTCCTCCAATGGTCTTCCTCCACATCCTCCTGATCTTCCTCCACATTCTCCTGGTCTTCCTCCAATGGTCTTCCCCCACATCCTCCTGATCTTCCTCCACATCCTCCTGATCTTCCTCCACATTCTCCTGGTCTTCCTCCACATCCTCCTGATCTTCCTCCACATTCTCCTGGTATTCCTCCACATCCTTCTGGTATTCCTCTACATCCTCCTGGTCTTCCTCCATATCCTCCTGGTATTCCTCCACATCCTCCTGGTCTTCCTCCACATCCTCCTTGACTTCCTCCACATCCTCCTGGTTTTCCTCCATATCCTCCTGATCTTCCTCCACATTCTCCTGGTCTTCCTCCATATCCTCCTGGTATTCCTCCACATCCTCCTGGTCATCCTCCAATGGTCTTCCTCCACATCCTCCTGATCTTCCTCCACATTCTCCTGGTCTTCCTCCAATGGTCTTCCTCCACATCCTCCTGATCTTCCTCCACATTCTCCTGGTCTTCCTCCAATGGTCTTCCTCCACATCCTCCTGATCTTGCTCCACATCCTCCTGGTCTTCCTCCACATCCTCCAAGTTTGCCTCCAGGTCATCCTCAAATGACGAAAGTTCTCATCTAATCGAATTACTCATTAAAATGAAATATTTTGATATTTTTCTAATAACACTGGGTCTGTGCAGCAGGAGCAGTGGGAAACCTTGTGTTTAGTTGTATAATTTCAAATGAAGTATTATATTTGATCTTTCCACCACCTCATGGTGTTGAGTCATTTGTTCCTCTGTGCAGACAGCGAAGCATCTGTCTGCAGCACGCAAACGATCTATGTTGTATATTGAAGCCACTACATTTGATGTTATGAGCTTCTCTGAAACCAACATGAACTTCGACTGCAGCACCTCTTGATGTTTACTCATCATGAAGAATTTAGGTTCACGCTTTGTGTTCTGGGGTGACATCAGACTTAGCCTTCTATTCTTCACATGTCCTGATGAAGACATCTGCTTTCAAGGAGCTGAAACGTGTTGTGCTGCACCTGCCACATAAGTATCTTTCTTGACCAAAGGACCATTACTGAACTTACAAGTTTGTTAGAGTACATGCTGAGTGCTGCACATACTCAGTTAAACTCTTGTGCAAAATTGTGTTACTCAATAGCTTTTTACTCACACAATTGCTTCATATTTTCAGCGCTTTTTGTCACAACATTTGGACACCTTTTGATTCATTTTCAGAACTCTTACCGTCTTCTGAGCCGTGTTCAGCCCTTTCACAGCAACTATAGCCAACTTTTATGACTATTTTGATTACATTTGCCATTGTAAGTTATATCACTCAAAGGGCTTAGGAGAAAATGTGCTGAAAATGTCACAATATTTGTGAAGGATTTTGAGGAACAAAAGCTGTGGTATGTTTAAAGTTCAGGCAAAGGAACAGAAATACTCGTCTCAGTCTTAATGAATCCTGCTATCATGTATATTTCTACTCAGAGTTACATTTGTGAACATCAACCAATAAAATCAACCCCTCAGTGTGATTGGTAAAAAAATAAACATTGTATATCGTTAGTGCCCTCTGAATGTTTTCGAGCAATTTCACTTCAGATTAAGGCCGCGCTCATCATCTGGGACGCACTCTTTCCCCGATGACAAGCCTCCCCTTTTAGCTTCACAACTTCCTCACAAAACTCCACACTGCTGTCAAGGCCCGCGGGCAGGGGGGCGTCCAGGCCCGTCTGCTAGTGGTGGGTGGCGTGGGGCTCGCTGGGCGGGGGGGGGGGGGGGGGGGGCAGCGCGTATGGTGGTGTGGACTGAGTAGTGCGCGGCTCGCTGCAGGGTGGGGGGAGGGGGGCGGGGTGCACAATGCGCCAAGGTCTGCCAAGGAGTGGTGGGTGATGTGTGGAGTGGAGACACGCACATGGCACACGCCCGCCAAGGACCGGTGGGTGATGTGTGGAGTGGAGACACGCACATGGCACAAGGACGGGTGGTGCGCCGCTCGCTGCAGCGGGGGCACAATTCCCAAGGCGGCCAGGACCGGTGGGTGATGCGCAACGTGAGACTCGCTGAGGCGGCGAGACGCGCACATGGCACACGCCTGCGAGGGACCGGTGGGTGTGACGTCTAGTGCGCTGCAGAGGTGGGCACAGTGCGTGGCACGCACCTGCCACGGTGGGAGGGGAGGATGATGTGTGGTGACTGAGTCTCCCCGCCACCCCCTGACACGCGCCTCGCGCCCTGGTATGACTCACTCGGCGCTGCAGCCACCAGGCAGGCGGGCCCTCGGGAGCGCGGGGCTGCAGCCAGCCTTCATCCTGCCAGCTTGGCAGCACGTCTCTGGGAATGCAGTCTGGCGTCAGCCAATGCTTGATTCGTGCTGGTGGTTTATGTGATGGGCGGCAGCATTCACCTGAACTTACTTTCCATCATCTGACTGTGACCCCGAAAATGACACAGTATGAAAAAGGTGAAAGAAGGAGGGGGATACGCATAGGAAAACGGAGACCCTGGAATAATGCTGAAATAAAAAGACCATGCAAGAGTCTGATATAGAGACCGGAAGTGACGAGAGGAGGAAGAAAGAGGCGAGGTGGCATCAAGAGAACCCCGGTGTTTCACATCCCCGACTTTGGGCAGCTCCGCAGTGACTGCTCAGAACAACTTCCAGCATTTGCATTTATTTGTTCACTTTACAAATTAAGCGCCGCTTTGCTCCAAGTTTGCTCTGATACGCATTTCGTTCCTCACAAGGAGCTGCGGGAAAAGTGAACTCCGAAGAGCTTCCCGTTAAACTCTCTTTCCTGTCGAAACACTACATTATGTAACACGCCCTCTTCAGTCTCACCTCTTCACAACACTGGCGCTCGAGAGGCAGGGGAGATCAGCTGTCATTCTGCAAGTTTTGACGACCCTGAACAAGTATTTAGACAACAAATAGCGCTTTATTTTGAACATTTGCCAATGCTCTATCGACGACAGGACAGGTGTTAGAATAAACCCACACAAGAGAGCTCCGTCTGGAAGGAAGAAAGGCTGAGGCGACCTTCACACTGTTGAAATTCGTGACCTTGGGGTCACAGCTATTGCCAGGAGCAGCCACCTACTGGGCTGAGCCATCTGACCAGCTCTGAAGACAAGAAACATTCGATACGAACAATAATCAACGTAAAGACGTAAGGATACAAAACTGATAGAGCGCGCAGGTCACCCGATCCTTATTTACCAAATTTATACGCTACTGGGCCCATCAATAATTTCCATAAATCAGGTAACCTTCACAGCGCTATCAGTAATTCGGGGTTCTTACTTTCTATATATTTCACGCGCACCTGACTTACCAATCCTCGAGAACAGGTACCTATGACCACAATGGATCAGGTGCTATATTTAAGGTTCAGGCAGATAACACTAATACCATATACATTTATATTTTGTTTATAATCATGTAATAACCACAAACACAGGAAGTTTCAAAAGCTTTATCTAAATCATAAAAGGTTGTCGTATGCCATGAGAATGAAATTTACACAGATCAAAACATCTATAACCAAGATCAGAAACACAATATAACTATGAATCAGCGTGAGGATCATTTAATATTCAGAAGGATAATATGAGAAGGGAACATGCTAATCAGATCTAACAGATTCGTATTTCATCACTAAAGGATAGGTAAGAACAAGGGAACATACTACTAAATGCTAATTGGAATATACTGAAAGATTTTGGGAAACAAGTGCTTCAGAATGAATGCAATTTCTATAGGAAGGGTAACAGTGGAACATACCAAATAAGCAATCAATTCAGCGTTTAAGTAAGGGTACGGGAAAGATAAGGAACATGCTAGAAAATTACCTTCATCAGAGTTCAAAAAGTCCGAGATAAATCACAAGCAAGATTGCTTTATTAGGAAAATAGGAGAGAAAGATTTAGATGGACGAACACCCACATATAATTTATATTTACTTAGGACAGAATGAGGACTAACCCTGGCCACGGGTCAGTTAGGAAAGGCGGGAAAGGACCCTCACGGACTTGGAATGCCAGTAGGCGAGCAGGTACAGCTCATGGACAGTTAGGACAGGATCACCCCGGGATATGGATCAGGACTGGACTCATCTAAGGGTACGACCAACACCTGCAGCTTCGGATGCAACGCCTGCGCTACGCCCTCTCTGCAAGGAATCTGCCAATAACCCCGATTGGGTTCTCGAATCTCCAGCAAAGTGCTTCGCCAGCACTTAAAGGTTTCTCCACCCCAGACTAAGTTTGTGGAAATTACGGACAGAGTGCTCCGCAGCTCTCTGTATCATTCACCTATAGAGTTCGTAGGGTCAGTGACAGGTCAGCTATTCGGACAAGTCGGACAATTTCTCTAGCTAAACCTAGGCCAGTTATACTGTTTTCGGGTGAGTAGACCACCCACAAATGTTGCAAGTGTAAGGATTCCCAACTTCGGATTGGACAAGAGAGGTGGTTAGGTCATTGTCACCACCTAGAATTTGGTGTTCCCACAATTAATATTCAATTTCTTGAACCCACCCCTTACATTCCAGTTCCCATGGCATAGGAATATGAAGACAATAGCGTACAGAGTGCAAGTATTACATTGTTACAATTATAGGTGTAGATTCGAGTCTTCTCGATGGGTCGTAGGTTGGTTCCCAGGAGCATCTCAGCTTCGGCAGCCAGCTGGCTGAGTTCCACTGCTGCAAGACTCGCATGTCCCCATCACGTGATTGGTGACACATGGGCTTCCGAGATGGAGTAGCACCTCCCCTCTCAGGCCCCCGGAGAATGTTACATGAAAAGTAAGCGAAAACAATTTAGAAACACAGAAAAAAATGAATACACTGTCTACCATGTTTGGCTTCACTACACCCCTTACTTTATAATATCTATAGCATTAGGAGTTAAGCAGAACGAAACATCTGAGCAAAAGCAGCGGTGGCAAGCAAAGAGCATGTTAGAACAAAGCGGCCATTTTAGCAGTACTGCGCATGAGCGACAAGTTCCCTCCAGAACTACGAGTGCGTCACATCACATGGGTATGACCGACGCATGCGCAGACTGGAATCCCGCATAGCAGCGACCATATTAGTTGCAAGCGTAGTTAGAATTAATAAACACATAGGCAAGCGTCTCTGGGACACCCGCGTGTAGTGTAAAAGTGCAAGATTAATAAACAAAACAAGTTGATTACTATATTAATGTTATGCGAGGGTTTTGAATTCAAGCAAGTCGCGTAATGTGCGAATCCTTGCTCCATCAATCCCCTCTTTGATGATATTTACTATCATCACTATTAATGGAACCAGATGCCAACTTTTTCCTTTCACATCTCACCCATCTCGATTTCAATGAACTTTTTGTTGAGCCTTTTTTCCGCATCCTTATTAGGATGGTAATTCTTCATTTTTTTATATATCTGATTATTCAGCTCTTCCAATTCAAGCTCATCAACATTCCGCTTCACTCCTCTCTCATTCACAGCATCCGTGGTTTACGGAGGCGCTGCGTATCGACCGAAGCCAGTGTAAGGTGGCCGAGAGGGCGTGGCGAGTTCAGTATGATGGAGAGGCCAGACTTGCCTATAGGATGGCGGTTAAAGCCTACCATCGCAATATTCTCTGTGCAAAAAAAGAATATCTTGCCAGAAGGATAGAGGCGGCCTCCAACTCATGCAAGGAGATCTTCACTGTGGTGAGGGAGTATACGGCCCCTAGATCCAACCTGCCTCAAATAGTGTCTTCTGAGTCATGGGTCTGTGATCTTGCCAGGTTTTTTACGGATAAAATTAAATCGATCCAGGCCTCCTTTTAAGAGAGGTCCGATAAAGGGTTTCTCAGCATTGGGGCGGGACTCGTTCCATCGACCACTCCAGTTGTTGTTTTGGCGGAGTTCCCCTCTGTTTCCCCCGATGCTTCCCTTTCGCTTCTGGCCAGCCTTAAATCAGGCTCGCCACTAGACCCCTGTCCGGCCAAATTTCTGGCCAGGATGGCGTCGGTGGTGAACCCTTTGGTCAATCCTCTCTTGAATTCGTCTTTGAGGGAGGGGAGGGTCCCGCGGTCCTGGAAAAGGGCTATGGTGATCCCTCTCCTCAAGAAGCCTGGTTTGGATGCTGAGGTTCTGGCCAATTACAGGCCAATCGCCCTCCTCCCGGCCCTGGCCAAGATCACGGAGAAGCATGTGCATGGCGTTCTTTCTAGCTTTCTAGAATCAAATGACCTACTGCACCCCTCGCAATCCGGATTCCGGCCTAATTTAAGTACGGAGACGGCACTCCTCGAGGTGTCAGAGGTTATTCGGGAGACACTGGACGCAGGAGGCAAGGCCATGCTTGTCATGCTAGATCTGTCGGCGGCCTTCGACACCGTCCCCCATGAGGCGCTTCTCGCCAGACTTTATGACATCGGTCTAAGGGGGACGGTGCTCAAATGGTTTACATCTTTTCTTGAGGGCCGCCGACAAACGGTCTGGGCCTCCGCGAGCTCCGCTGAGATGCCGCCTTTGGGAGTCGGAGTTCCACAGGGCTCTGTGTTGAGCCCGACTCTTTTTAACATCTTCATGACCCCACTGGCGGCACTGGTGGAATCTTTTGGGGCCCAGATCGTGTCTTACGCGGATGACACGCAACTGCTCTTCACGTGCAGGAAAGATCAGGCATTTGATGGAGAGAGCATCCGGGGATGCCTAGGGATGGTTTTTGACTGGTTCCAGCGGAACAGCCTCAAGGCCAACTCCAACAAATCGGAGGTTCTGCTTTTCGGCTGCGCCGCGGACCCTGAATGGCGGGAGTGGTGGCCAACGGACATGTGTCCCCCTGCTCAGTCATCTCTGGTAGCCAAAAACTTGGGAGTCAAGTTTGATAACAACCTCACGCTTAGATCACACATTCTTGGTCTGACGGGCACTTGTTTTGGCATTTTGAAGATGCTCCGGAAGTTCTTACCTCTGCTTACAGAAGAGCATAGAAAGATCACTGTCCAAGCCTTAATAGGCTCCAGATTGGACTATGCCAATGCCCTATATTTAGGGCTCCCGGACTATCTTGTTCAGCGGCTGCAAGTGGTGCAGAACTCCACGGCCCGCGCCATTTTTGGCCTTCACAGGCGAGCGAGAGCATCCGGGTTGGTGCAGTCGCTCCACTGGCTGCCCATCCGGAAGCGGATTATGTTCAGAACTCTGACTCTGGTGCATAAAGCACTCTTTGGCTCGGGAGCAAGGTACCTGCAGCGAAGGCTTGCCTTTAATCGCCCGGCCCGTTCACTTCGGTCGGAATCTTTGTTCACGGCCGTGGTCCCTCGAGTGAGGAAGGCTCGCACTGGGGGTCGCTATTTCAGTCTCAGGGCCCCCCAGTTGTGGAATTCCTTACCCCTGGCTCTACACAGTACTCCCAATCTGCTCCTGTTTAGGAAGAGCCTTAAGACCTGGCTTTTTAACCTTTAGGGTGTTTATCTTTTCTTTTGTTTCTGTCTTATGCTGTTATGTTTTTTAATTTGCTGAGCTGCCTACATAAAGCGCCGGGACACTCTTTCTGAGTAGCCGTGCGCTATACAAATAAAAGTATAACATAACATAACATAACTTCTTTTTGCATTTCTGGCATTTGCAACAAATTATTATTATTAGCACAATTAAACTAATTCCTGCTATTGGCATCAGTATTTTACTCACAAGACTTTTACCTATGTTAGAAAACCAACTACCTACAGAGAAGAGACCATCAGTTAGTCTCTTCCAGGCACTGTCAACCTCCAGTGGTTTGAGTTCTTTTTCCAAATTAGTTATGTTTCTCACATATTTCTTAATTTCAACACTTTTATCTGGAATGTAAGTGCAACAATGTTGCGCTTTCAACATTCTACAGACTCCGCCCTCTTTTGCCAATAAGGTGTCAAGAGCAAGTCGATTTTGTAAAACCATTGATCTGATCGCAACTAGTTCAGTATTGACCAGCAGGAAACCAGCAGCGGTGTCAGTAGATAACCGATCCACCACTGTAGACAATTTGCAAATTCGGTGTGTATTCAGAACCACTCCCATTCCAGGTATCAATGCACTAAATATATCACCTATTATTTCTCCTACACTTTCTCTTCTACTACGTACTAAACCATTAGTATTTTCATTGCTTCCAGCGGCGTCATTCACATGGTATATTTTCGGGAAGACAATGCCAAAATAGCAGCTTCCATACCATGATCCGGCAATTTGAAATAAGCCTTGTTTCCACATATATAATAAACACAGGTTCTGACCCATTTTTGAAACCCCAACCTCCAATTACCTTATAATTGTGTTCGCATTCACTGGAACCGATGAATACATTGTTATAATAACTAGTCTTTTCTCTATGAAGACAAAGTTTCCCCTCTCTTTCGAAATTCAGCAACAGTGCAGCGTTCTCTTCACCATTTGAGGTGCTTTCCATGTTTTCTGCCCATTTAGGAGTTTTCTGTCTTTTGTCATTGGCTTTTCTTTGGAAACTCTCCCTTCTTTTCTCTGCCATGTTTAAAAACATTTTCTCTTGTTCATGTAATAAACAGGTCAAGTTATTTCTGTGTGCTTCACCTAAATCTATGTCACCTATAGTCAGAAAGTATTTTCCCATATAACGAGTCACATCGCTCTTGGTGTGAACAATGTTCAAATTTCCTCGAATAGGAAGTTCAGAAAATATTACGTCAGAGTTAGAATAGTAATACTGTAAGGTTCCTCTATAGAAGAGACTTGCTAAAATACTACAAGAGATTCCATAGGTTAGGGGTAAATGGTGATAGGTCACACCTTCAGCTACAGAAGTGGGTAGCTTCATGCAGACATAACAGTCTTCTATTTCCATGGCTTCTACATAGTGAACTAAGTGTGTCCTGTTTTTGATTCTGTGATAATGTAGTCCTCCCTCATCTGATGCATCTAAGTCCATTTTTGTCTGTCTAAGGCTAGAGGTTTTCTCACGTCTTTCTACACTTTGTGGTGTTTCTTCTTTCGGCAGAACATCTGAGTCCTTTGTCACTAGTTTAGTAGGGTACAGGTTAGAGTCTTTGCTTATCATGAAAGGTATTAAGACTGTTAGTCCTATCCATATTATTAGTACTATTGCTACACTACACAAACATATTTTACAGCATGTTTTACAGCAATTCTGTCTAGGTCTTCCATTCACATTTGAATCAGACATTTTGGCTTAAAAGAAGTTTTCCAACCCCTCTTTGTAACTTTACACAGGAGGCTTACGCAGGTTAACTTTCAGGTTGGGTCTTCTTCTTCGGAACCCTGATCAGTAATCAGTTCTTCATCACTCTTGTCACTTATTTCAAGGTTTTCAAATTCCTCTAATACCAGGTAAGTCCACTCAGGACTTCGATATTTCTTGTTTTGTCTTTTTATTCTGTCACTTCGTCTTTTAGGCTTGGCTCCAGCCCTTTCTTTTTCACTGGCAGCCCTTTTTCTGTCTTCTAATTTTTCCTCTACAGTTTTCAATCTCAGTTTCAGTCTTTTTATGAATCTCAGTTCACTTTTCTTTCCTTTAAGTCTTTTTACTGGCACTGTAATTTGGCTTTCTTCACGAGCTCTTTTGTTTTCATTCAGTTGTGGCACAGCTAATTCGACGCTTCCGTTTTCTCTTCCTGTCTGACTAGTCCCAGGTCTTACTACAGTTTCTTCTGCCTGGTTTCTAAACTGGCCTGGTTCAGGTGTATGCTGATTTTGACTTTCGTTTGTTTCAAATTCTGTTTCCTGAACACGTTCGTCTATTTCTATCTGATCCTGTTCATGCACTTCGAACCCTTGATCTTCTTCCGCATGAACTTCCACTCTAATTTCTAACTGTCCCTTTTCCGTTTCTGGAGTTGTAGGAGGTGTGTCGATAACCTGCCCCGTCCCTATCTGACCTCCCTCTTCATCAGATCTGTCATGGATTTCGATTATCTGATTTTCTCCTCTTGGACCTGTCTCATCCTCCCTATCCCACTCTCTATCTAAGTAGGTGTATCTTCTGGTTCTTATTGGATCAAGAGCCAGATTATCTGCTGGGAACCACTCGTCTTGACTGGTGCTTGGTTGTTCGTCCTCAGCTATTTCAGGACCATCGTCTTGAGACCCTTCAGCTGCACAACCTTCAGCTTCAGCTGCTTCCCTTTCAGTCACTTTCTTGGTATGACTTGCATGGATCCACTTTGGCACACCTGCACACTTTACTGCAGTTGTGGTGATGAGAATCACTTGCCTCGGTTTTCCCCACTTCGGTGCTAGGCAACTCTTTCCGGTGTGTTTCTTAAGCACAACCCAGTCTCCTGGTTTCAGATTATGGACTGGAGTTGTGGGCCTGGCGACGGCGTCTTCCCCAATCTGGTGAGAGATAGAACGCACTTGGTCACCCAGCTGCTTGCAGTATTCTAGTACCAAATCTTCAGAAAAACTTAGCAGTTTGTGTCCTGGTACCCATGCCTGCCGCATCACTCTTCCCATTAGTATCTCATGGGGACTCAGGCCTGTTTTTCGGTCTGGAATGCTTCTCAGTCCCATCAGGACAAGGGGCAAAGCATCTATCCAATTCAATCCAGTAGAGTTACACATCTTTCCCAGTCTTGACTTTATAGTGCCATTCAGCTGTTCTACTACTCCAGAAGCCTCTGGATGATATGCACAGTGCAGTTTTTGGGTAATTTTAAATGCCTCGAAGAGCTGAGTTATTACGTCATTGGCAAAATGCCCACCTCTGTCTGATTCAACCGTGACTGGAAAACCGAACCTAGGTATCAGTTCCCTTAGTAACAACTTGGCTACAGTAATGGCATCATTTTTCTTGGCTGGGTAAGCTTCCACCCATTTTGAAAATAGACAGACTACGACAAGGACATACTTCATTCCTTTACAAAGAGGCAACTGTATAAAGTCAACTTGTAATCTGATAAAAGGGCCTTCTGCTTTTCCAATTGTACTGGGCAATGCCACAGTTTTCTTTCCAGGATTTAAATGCTGACAAGTTAAGCACCTCTGGCAAAGTGCCTCTTCAATGTTCCTGAACTTCGAATTGTACCATGTTTCTTTAAAAACACGAACCATTGCATCTCTCCCTATGTGTGAGTCTCCATGTATCAGTCTTGCCATAGAAGCAACCATAGTGTCTGGTAACACAGGCATACCATCCCTATGGATAATGACACCATCTCTATCCCTTGGTTGGCAATCATCTTTCTCCCATCTTTCTTTTTCTTCTGGTTCTGCTGCCTGTTGCAACCCTTTCAGTTCCTCCCAAGTTGATACAGCCTCAAACACCATAAGTTGGCAGCTGTTTCCGACTCCCCCCAAAGTGATGTTCAATGACATTTTGTTTCGGGCACAATATTGGGCTATTTGGTCAGCATATCGATTACCAGCTGTCACATTGTCATTGCCAGATTTGTGAGCAGCACACTTGACCACTGCCAATTCATTTGGTAACTGGATTGCTTCCAGTAGGTTCTGTACCACTTTTCCATTTCTGATAGGGGTACCTGAGGAAGTCATGAATTCTCTTTGCAGCCACAACTGGCCGAAGTCATGCACAACCCCGTAACCATATTGACTGTCAGTGTATATGGTTACTCTTTTATTTTTCCCATTTTTACAAGCTCTTGTCAATGCAATCAATTCAGCTACTTGCGCAGATTTGACTCCAAATAGGTAGGATGCTTCTATTGTTTTACCTAGAGTGACCACAGCATAGGCAGCACTTAGGCCTCCATCCTCATGTCTCAAACATGAGCCATCCACAAACAATTCACTGTCTTCTATGGTCAAAGCTGTTTCCTTAATATCTGGGCGTTGTTTTGTGCTGTATTCAGTCAGATCAATGCAATTATGCTCAACCTCTTCCCTGACTTCTGCAGCCAGTGTATTTGGTAATAGAGTTGCTGGGTTCAGTATATTACATCTAGTGATAGTTACATTTGCAGCACCCACTAAAATCCTTTCATACTTAGTCAGCCGACTAGGTGTGAGGTACTGAGTCTTGGTCCGGGTCAGTAGGATACACCTGCATGTGGAACATACACAGTTACTGGATGTCCCATGACAATGGACTCACTTTGTTCAAGACTCGTGCAAGTTGCAGCTACTGCTTTCAGACATCCAGGCAATCCAGCAGCCACTGGATCTAGGGTAGCAGAAAAATATGCCACCGGACGTCTAGTTAGACCAGGAATTTGAGTCAGGACTGAAAGTGCACAATTGTCTCGTGTGTCACAAAACAAGGCAAAGTCCATTGAATAGTCAGGCATTCCTAATGCAGGAGCTGAGCACAGACAGTTTCGTAATTTTATCCAGGATGTCATGCTTTCATCATCCCACTCGACTGGATCTTTTGCTCCTTTCTTGGTCATTTTTATTAATGGTTTGGCTAGGACTGCAAATCCCACAATCCATTGTCTACAGTATCCTACCACTCCCAGAAACATTCTGATGTATTTCTGAGTACGGGGTAATTCCATGTCTCGAATTATCCTAATCCTTTCTGAAGTAACCTTCCGGATACCTTTTTCTATCTGGTGCCCCAGATATTTCACTGAATTCTTGCAGAACTGTAATTTGTCTGGCGATACCTTATGCCCTCCTTTACCTAGATGGTTCAACAATGCAATGGTATCAGTAACACAGTCGTTCCGACTTTTAGACGCCACCAGGAGGTCGTCTATGTACTGAACCAAAACTGATTCTCCCGGTAGGACTAATGATTCAAGGCATTTTTTCAAAATCTGGTTGAAAATGGAAGGACTCTCTGTGTACCCCTGGGGAACACGATTCCAGACGTAGACATGACTGTCAATTCAAATGAGAAAAGAAATTTGCTGTCTGGATGCAATGGGATGGAAAAGAATGCGTGACATAAGTCAATGACAGTAAACCATCCAGCATTCCATGGAATTTGGTACAAAATCACTGCAGGGTTTGGCACAATGAGACAACAAGGAACAACAATCTTGTTAACTTTTCTCAGGTCCTGCACTACCCTGTACTTCCCACTAGGCTTTTTGATTCCAATTATGGGAGAATTACAAGGACTGCTCATTACTTCCTGTATTAAGTTTGCTTCTAGCAATCTTTTTTATTTCGATAGCAACTCCGGCTTTCACTTCTGCATTCATTTTATACTGCTTGGTATTTGGGTAAACTGCATTTGGTTTTATGGCTATTTGAATCGGGTCTACATTTGCCATTAGTCCTACATCCCTTCCAGTGAAATCCCACACTTCTGGTATCACTGTCTGTTGGAGTTCTTCAGGTAAATCGTGCATTGTCAATTTCTTAATTTCTGAGTCAGGCCTTAGAAACATTAATTTGTACAATCCGTCTTCATCTAGAGTCTGGATTTCAACGCCTTTTGGTGTGCAAAAGATGGTGCAGTTCATTTTGCACAGCAAATCACGTCCCAATAAGTTCACAGGACTAGAATCACAGACAACAAATCTGTGCATTTCTTTAAAATTTCCTATTGAGATCTCCATTGGTTCAGTTACAGGGGTACTAATTATCTGGTTTGACACACCCACTACTTGGATTGCTTCTCCCGAGAGGGGTAGGTTAGGAACGTCTGCTGTTCTCACAGTAGAACGGGTAGCACCAGTGTCCAACAGAAAGGTGACGTCATTTTCTTCAACCTTTCCTCCAATGTATGGCCCTGTCTGGTCTACCGGCAAGGAGGCGCCAAGTACGCACTCCTCGTCCTCCCCCCGCAGGCCCCGTCAGTAAGGTTCATCACAGAGGAATGTATCATTCAACAGGAATTGCGAGGTTGCTGCATTTCTATCATCTCTTCCTTCCCATACCTCGACTCCCTCATTCTGCTGAGCTTGTTTCTTATAGTTAGGTCTAGGAGCTCGAGGCAACTGATTCTGTTTTACCTGTTGCTGGGTCTTTCGTGGCCCCTCTTTCTGCACCTGTGGATTTAAACCATTAATGGGGACATAACAGCCTGTAAATTTGGACATTCGTCTATCCAGTGCCCTATCTGACCGCACCCGTGGCAGGGAAACTTCTTCATAGCCTCCTCTCGACTCATTTTAACTTGAGGTTTACCTCCTCCCCCAGAGCTTGTGTTCGGGGTATTATTATTCATTTTACTTAACTGTTTTTCTTGTTGTTCCGCCAATTTCACTTGAGCCCACATAACCTTTTCCTTTAAGGCCTTCCGTTTGTTCTCCATCTCATCTTCACAGTACTTGGCGTACTTCAAGACCTCCTCTATGGGTTTTCCCTGCCAACAGATTTTGTTATCTATAATCCACTGGGAGATTTCAGGTCTCAATCCCAACACGAATCGATAAATGAAATGGGTCATATCCTTCATTTCAATATTATCTGTAGGTTTTGAATACCTGCAACAATCGCTCATAATAAGAGTGCACAGTTTCATCACGATTTTGGGTAGTTCTATCTATGCGGGTCCAATCAGTTTCTTTGGCTGGCACCTTACCTTTCAAATATTGTATTACTTTGTCATACTGTCTCATCACATCCGGGGAGGGAGCTCCTGTTCTTGAGTCTCTTTCATACTCCTCACTGGGCCAATCAACTGCAATTTTACATTCAGTCCATAAATCTACAGGAACTACAATGTCGAAGAACCCATCTAGGTCCTTCAGGAGACACTTTTGAACTTTGACGAATCTCTCAACCTGCCTATACCACTCTACAGGTTTCTCTCTTAATTTTGGGAAGTCATTGGTAAAGGACACAATATCCTGTCGGGACCATGGTACATGTACATATTTTCCCCCTGGCACTTCTCTCATGGGATACAAGGTTTCTGGCTTTTCGACTTCCTTTAGGATGTATTCAGAAGTCTTTGGTCTAGCCTTACTGTCTTCCTTTTTCTTTGCCCATCTGGCTTTCCATTTTTCTAAGTCCCCCCATTTCTGCAGCAAATTCAACAATTCCTTTATCTGTACCTTTTTCCCTGACACATTCATGTTCTCCAGGTCCTTATCCGAAAATTCGGTTCTGTATGGCTTTTGTTAGACTTTGGATTTGCTAACATATATTCCCATATTAGCTGCAGTGTCCATTAGTTTCTCATGGAACACTCTGGTGTTTCGGGTAAGGCTCTTGCTTATAAACAGTAACTCCTCCTCACTAAGAGTGTTCAATCTGTCTAATCCCACATTTCCGGCTATTAGTTCCTCCATCTCTATTCTTAGTTTGTAAATATCTAAAGGTTTTGGTTGAGGAGTTTCTTTTTCTAATTCTCGGGTCCATCGGTCTAATTCTTCCGGAGTCACTACGGTGGCTCCTCGGGTACCTGAAGCTGTCTCTATCAGGACCTCTTTTGCCCTAGTCTGGGTTCCTTTCCGTGGTACACTGCTTTCCGGCTCCCTTATGGGCAGATCCATTAGGGAGATTACAGATTCGCATTTGCTTGCCTGATCATCAACTATGAGAGGCTCCTTTCTGGGCTGTGCTACATGTGGTGTAATAACTGGTGTTTTTGGACTAGCCTGTCTATCCCCATACAGAGGAACAACGGGACCAATAGTTACTGGAATTGTCAGGGCTTCAGGACTGGGATTTATCTGAGCTATGGTCTGAATGAGTTCATTTTGCTGTTTTATCAATGCTTCCTTTTCTCGTTCATGTAAAGCCCTGTCAACTGATGCATCATATAATACTTGTGGAACTAAAGGAGTATACAGACTCGGGCAGTTGGGGCTGTCATACCTGATCTCTCCTCACCGAACGGTCTATAATTTGGAACAGTAGGGTCAGGTCTACAAAATCCGTCTCCACTAGTTTGCCTATTGCCTATACCTGCTGTATCTGTTTCACTAACACTCCTCCTTCTAGGATGTCCGAAGAATGGATTTTTCGAGCTCAAAGACCTGGATTACTCATCATATGGCGGTGGATTTTTCATAACCAAATCTTCCAAGTATTCATCTTCCGAATCACCCATAGTCATTAGGTGTCGGGTTTTCTCTGTGCTTTTTTCTCCTAGTGGTTCATTTACCCCAAATACTGGAAATAGTCCCTCGACCATCATATTCTGTCTCCACTGTTTCATCTTTTTCTCTTTGGTCTCTCTCTGCATCTTCGGGTACCATTTACTCACTCCCTTATCCATTCTGGGTCTGTCTCGCTCTAGTGCCTCAATTTCCCATTCTTCCAAAGCCTCATATTGCGTCAACCTGGGTCTGGGATGTAAATCATTCATTCGGGTCCTCAAATTAAATATAATTCTACTATTAAAAGTACCATCTATGGGAAATGCTAAGATTCCATCTTCTTGGGTATACTTTGCCCAATTTTCCAAACATACGCAGGTGTGATAACCTTTATCAAACATCATGAATGATGCGGGAGTATTAGGTGGTGGAATGATTACACCTTCTCTAGTTCTAATGGGCTTGTCTTTCTTGAAATAATTTCTGATTTTGTCAGCAAATGACATTTTCCTCTTGTTTCCGTACATATTGTAAGGTCTGCCTCTTATCATCTGATCTTTACGAAAACCTAAATGTTGTGGATCAGGTAAGAATTCGGGATACCACATAGACTGCGTAACCAGAAGTTCCGTGGTTAACTACGTCTTTTGTTTACAAATCCTCTTCCAATACCAGCGCGTCTTTTACCAGTTAAAACAACCAATCAACACTGTGATTGCAAACAATTTCAACCAATGGGTGCGCGGCCTTTTTCGCGAGACGCGGTCTCACGCTCCGGCACTCACCCCTCCTTTACAATACTAGCTTCGTTACACGCCCGCTGTTTCAACCAATACCAGCGCGGCACGGAGTGACGTCAGCGCAGCTTCGCGACCGACTCCCTCCTTCACAAGGTAACGGAAACTTTGAATTTTTCTTAAAGTGCAAGTGCTCAATTTAGTTAACAACATATAACATTCGCCACTGTGCTCGAGTGTCTAAAAGAAACAAAGTTTTGGTTTCACTGCAAGTAAACCTCTTCTGTTTACATTTCATACACTACGGATAGACCCTCCTGCCTACCCTTCACACAAGCATTAGAGAACCTGTTACTTCTTTGACTCATCCACTCTTTCCGGGATATATACTAAGTCTAAAGTTTCACCAAGGCACTCCTTTGCTATCACTCAAGCTCCGATGAACCTACTACTCCTTCCTCGTGTGACCCTTACTAGGTAATATCACAAGTGAAGTTTCATTAGCGAACTCGCTGCTATCATTTATTCAACTATTCATTCAGAAAATCCTAATTAGCGCTTCCGGTTCTGCCTAACCATGAACTAATCTTCCTCACAGCAAGTGACCTCACAGCCGAGTGGATTCTGCTCAGCACCCGCTATTCTATCCCTCGGGGAATTTCCAGACAACATATAACAGTCACTAACAATTTGTTAATAAACATTTAATATAGCAGCTTTTTATAAAAACATTTTAAACATTTCATAACATTTTAAACCAATAATTTTCAGTCGATCGATCTCAAGGAAAAATATATTTTTAGCAACACATTTAAATTTTCATGGTTTGTCAACAATTAACCTATCTACCTGTCTCAATTAGTCCTAACCATAGCTCTGCTACCAGAAAATTACTGATAGAGCGCGCAGGTCACCCGATCCTTATTTACCAAATTTATACGCTACTGGGCCCATCAATAATTTCCATAAATCAGGTAACCTTCACAGCGCTATCAGTAATTCGGGGTTCTTACTTTCTATATATTTCACGTGCACCTGACTTACCAATCCTCGAGAACAGGTACCTATGACCACAATGGATCAGGAGCTATATTTAAGGTTCAGGCAGATAACACTAATACCATATACATTTATATTTTGTTTATAATCATGTAATAACCACAAACACAGGAAGTTTCAAAAGCTTTATCTAAATCATAAAAGGTTGTCGTATGCCATGAGAATGAAATTTACACAGATCAAAACATCTATAACCAAGATCAGAAACACAATATAACTATGAATCAGCGTGAGGATCATTTAATATTCAGAAGGATAATATGAGAAGGGAACATGCTAATCAGATCTAACAGATTCGTATTTCATCACTAAAGGATAGGTAAGAACAAGGGAACATACTACTAAATGCTAATTGGAATATACTGAAAGATTTTGGGAAACCAGTGCTTCAGAATGAATGCAATTTCTATAGGAAGGGTAACAGTGGAACATACCAAATAAGCAATCAATTCAGCGTTTAAGTAAGGGTACGGGAAAGATAAGGAACATGCTAGAAAATTACCTTCATCAGAGTTCAAAAAGTCAGAGATAAATCACAAGCAAGATTGCTTTATTAGGAAAATAGGAGAGAAAGATTTAGATGGACGAACACCCAAATATAATTTATATTTACCTAGGACAGAATGAGGACTAACCCTGGCCACGGGTCAGTTAGGAAAGGCGGGAAAGGACCCTCACGGACTTGGAATGCCAGTAGGCGAGCAGGTACAGCTCATGGACAGTTAGGACAGGATCACCCCGGGATATGGATCAGGACTGGACTCATCTAAGGGTACGAACAAACACTTGCAGCTTCGGATGCAACGCCTGCGCTACGCCCTCTCTGCACGGAATCTGCCAATAACCCCGATTGGGTTCTCGAATCTCCAGCAAAGTGCTTCGCCAGCACTTAAAGGTTTCTCCACCCCAGACTAAGTTTGTGGAAATTACGGACAGAGTCCTCCGCAGCTCTCTGTATCATTCACCTATAGAGTTCGTAGGGTCAGTGACAGGTCAGCTACTCGGACAAGTCGGACAATTTCTCTAGCTAAACCTAGGCCAGTTATACTGTTTTTGGGTCAGTAGACCACCCACAAATGTTGCAAGTGTAAGGATTCCCAACTTCGGATTGGACAAGAGAGGTGGTTAGGTCATTGTCACCACCTAGAATTTGGTGTTCCCACAATTAATATTCAATTTCTTGAACCCACCCCTTACTTTCCAGTTCCCATGACATAGGAATATGAAGACAATAGCGTACAGAGTGCAAGTATTACATTGTTACAATTATAGGTGTAGATTCGAGTCTTCTCGCTGGGTCGTAGGTTGGTTCCCAGGAGCATCTCAGCTTCGGCAGCCAGCTGGCTGAGTTCCACTGCTGCAAGACTCGCATGTCCCCCATCACGTGATTGGTGACACATGGGCTTCCAAGATGGAGTAGCACCTCTCCTCCCAGGCCCCCGGAGAATGTTACATGAAAAGTAAGCGAAAACAATTTAGAAACACAGAAAAAAATGAATACACTGTCTACCATGATTGGCTTCACTACACCCCTTACTTTATAATATCTATAGCATTAGGAGTTAAGCAGAACAAAACATCTGAGCAAAAGCAGCGGTGGCAAGCAAAGAGCATGTTAGAACAAAGTGGCCATTTTAGCAGTACTGCGCATGAGCGACAAGTTCCCTCCAGAACTACGAGTGCGTCACATCACATGGGTATGACCGAAGCATGCGCAGACTGAAATCCCGCATAGCAGCGACCATATTAGTTGCAAGCGTAGTTAGGATTAATAAACACATAGGTAAGCGTCTCTGGGACACCCGTGTGTAGTGTAAAAGTGCAAGATTAATAAACAAAACAAGTTGATTACTATATTAATGTTATGCGAGGGTTTTGAATTCAAGCAAGTCGCGTAACGTGCGAATCCTTGCTCCATCAAAACGACGTAAAGATGTAAGGATCAGTGATATAAAAAAACGTAAAGACATAAAACGACGTAAAGACGTAAGGATCAGCGATATAAAAAACGTCAAGACGTAAGGATCAGCGATATAAAACAAGGTAAAGACGTAAGGATCAGCGATATAAAACAACGTAAAGATGTAAGGATCAGCGATATAAAACAAGGTAAAGACGTAAGGATCAGCGATATAAAACAAAGTAAAGATGTAAGGATTAGCAATATAAAACAACGTAAAGATGTAAGAATCAGCGATATAAAACAACGTAAAGACGTAAGGATCAGCGATATAAAAAACGTCAAGACGTAAGGATCAGCGATATAAAACAAGGTAAAGACGTAAGGATCAGGGTATTGCACCGTTACATCGGAACTTTTACAACGGGAGTCTATTACAACGCAACTTTTACAATGCTGGTTCCATTACATCGTATGCATTTACAACGCAGGACATTACATAGCAGATGCTATTACAACGCATGCCATTACATCGTAAGTATTGGTAAGTATATAATTTTTTTAAATTTTTTTTTAATATTATTTAATTAATTTAATTAATATTAATTATAAATAAATATATTTATTTATGTTTTTTAATATTATAAATTAAATATATTAATTTAAGTAATTTTTAAAATAAGTATGAGTATAGGAGTATATGTTTTGGGGTACTGAGGTATATGTTTTGGGGTGTTTGGGTATTTTTAGGTTTTAGGGCTGGGTTTGGGTTTTGGGGTACAGGGGTATTTTTAGGTTTTAGGGTTGGGTTTGGGTTTTGGGGTACAGGGGTATTTTTAGGTTTTAGGGCTGGGTTTGGGTTTTGGGGTACAGGGGTATTTTTAGGTTTTAGGGCTGGGTTTGGGTTTTGGGGTACAGGGGTATTTTTAGGTTTTAGGGCTGGGTTTGGGTTTTGGGGTACAGGGGTATTTTTAGGTTTTAGGGCTGGGTTTGGGTTTTGGGGTACAGGGGTATTTTTAGGTTTTAGGGCTGGTTTTGGGTTTTGGGGTACAGGGGTATTTTTAGGTTTCAGGGCTGGTTTTGGGTTTTGGGGTACAGGGGTATTTTAAGGTTTCAGGGCTGGGTTTAGGTTTTGGGGTACAGGGGTATTTTTAGGTTTTAGGGCTGGGTTTGGGTTTTGGGGTACAGGGGTATTTTTAGGTTTCAGGGTTGGGTTTGGGTTTTGGGGTACAGGGGTATTTTTAGGTTTTAGGGCTGGGTTTGGGTTTTGCGGTACAGGGGTATTTTTAGGTTTTAGGGCTGGGTTTGGGTTTTGGGGTACAGGGGTATTTTTAGGTATTAGGGCTGGGTTTGGGTTTTGGGGTACAGGGGTATTTTTAGGGTTCAGTTTTTTTAAAATTCTACTTTAAATAAATTAAATTAATTTAATTTTAAAATCGGAATTTATCGCCCACCCCGAATATAAACACTGTAAATATGGAAGCCTCAATACATCTCTTCTGAGAATACTGATACAAATAACAAATAGGCATTGGCAAAGTCAATAATACTCACCTTCTGGAACTGTTGGCCTTGCTGATGCTATTTGCCGATGCTGTGCAGCATAGGACAAATTTTTTTTTATAAAGCATGATGCTTTGACCTTTTGTAGGCATCTGCATTCATCATCACAAGAGCGCGTGTATGGATCGTGCCTAAAAATTATGTGGGTGTCATTTTTTAAGATCTGCACAAGCGTTTAAACAAAATGAAATGTAACTAGTGCATATGCATTTCTCAAGGTTGAGTGGCCTGGCAGCAATTTGTTGCCCTTCCCTCCTACAAAAAAGGGATGAAATAAAAATAAAGCCAGATGGGTGAAGGAGGGAAAAAGAACTATAAGAGGGAGGAAGCAACATGGGAGTTGGGGGCAGAAGCACATGAGGAAGAGAGGAACACGGAGGGGAGGAAAAGCACATAAGAGAGCGAGCAGGACAAGAGAGATTAACACAGAGTGCAAGGCAGCAGATATTTGGTGAGAGCGAAGCACATTAGGGAGCGAGCTGTAAAACACATGCCATCTTATGGCATGCTTGACCAAAAAGAGTAAAGTAGTTCCTTCAAAGTGATCTGTGAAATAATGCAAATCAGACAATGAAAAGGGTGGTAAAGATACTATGTTCCAGGGGATAGACAAACACAAAAAGAAGATGGCAATCCATCAACAAGCAAACAAATGGGAGTGAAAATAAAGACAAAACATGGTAAGCAGTGGGTGTGCTGTAAGCCCACAGTATAGTCTTGGAAAGCCCACTATATCTCTTTCACAAGCTGTCTAGGAGATGAGAACTAACGACGTAAGTAGATAAAGCTTGATGCAACCCTATTTTTAAGGACATAGAGACAACGAAAAACGAAAAGTCACAAGTCTTGATGCCTCCTTACTAAGACCGACATAGATGCAAACAATGAACAATGTAAACAAATAAAGCTTGAGGTCTCCCTTCTTAGACCGGCATAGAAACAATAAAGACACTAAAGCAAATCGTAATTCTTGATGCATCCCTACTAACAAGGACATAGATCCAAACAATAAACAATGTAAAGACACAAGGCTCGATGCATCCCTACTAACAAGGACATCGATCCAAACAATAAACAATGTAAAGACACAAGGCTCGATGCATCCCTACTAACAAGGACATAGATGCAAACAATAAACAATGTAAAGACACAAGCCTCGATGCATCCCTACTAACAAGGACATAGATCCAAACAATAAACAATGTAAAGACACAAGGCTCGATGTATCCCTACTAACAAGGACATAGAACCAAACAATAAAAAAATGTAAAGACACAAGGCTCGATGCATCCCTACTAACAAGGACATAGACCCAAACAATAAAAAAATGTAAAGACACAAGGCTCGATGCATCCCTACTAACAAGGCCATAGATAAAAACAATAAACAATGTAAAGACACAATGCTCGATGCATCCCTACTAACAAGGACATAAACCCAAACAATAAAAAAATGTAAAGACACAAGGCTCGATGCATCCCTACTAACAATAACATAGATCCAAACAATAAACAATGTAAAGATACAAGGCTCGATGCATCTCTACTAACAAGGACATAGATCCAAACAATAAACAATGTAAAGACACAAGGCTCGATGCATCCCTACTAACAAGGCCATAGATACAAACAAAAAACAATGTAAAGACACAAGGCTCGATGCATCCCTACTAACAAGGCCATAGATACAAACAATAAACAATGTAAAGACACAATGCTCGATGCATCCCTACTAACAAGGACATAAACCCAAACAATAAAAAAATATAAAGACACAGAGCTCGATGCATCCCTACTAACAATAACATAGATCCAAACAATAAACAATGTAAAGACACAAGGCTCGATGCATCCCTACTAACAATAACATAGATCCAAACAATAAACAATGTAAAGACACAAGGCTCGATGCATCCCTACTAACAAGGACAAAGAGCCAAACAATAAAAAATGTAAAGACACAAGGCTCGATGCATCCCTACTAACAAGGCCATAGATACAAACAAAAAACAATGTAAAGACACAAGGCTCGATGCATCCCTACTAACAAGGCCATAGATACAAACAATAAACAATGTAAAGACACAATGCTCGATGCATCCCTACTAACAAGGACATAAACCCAAACAATAAAAAAATGTAAAGACACAAGGCTCGATGCATCCCTACTAACAAGGACAGAGATACAAACACTAAACAATGTAAATACACAAGGCTTGATGCATCCCTACTAACAAGGACATAGATCCAAACAATAAACAATGTAAAGACACAAGGCTCGATGCATCCCTACTAACAAGGACATAGATCCAAACAATAAACAATGTAAAGACACAAGGCTCGATGCATCCCTACTAACAAGGACATAGATCCAAACAATAAACAATGTAAAGACACAAGGCTCGATGTATCCCTACTAACAAGGACATAGAACCAAACAATAAAAAAAATGTAAAGACACAAGGCTCGATGCATCCCTACTAACAAGGACATAGACCCAAACAATAAAAAAATGTAAAGACACAAGGCTTGATGCATCCCTACTAACAAGGCCATAGATACAAACAATATACAATGTAAAGACACAATGCTCGATGCATCCCTACTAACAAGGACATAAACCCAAACAATAAAAAAATGTAAAGACACAAGGCTCGATGCATCCCTACTAACAAGGACAGAGATACAAACACTAAACAATGTAAATACACAAGGCTTGATGCATCCCTACTAACAATAACATAGATCCAAACAATAAACAATGTAAAGACACAAGGCTCGATGCATCCCTACTAACAATAACATAGATCCAAACAATAAACAATGTAAAGACACAAGGCTCGATGCATCCCTACTAACAAGGACATAGATCCAAACAATAAACAATGTAAAGACACAAGGCTCGATGCATCCCTACTAACAAGGCCATAGATCCAAACAATAAACAATGTAAAGACACAAGGCTCGATGCATCCCTACTAACAAGGCCATAGATACAAACAATAAACACTGTAAAGACACAATGCTCGATGCATCCCTACTAACAAGGACATAAACCCAAACACTAAACAATGTAAATACACAAGGCTTGATGCATCCCTACTAACAATAACATAGATCCAAACAATAAACAATGTAAAGACACAAGGCTCGATGCATACCTACTAACAATAACATAGATCCAAACAATAAACAATGTAAAGACACAAGGCTCGATGCATCCCTACTAACAAGGACATAGATCCAAACAATAAACAATGTAAAGACAAAAGGCTCGATGCATCCCTACTAACAAGGACATAGATCCAAACAATAAACAATGTAAAGACACAAGGCTTGATGCATCCCTACTAACAAGGACATAGATCCAAACAATAAACAATGTAAAGACACAAGGCTCGATGTATCCCTACTAACAAGGACATAGAACCAAACAATAAAAAAATGTAAAGACACAAGGCTCGATGCATCCCTACTAACAAGGACATAGATCCAAACAATAAACAATGTAAAGACACAAGGCTCGATGTATACCTACTAACAAGGACATAGAACCAAACAATAAAAAAATGTAAAGACACAAGGCTCGATGCATCCCTACTAACAAGGACATAGACCCAAACAATAAAAAAATGTAAAGACACAAGGCTCGATGCATCCCTACTAACAAGGCCATAGATACAAACAATAAACAATGTAAAGACACAATGCTCGATGCATCCCTACTAACAAGGACATAAACCCAAACAATAAAAAAATGTAAAGACACAAGGCTCGATGCATCCCTACTAACATGGACATAGACCCAAACAATAAAAAAATGTAAAGACACAAGGCTCGATGCATCCCTACTAACAAGGCCATAGATACAAACAATAAACAATGTAAAGACACAATGCTCGATGCATCCCTACTAACAAGGACATAAACCCAAACAATAAAAAAATGTAAAGACACAAGGCTCGATGCATCCCTACTAACAAGGACAGAGATACAAACACTAAATAATGTAAATACACAAGGCTTGATGCATCCCTACTAACAAGGACATAGAAACCATAAAAAAGGAAAATTTGTGAGGCTCAATGCATCCCTACTAACAAGAACATAGATGCAAATAGTCAATAAGATGAAGATCTAAGGCTTAATGCAGTAAATGTTTCATTACCCTCCAAAGCCTGCCTTGAGCAAAGTGCGACAAACGGGAAACAGCCTATGTACCCCTCTAGAGCCCAGGCTAACACCAAGAAAGTAGAGTGTTACGCTGTGCAAGGGGAACACATCACATTACAATGTATTGAGATGACAC
The DNA here is from genome assembly GCF_964263255.1 of Lissotriton vulgaris. Taxonomy (NCBI): domain Eukaryota; kingdom Metazoa; phylum Chordata; class Amphibia; order Caudata; family Salamandridae; genus Lissotriton; species Lissotriton vulgaris. The sequence continues at coordinate 1,525,866,409 of NC_141696.1, read as the reverse complement.
TGAGAGTGGCAAACGTCTTTGTGATTCACAATATCAACAATGTTAAACCGTGCAGGTTGGAATGTAGTCAAATAACTCTGTAACTCACAGTTCTAACAGTGGAACTCCCTTCAAATTATAAAGAAATTGAGGGGCAGGGGCAAAGCGGCGTCTCCTCCTCCCTTGCTGTTAGCAAGTAAATGTAGCAGTACTTAGTGACAGCGCATGCGGTCACTGTATGATTGGGGGTGGTCATCATGGCTGGGACAGGACTGCTGCCTGCTCCCATCAGTATCTCCCCCAGTTGCCCGTAAGCCTTTTCAGAATGCATTGTGCCTCATATATTTTAATGAGGCAGGATTTCTCTGGGTGCTTGTGAATAGCACGTTTGCACTTTGCTGGGTTGAAACATCTGGCACAGCGCAGAGATTTCCAGATCTCATCACTGATTCCATGCAAACTCAATACTGTGATGAGACTGGTCCAGTGATAGATTTGGCTTATTTTTATTTTACAGAGTTTTATATAGCGCGCACTTGACCCGAATCTGGTATCAGAGCACTATACATAGGACCAATTGCATTACATGAGGGCACATTGATTTTTTTGTTGTTTTTTGTTAGGCATGGGGGGCCCGATTCACAGAATGAACTTAAGACTCGATCCTAAACTTACTACTATTTTGGTATTCACAGAATGCACTTATTACTTTTGGCATTCACAGAATTAACTTACTACATTTGGCATTCACAGAATGAACTTACTACTTTTGTTATTCACAGAAGTTAGAATTTTCTCTTAAGTTTGTCTGAAAACAAACTTAAGACAGACTTAAGACAAACTTAAGACAGACTTAAGACAAAATCCTAACTTAAGTCTGTCTTAAGTTTGTCTTAAGACAAACTTAAGACAAAATCCTAACTTCTGTGAATACCAAATGTAGTAAGTTCATTCTGTGAATGCCAAAAGTAGTAAGTGCATTCTGTGAATACCAAAATAGTAGTAAGTTTAGGATTGAGTCTTAAGTTCATTCTGTGAATGGGGCCCAGGGAGATTAGGTGATTAGCCCAGAATTATAGGATGTTCAGCGTCATTGCTGAGACTCAAACCCGGTTCCCTAGATTTGAGGTTGACCGCCCTAGCCATTAGGCCAACTCCTCTCCCCTCTGGGCTTAGGATTGGAGAGGAAAAGATGTTTCAAACCACTTCCTACCAATTCTCAATTTGTAGTTGGGAAGCGACAAGTGCATCTAAAAACATTTTTGAAAATTGTGTTTCTGGATTTTGTTCCTTCGTCAGCAGACAATTTTTTGTCAGTTTATTGGTATAAGGAAACATTCCTTATACATGTCAACATTGCATTGTTCACAATACTATCAATAAACCATTTACATAAAAAAATCATAAACTGGAATACTAGAACCTTTCTTCAATTTCTATAGGCACATTATGCAGCCATAAGACCAAACACACAGGGTGTCCGCACTACCGAGCCCATCAGCAAAACGTCCAATGATGTTAGAGCTTAAGAAACAAGGTGAACCTCGCCTGGGGTCAGGGATTCCATTCCCTGGAAGGGGTAGAGTGAAATTTCCAAAAACACTCATGGGGGCCTGCTGCACTTTCTGCAGCCCCCTCTCTCCCTCTCTCCCACAACACGTGGGGAAGTAATTGGTGGTGCTTGTCCCATCCCATGAGGCACCCTGAAGAAACTGTATGCAAATGTTGTCCTCATGGAGCATTATGAGGCACTTCCAGAGGAAATGTGTGAATATTTTATTATCAGATTCACCCACTATGTTACTTTTGTTTTTCTGGTTCTGTGGGCTTGAGCCGCATTCTGGTGTTTATTGATATTTTTGAGCCCGGGTGCAAGTCTCTCTTTAGAGGGGCACCTGTGACGCTTCAGGGACATGGGCTGCATGGGGAGCCCACTTCCTCACTGCCCAGGCATCTCATTACAAGGCTAGCATCATCCTTTGCCAGCACAAGAGTTGACATGTTGATTTTCCCACGCACATCCACATGAGTGGGAAGTAAGGAGGGCAGTATGCGTCCTGCTCCCCGTAGTCACCGGAATCAGCACACAAATTATGCAGGGGTGCGCATAGGTGTTTCTCTGTCTCCCTGGGCATCTGGGTCCCAAGGATGTGGTCTTGAGACCCCAGTGTATAGACGTTGACCCTCATGGATTTGGCAGCCACCAAGGGCAATCCAGTGCCCGGGGAGGGGCCCTGCACACATCCCTCGCCATAGAAACAAATTAAATAAAGATGCACCAACCCTGGTTTCTTGGCCCTCCCCTGGTGTATTTCCTAGGAATTGCCGCAAAGCTCTGTGTCGTTTTTCATTTGTTGTCTTTTTTTCAGGGACAAGGCTTTGAAATAGCCCTGTTGGGCCAACTTTCTCATCTTCGCCTTGTTTTATTCCTGATACCCAGCCCTAGCCACATTTTGCTCAGGCCTCCATGCATCTAAAGCACATTTTTCAGGGGAAGCTGACTTTTTCTGGCTTCCTGCACCACACCTCTCTTCTGCCGGGCTCCTGGTGCTATTTTCCTGCTGGTGGGGCCAGACCGTGCAGCCCCTCTGCAACCAGCCATCAAAACACCCTCCTTGCCGCACTGCATTGGTCCCAGAGCCTTCAGGCTTATTGAAGGGCACTGGTGTGTTAGTGGAGTCCAGGGTCAGTTCACAGAAGTCCCCAGGGGATCTCTCCAGGCCCCCCAGAGTGTCTATTCTCACAACTGTTTCTAGGAGACATAGGGGGCGAGCAACACTGGCCCTGGAGAGACCCATCCTAGTCCTCAGGGTCAGCTGAAGTCATAATGTCATAATCCTTAGGCCATCCTTGCAGGTCAACGGGTGTCTTCGCCTTCCAGCTGGGTATCCTTTCACTGTTGTTGCTCTCTGGTCCAGGATCTTTTCATCTGTTTCTACCATGTGCAATGGTTTTTAAGATATTTTTTCGAAACACCACTCAAAAACATAGTTTCCCTGTGGCCAGCCCCTGCCGTCATTGGTGGGTGAGTTCATACCAACACCAAACCTTGCAACCGGGTCGTACCATGGGCCGCCACCCTCATCCTGAACTCTCAGGTAGGAGCTGAGGGGAAATAACCTTTACAATGCAGTCATATCAAATCAAATCAAAATGTTGCTTTATTCGGTTAAAAATGTTCAAAGCACATACAAAATTTCATTTCACGGTTGATCAAATTTCCATATCACAATTAACACAACTAAATATATTACAATATAAAAAAGTGCTTTACAATTATCAAACACATATACAAGCTAAAAAGTTTGTCACCCAGTTTGTAATTATATAAAATTCCAAAATTCATCTGGTAATCGTCACTAATAGAAACTTTCCACTATACTCCAGACTAAAACACACAAGGGCAGAGAAAGGTGATTAGGGTAGCAGTATTTTCTTACGACATCTCACAGCCCCTATAATGTAGCTTGCCACCCCAAAACATACCACAGCAGATCCAAGCATTTGTAAGTAGGCCAGGACTGGTCTCACCTGCTCAAAATTACAACCTCTCAGCAGTGGCAGGATGAATTTATTTCGCTGCAGTTCATAAAACTTGCAGAAAAAGATCATGTGAAGGTCGTTTTGCTCCGAATTATTATCACATGGGCACGGGCCCAAAGTCCCACTTTTAACAACCCCCCTGGGGAAAGATAACAACCATGGTAGTATATTATGTTTAAACCTTAGCAAAACAAACAGATGGAAAGGCTTGCTTATGAATGTTAAGTACGGCTGAATCTCTCTCCCCGTGATTAACATGACAACGTTTCTAACCAATGGTTTTACCAGTTCCTCTTCTTCCCTTTGGGCCTTCAACCTGTTTAAAAATTGGGATTTTACTGTCTTTATTGCGATTTTACTTAAGGCCCTAGGGTTTGTAAATAAATCCGGGCTACCCATTATGTCCATTTGAGTTTTAATATAATGGATCCATGGTATAGCCAAGGACTTGTCTAGGGTCAGACAGTCCTGGATAATTAATTGATTTAAATTCGGGGCTTGCTGTGCCCAAATTCCTAACCACCCTAGTATCGGTGCTACATCAATCTGATCAGAAATATAACCAGCCCCCAGGTCTTGGTGCACATTAAAAGTTGCTGTAGATTGTGGTAGCGACAATACGTTTCTGAAGAAGACATTTTCAGCCATTTGGATCTCACTTGAATCAATGTAGCCCCACACCTCACTCCGATATGACACTATGGGCAAACATTTGGCATTATAGATTTTCATAATGGCCGGTAATGGCTTACAGCCTAAACTTTTTGCAATGCCAGCAGGGCCCCTGTGGCCCTCGCTAATGTGTTTTTTTTCAGTGTGCGTTGCATTACCCACGATCTTCTATCGTCGAATACAATACCCAAGTATAGGAAGGTAGGTACTTTATTAAGCGCCTGCCCTTTGCAGAAAAAAGGTGCCCTTTTCGCCCGTCCACCACCTAGCGACATAGCATGTGATTTTTTAAAATTAGTTTTCAGATCCAAAGAGTCCATAAAATTAGTAAAACAGTCTAAATGTACTTGTAATCCTCTTGCCGTCCTAGCGACTAGCACAGTATCGTCTGCATAAAGTAATGCAGGAATCTTTTTTTGGCCAACTCTCGGGATGTCCTTACATGATGAAATTAGGGCATCACCCTATTTATTTATATCGAGTGTAAACAGTAAAGGTGCAAGGATACACCCTTGCCTAACCCCTCGCTTTACAGGCCAAGAATCCGTCAGGCTCCCATTTTCACTGTAGCGGACTGCTGCACTAGTGTCATTATGAATGACGGCTAGAAAGGATATCAGAACCGGGTCCAGACCCATGTCAAACAGGGAAGTCCACAATTTCTGACGATTTACAAGGTCGAAAGCAGTGGACAAATCCATAAAAGCTAAATGGATGTCCCCCTGCTTGGCGACTGTGTACTTCCCTATGACAAGATGTAAGTTAAGGCATTGGCCAGCAGTACCTCTTCCCTTCCTAAACCCGTACTGCAGGTCTGAAATAACTGCATTCTCTTCCAGCCAATTTGTCAGCCGCACCAGGACGGCTTTTCCCATTATCTTAGCAGCCGAGTCCAGGAGAGAGATCGGACGATAACACGCCGGATCCTCTCTTGAACCCTTCTTGAATATTTGGATGATGACTGCTTTGCCCCAGGACACTGGGGGACCCACTATAGTAACTGCATTAAAAACAGAAATTAAAATCTTTGCCCAATAATGCAGATCTGCTTTATACAGGTCTGCCAGGACCCCGTCCGGACCTGGGGCTTTCCCATGTGCTGTGGTCTCAATAGCCTCCAAGACTTCTTCTCTGGTAAAATTGATCTTTCCTGCCTTTGCAAAATTACCTTGAGTCACAAGAGATGAATTATTTTTTTCCGCATAAAGACCACCATAGTGCTCCACCCACTTTTCTGGTGGGATGAGACAGTCCTGATTTGTATTTTCTGTCTCATTAAACAAGGGACTATTAATCACATTCCAAAATTGAGTGCTACTTTTCAGAACACTCACTTAGGTCAGTTCCTCCCAATCCATGTCCTTGAGCTCAGTTTTCCTCTGCTTAATAGCCTTTTTATAGGCCTTTCTTGCCTCCGCTATCTTCTGCGCGTCCTTACCAGACTCTTTTAGCACTTCTAAAAGTGCCGCGTGGGTGTCACTACAGGCTTGATTAAACCAATTTTTCAATTTCTTAGGCCTTATTTTACTTTTCCTAGTCAAATTAGCTGCTACCTGTTCTGTAATACGATTAAAAGCATCCAAGATATCCCTTGGGTCTGAGTTTTCACCTAAACATATAGTCAGATCCTCAGTTTTACTCCTGTACAGGTTTTCCAGGAAGTCGATAGGAGTAATCACCTCCCACCTTAGTCTGCGGCCTTGACATTTAGAGGCTGTGTTAGAATTTAAAATGTTAGATGAGACAATTTCACTTTTAAGGGCCCTAATATTAATAGTCAACATGAGTGGATTGTGGTCACTAAAGCCTCTCTGTTCGACACAAAAAGGACCTATTTAATCCATCAGAAGACATGACACTAAAATATAGTCGATAATAGACTCATTGCCTTGGCCATCGAATGTTGGGACAGAGCGCTGAGTTTATCCTTGCGCTGGGGCAAACAAATAATATGATGATAAAAAACTCTCCAGATACAACCCACTCCTAGTGTGCTCAAAATGAAAATTCCCAGGTGGGTCATTTACAAAATCCGTATTCTGCAAACATTGCATGTGACAAACATGAATATTAAAATCACCAAGCACTAACAAATAATAAGAACTATTGTTGTGTTCGCCATAATCATCTAAAAAACCCGATAATGCTCTTAAATGGTCTAAGTCGTCACTCCTGGTGAAAGAATTATAAAAATGTACCACTAGGATTGTAGGCAGATTGTCCCCCTCCAATCTTACTGCTCAAATATTTGGGGAACTTGTCACTACTAACACAGCTTTATACAGGAGTTTCAGGCTAAATAACAACAGAAGGCCACCCCTGGGTCTCCCCATCGTGGATGGTATTGCAAGTTTAATAAACGATTGATAAACATCCAGGTAGTAACTATCTCTAGCTTCCCATGTTTCCTGCAGAGCAATGATATGGTGGGCTAAAAGGAAAGCCTCCCAGTTTGTGCCCCCCTTTTTAATCTTAACCCAGCAATGTTCCATGACAGGATGGCCAACTTTTTCTCAGACGCAATAGGTCTTGGTTCCTTGAAGTTGTGGTTCCCTGTTCCCAATGTATCAGTTTCTACTATATTAGCGGCCCCATTTTCCACTGTGGGGCTCGTAGTTAGATCTTCCCGATCTGTGGACTCCCTATTTACTATAAAACTTGAAACAGGCTCATTTCTCAAATTATCCCCTTCACTAATCAAAGAAATTAGAACTCTGTCACTGTTCACTGCATCTGGCGAGTTAATTCTTGGATTGGTACTGACATTACAATCCAGTGTATTAATTCCATCAGGTGTAACAGTCCATATTAGTGTAATTATCTTGCTTTAAGAGGACGGAATGTTGCTCCATATCCCCCCACTTTTGGAGACTTGATGCTGATTTTAGGCTTATTCAGTCAGTCAACCATTTCCAAAGGACTAAACCTATTTTGTAATGGTAGGTAATTCTCTAAGTATGGAGGGCCCTGTCTATGTCCACCCACCCTACCCTGTCCCTGTCCATGCCCCACATATGACCATACTCCTGCGGTGTCCGAGTAAATGGGTGGTGGAAAAAAGAACGATAGAGATCTAACTTCTATCATTGTCCCTTGATTAGGGTTGAAGTTGTTTTGTTCCCAAGAGCAAATGTACTCCACCGTGCGGGGATCTCTAAAATTAACCAAAACGCAATCTCCTGCGACTGTTTTCGGTGTATGTCCCACCCAGGGTACCCTGCGCACCATCATGATGTTACTTCGCATTTGAGGGGGTAGCGGTCTATTTGTATTGAGCCAGTGTACTACTTTGTTTTTTAAACAGATAAATGGCTCAGGGCTAGAGTTTTTCAGTTTGGGCACTCCCGTTCGAACTATAACATACGGGTTCGATTGTGGAGGCAGGAATACCGGTTTCGCCCGCCTGGGAATTTCATTGAAGGTGTCCCTTTCACCAGCTTTAGGTTGTAATGCAAGTGGCGTAGATTCTTTGCCCGCAAAACTAGGAGTATGTTGAGAGGTTATGGGACCTTTTACTACCTTTGGGAAACTTAAGCTGGATTGTGCCACTGGTCGCGTGTGTTGCTGTGTAGGCTGTACATCGGGTGCCACAATTACTTTTTGTGTACCCGTTGAATTGTTTTTGGGCTTCCCACCCACCTTATTGCTCTTTACCTCTACCTCCAACTTAGTAAGCTGTTTTTCTATTCCAAGAAGTCTCTCTTCCAAAGGGGCGAGTAAGGGTTTTAATAAGGACGCCAAGTTGTTTAAAAGGGAGTCCTCATCAAATCCCTCAGGGCTTGATCTACCCCGTATGTTATTTATGTGGTTGTCTGCACTAATTCCTGGTGTCTCGTCCTGACTTAAGCCTACAAGACCAGTGCCTTCAATGCTGGAATGTTGATTGTTAAAAACAGCCACTAGTTTTGCAGCAGATGTTGTTGCATTTTGATCCAAACCCTTAGTGGATTTAAATGTTTTACTACTTGCAGCAACAGGCACTGGCTGTTTCCTTTTTGGTATAGCCCCTTCCTTTCTTCCTCGTAGTTGTCTTGTATTTCCTGAATTTTGGGGACTGTCCTCTACTGCCTCTGCTACCACTTTCACAACTTCTAAATCTATTAGCGGATCCACTATTGTGTGTGTATTGGGAGCTGGCAGGGAGCAGAAAGAACCCTGCGAGCTGGGAGGACTATGCATGAGCACCTCAATGTCGATGGTATTCGTTCTATTGGTGGGTTCCGGCGTAAGTGCATTGGCCAGGTGGCCCATAGAAGACCTTTTTGTAAATGCCAGATCCTGCGACACCCGCCTTTCCATCAAACTTATCCCCTGATCTACAACAGAGTTCGTTCTAGTAATAAAACAATCTAGGCTACCTAGTAACAGTGGCCCGTCAACAGTCTTGTTCCTTTTCTCCCGGGCAGGCATTTCTGTGACCAAAGTATGACCAAAGCACACTTACTCCAATATCAGAAATCCAAAATTTAACAGGGCACGATATACCAGGAGTTAGAGGGGGGGCCCAGTCCAGTCTTGCTCGGTCTCAAACGGGCTAGAACAGGCCCGCCCTTGGCCCGGGCTTCGCCCGGCTGGTCCCGTGCGCGTCCCGCGTCCAGGTGGTGATTTAAAGCACCTGGGGCAGGGCGGTGCAGGAAGGAGTGTCTGTGCCCCTGTGCCTTCTGGGCTTGGTAGTCCGCCCTTCCAGAAGATAGCACCACAGTTAACACAAGCGAGCATTTCCCGTGGAGTGGGAAACACGAGCAGGGGTGGGGGGTGCGTGGATTCACCTCTGTG